>NC_040084.1:29328260-29631290 GCF_003369695.1 Bos indicus x Bos taurus
CGCTCGCCTGGGAAGAGCAAATTGGCGCTCGGACCTGGGAAGAGCACAAAACGCAGGCCCAACTGAGTCTGCGCCTCTGAGGACTACCCGAGTGCCTGAACCTGAGCGGCTTGGACCTGGGAGGTGCATGCAGCCCAGGGCCAGCCTCGGATTTTTCCCGGCGGAACAACCTAGAGTCCGAGCAGTGTGGACAGGGAGGCTACACGCGCCGTGAGCGGGGGCAGACCCAGGGTGGCTGAGGCACTGCGAGCCCACGCCAGTGTTATTTGTTTGCAGCATCCCTCCCTCCCTCCCCACAGCGCGACTGAACAAGTAAGCCTAAAAAAAAAAAAAAAAAAAAAGTGTCCTCCACCGTGCCCTTTGAGTCAGGGCGGAAACCAGATACTGAAGAGACTAGCAAACAGAAGAAGATATAACAGAGGGAAACGCCTTGGAAGCTACAGGCAATAGATCAAAACCCTGTGGTTACTACGGACTACATAGGAAGGGGCCTATAGATCTTGAGAAATATAAATCTGACCAGGGAACTAGCCAAAAATGAACTGAACCCACAACACCCACAAAAAAAAAAAAAAAAAAGTCCTAGATATATTTTTATTATTT
The DNA here is from genome assembly GCF_003369695.1 of Bos indicus x Bos taurus. Lineage (NCBI taxonomy): Eukaryota > Metazoa > Chordata > Mammalia > Artiodactyla > Bovidae > Bos > Bos indicus x Bos taurus. The sequence continues at coordinate 29,328,864 of NC_040084.1, forward strand.
TTACGATCATTCTTTCTTTCTTTTTTTTTTTTTTTAATTAAAAAAAAAAAAAATTTTAAGTCCTCTATTGTTCCTTTAATTTTCACCTTTATATCCTATTACTTTGCAAAAAAAAAAAAAAAAAAAGACCCTATTTTTTTCTTCTTCAGCAAACTTCATATATATGTATTTTATAATTTTTTGACCTTGTTTTTTTTGTTTGTTTTTGTTTTTTTCTTCTTTTCTTTAACATTATATTTTTGAAATTCTAAACTCTACTCTAGATTTTTAATTTTCGCTTTTTGGTATATGTTATCAATTTTGTACCTATAGTTTTTTTTTATATAATTTCTGTGACTTTTTTTTTTTTTTTTTTCTTCTTCTCTGTTTCTTTCTCTTCTTCTTTTATATAACATTGTATATCTGAAATTCCAAACTTTACTCTAGATTTTTAATTTATGCTTTTTGGTATTTGATATCGATTTTGTACCTGTATTTTCTTTATAATTTTTGTGACATTGTTCGTATTTGTTTGTTTTCTCTCTTTATTTTTCTTCTTTTTTTTTTTTTTTTTTTTTTTAACATTGTATTTTTGAAATTCCAAACTCTACTCTAGATTTTTAATTTTTGCTTTCTGGTATTAGTTATCAATTTTATACTTGTACTTTCTTTATAATTTTCGCGACCTTGTTTGTTTTTGTTTGTTCGTTTTTTCTCTCTTTCTTTTCCTTCTTCTTTTCTTTAACATCGTATTTTTGTAATTCCAAACTCTACTCTAGATTTTTAATTTTCGCTTTCTGGTATTAGTTATCAATTTTGTACCTGTACTTTCTCTATAATTTTCGCGACCTTGTTTGTTTTTGTTTGTTCGTTCTTTCTCTCTTTCTTTTCCTTCTTCTTTTCTTTAACATCGTATTTTTGAAATTCCAAACTCTACTCTAGATTTTTAATTTTTGCTTTTATGTATTTGTTACCAATTTTGTACCTATAAGGACCCAATCTTCAGGACCCATTTTTCACTAGGGAGTGAGATTACTGGCTTGACTGCTCTCTCTCCCTTTGGACCCTCCTTTTTCTCCACCAGGTCGCCTGTGTCTCCTCCCTAACCCCTCTCTACTCTACCCAACTCTGTGAATTTCTGTGTGTTCCAGACGGTGGAGAACACTTAGGGAACTGATTACTGGCTGGATCTGTCTCCCTCCTTTTCATTCCCCCCTTTTATCCTTCTGGCCACCTCTGTTACCTTCCTCCTTCTTCTCTTCTCTGTATAACCCCGTGAACATCTCTGAGTGGTCGAGTTGTGGAGTGCACATAAGGAAGTGACTACTGGCTAGCCCACTCTCTCCACTATTGATTCACCTCATCTCATTTGGGTCACCTCTAACTCCCTCCTCCCTCTTCTCTTCTCCATGTAACCCTGTGAACCTCTCTGAGTGACCCTCACTGTAGAGAAACTTATCATCTTTAATGTAGATGTTTTATCAATGGTGCTGTATAGAAGGAGAAGTTTTGAAACTACTGTAAAAATAAGACCGATAATCAGAAGCAGGAGACTTAAGTCCAAACCCTGACTCCAGGGAACTCCTGACTCCAAGGCACATTCATTGACAGGAGCTCATCAAATGCCCCCATACCGACACTGAAACCAAGCACCACACAAGGGCCAATAAGTTCCAGGGCAAGACATACCAAGCAAATTCTCCAGCAACAAAGGAACACAGCCCTGAGCTTCAAGATACAGGCTGCCCAAAGTCACCCCAAAACTATAGACATCTCATAACTCATTACTGGACATTTCATTGCACTCCAGAGAGAAGAAATACAGCTCCACCCACCAGAACACCGACACAAGCTTCCCTAAGCAGGAAACCTTGACAAGCCACCTGTACAAACCCATACACAGTGAGGAAACGCCACAATAAAGAGAACTCCACAAACTGCCAGAATACAGAAAGGACACCCCAAACTCAGCAATTTAAACAAGATGAAGAGACAGAGGAATACTCAGCAGATAAAGGAACAGGATAAATGCCCACCAAACCAAACAAAAGAGGAAGAGATAGGGAATCTACCTGATAAAGAATTCCGAATAATGATAGTGAAATTGATCCAAAATCTTGAAACTAAAATGGAATCACAGATAAATAGCCTGGAGACAAGGATTGAGAAGATGCAAGAAAGGTTTAACAAGGACCTAGAAGAAATAAAAAAGAGTCAATATATAATGAATAATGCAATAAGTGAAATTAAAAACACTCTGGAGGCAACAAATAGTAGAATAACAGAGGCAGAAGACAGGATTAGTGAATTAGAAGATAGAATGGTAGAAATAAATGAATCAGAGAGGATAAAAGAAAAACGAATTAAAAGAAATGAGGACAATCTCAGAGACCTCCAGGACAATATTAAACGCTACAACATTCGAATCATAGGGGTTCCAGAAGAAGAAGACAAAAAGAAAGACCATGAGAAAATACTTGAGGAGATAATAGTGGAAAACTTCCCTAAAATGGGGAAGGAAATAATCACCCAAGTCCAAGAAACCCAGAGAGTACCAAACAGGATAAACCCAAGGAGAAACACCCCAAGACACATATTAATCAAATTAACAAAGATCAAACACAAAGAACAAATATTAAAAGCAGCAAGGGAAAAACAACAAATAACACACAAGGGAATTCCCATAAGGATAACAGCTGATCTTTCAATAGAAACTCTTCAAGCCAGGAGGGAATGGCAAGACATACTTAAAATGATGAAAGAAAATAACCTACAGCCCAGATTATTGTACCCAGCAAGGATCTCATTCAAGTATGAAGGAGAAATCAAAAGCTTTTCAGACAAGCAAAAGCTGAGAGAATTCTGCACCACCAAACCAGCTCTCCAACAAATACTAAAGGATATTCTCTAGACAAGAAACACAAAAACGGTGTATAAACTCGAACCCAAAACAATAAAGTAAATGGCAACGGGAACATACTTATCAGTAATTACCTTAAATGTAAATGGGTTGAATGCCCCAACCAAAAGACAAAGACTGGCTGAATGGATACAAAAACAAGACCCCTACATATGTTGTCTACAAGAGACCCACCTCAAAACAGGGGACACATACAGACTGAAAGTGAAGGGCTGGAAAAAGATTTTCCATGCAAATAGGGACCAAAAGAAAGCAGGAGTAGCAATACTCATATCAGATAAAATAGACTTTAAAACAAAGGCTGTGAAAAGAGACAAAGAAGGTCACTACATAATGATCAAAGGATCAATCCAAGAAGAAGATATAACAATTATAAATATATATGCACCCAACACGGGAGCACCACAGTACGTAAGACAAATGCTAACAAGTATGAAAGGAGAAATTAACAATAACACAATAATAGTGGGAGACTTTAATACCCCACTTACACCTATGGATAGATCAACTAAACAGAAAATTAACAAGGAAACACAAACTTTAAACGATACAATAGACCAGTTACACCTAATTGATATCTATAGGTCATTTCACCCCAAAACAATGAATTTCACCTTTTTCTCAAGCGCACATGGAACCTTCTCCAGGATAGATCACATCCTGGGCCATAAAGCTAGCCTTGGTAAATTCAAAAAAATAGAAATCATTCCAAGCATTTTTTCTGACCACAATGCAGTAAGATTAGATCTCAATTACAGGAGAAAAACTATTAAAAATTCCAACATATGGAGGCTGAACAACACGCTGCTGAATAACCAACAAATCACAGAAGAAATCAAAAAAGAAATCAAAATTTGCATAGAAACGAATGAAAATGAAAACACAACAACCCAAAACCTGTGGGACACGGTAAAAGCAGTCTTAAGGGGAAAGTTCATAGCAATACAGGCACACCTCAAGAAACAAGAAAAAAGTCAAATAAATAACCTAACTCTACACCTAAAGCAACTAGAAAAGGAAGAAATGAAGAACCCCAGGGTTAGTAGAAGGAAAGAAATCTTAAAAATTAGAGCAGAAATAAATGCAAAAGAAACAAAAGAGACCATAGCAAAAATCAACAAAACCAAAAGCTGGTTCTTTGAAAGGATAAATAAAATTGACAAACCATTAGCCAGACTCATCAAGAAACAAAGGGAGAAAAATCAAATCAACAAAATTAGAAACGAAAATGGAGAGATCACAACAGACAACACAGAAATACAAAGGATCATAAGAGACTACTATCAACAATTATATGCCAATAAAATGGACAACATGGAAGAAATGGACAAATTCTTAGAAAAGTACAACTTTCCAAAACTGGACCAGGAAGAAATAGAAAATCTTAACAGACCCATCACAAGCATGGAAATTGAAACTGTAATCAAAAATCTTCCAGCAAACAAAAGCCCCGGTCCAGACGGCTTCACAGCTGAATTCTACCAAAAATTTAGAGAAGAGCTAACACCTATCCTGCTCAAACTCTTCCAGAAAATTGCAGAGGAAGGTAAACTTCCAAACTCATTCTATGAGGCCACCATCACCCTAATACCAAAACCTGACAAAGATCCCACAAAAAAAGAAAACTACAGGCCAATATCACTGATGAACATAGATGCAAAAATCCTTAACAAAATTCTAGCAATCAGAATCCAACAACACATTAAAAAGATCATACACCATGATCAAGTGGGCTTTATCCCAGGGATGCAAGGATTCTTCAATATCCGCAAATCAATCAATGTAATACACCACATTAACAAATTGAAAAATAAAAACCATATGATTATCTCAATAGATGCAGAGAAAGCCTTTGACAAAATTCAACATCCATTTATGATAAAAACTCTCCAGAAAGCAGGAATAGAAGGAACATACCTCAACATAATAAAAGCTATATATGACAAACCCACAGCAAACATTATCCTCAATGGTGAAAAATTGAAAGCATTTCCTCTAAAGTCAGGAACAAGACAAGGGTGCCCACTTTCACCATTACTATTCAACATAGTTTTGGAAGTTTTGGCCACAGCAATCAGAGCAGAAAAAGAAATAAAAGGAATCCAAATTGGAAAAGAAGAAGTAAAACTCTCACTATTTGCAGATGACATGATCCTCTACATAGAAAACCCTAAAGAGTCCACCAGAAAATTACTAGAAATAATCAATGACTACAGTAAAGTTGCAGGATATAAAATCAACACACAGAAATCCCTTGCATTCCTATACACTAATAATGAGAAAACAGAAAGAGAAATTAAGGAAACAATTCCATTCACCATTGCAACGAAAAGAATAAAATACTTAGGAATATATCTACCTAAAGAAACTAAAGACCTATATATAGAAAACTATAAAACTCTGGTGAAAGAAATCAAAGAGGACACTAATAGATGGAGAAATATACCATGTTCATGGATTGGAAGAATCAATATAGTGAAAATGAGTATACTACCCAAAGCAATTTATAGATTCAACGCAATCCCTATCAAGCTACCAACAGTATTCTTCACAGAGCTAGAACAAATAATTTCACAATTTGTATGGAAATACAAAAAACCTCGAATAGCCAAAGCGATCTTGAGAAAGAAGAATGGAACTGGAGGAATCAACCTACCTGACTTCAGGCTCTACTACAAAGCCACAGTTATCAAGACAGTATGGTACTGGCACAAAGACAGAAATATTGATCAATGGAATAAAATAGAAAGCCCAGAGATAAATCCACGCACATATGGACACCTTATCTTCGACAAAGGAGGCAAGAATATACAATGGATTAAAGACAATCTCTTTAACAAGTGGTGCTGGGAAATCTGGTCAACCACTTGTAATAGAATGAAACTGGACCACTTTCTAACACCATACACAAAAATAAACTCAAAATGGATTAAAGATCTAAACGTAAGACCAGAAACTATAAAACTCCTAGAGGAGAACATAGGCAAAACACTCTCCGACGTACATCACAGCAGGATCCTCTATGACCCACCTCCCAGAATATTGGAAATAAAAGCAAAAATAAACAAATGGGACCTAATTAACCTTAAAAGCTTCTGCACATCAAAGGAAACTATTAGCAAGGTGAAAAGACAGCCTTCAGAATGGGAGAAAATAATAGCAAATGAAGCAACAGACAAACAACTAATCTCAAAAATATACAAGCAACTCCTACAGCTCAACTCCAGAAAAATAAACGACCCAATCAAAAAATGGGCCAAAGAACTAAATAGACATTTCTCCAAAAAAGACATACAGATGGCTAACAGACACATGAAAAGATGCTCAACATCACTCATTATCAGAGAAATGCAAATCAAAACCACTATGAGGTACCATTTCACACCAGTCAGAATGGCTGCGATCCAAAAGTCTACAAATAATAAATGCTGGAGAGGGTGTGGAGAAAAGGGAACCCTCTTACACTGTTGGTGGGAATGCAAACTAGTACAGCCACTATGGAGAACAGTGTGGAGATTCCTTAAAAAACTGGAAATAGAACTGCCTTATGATCCAGCAATCCCACTGCTGGGCATACACACTGAGAAAACCAGAAGGGAAAGAGACACGTGTACCCCAATGTTCATCGCAGCACTGTTTATAATAGCCAAGACATGGAAGCAACCTAGATGTCCATCAGCAGATGAATGGATAAGAAAGCTGTGGTACATATACACAATGGAGTATTACTCAGCCATTAAAAAGAATACATTTGAATCAGTTCTAATGAGGTGGATGAAACTGGAGCCTATTATACAGAGTGAAGTAAGCCAGAAGGAAAAACATAAATACAGTATACTAATGCATATATATGGAATTTAGAAAGATGGTAACAATAACCCGGTGTACGAGACAGCAAAAGAGACACTGATGTACAGAACGGTCTTATGGATTCTGTGGGAGAGGGAGAGGGTGGGAAGATTTGGGAGAATGGCAATGAAACATGTAAAGTATCATGTGGGAAACGAGTTGCCAGTCCAGGTTCGATGCATGATGCTGGATGCTTGGGGCCGGTGCACTGGGACGGCCCAGAGGGATGGTATGGGGAGGGAGGAGGGAGGAGGGTTCGGGATGGGGAACACATGTATACCTGTGGCGGATTCATTTTGATATTTGGCAAAACTAATACAATTATGTAAAGTTTAAAAATAAAATAAAATTGGGGGAAAAAAAAAAAAAAAAAAAAAAAAAAAAAAAGAAAGCTGTGGTACATATACACAATGGAGTATTACTCAGCCATTAAAAAGAATACATTTGAATCAGTTCTAATGAGGTGGATGAAACTGGAGCCTATTATACAGAGTGAAGTAAGCCAGAAGGAAAAGCATCAATACAGTATACTAATGCATATATATGGAATTTAGAAAGATGGTAACAATAACCCGGTGTACGAGACAGCAAAAGAGACACTGATGTGTAGAACAGTCTTATGGACTCTGTGGGAGAGGGAGAGGGGGGAAGATTTGGGAGAATGACATTGAAACATGTATAGTATCATGTATGAAACGAGTCGCCAGTCCAGGTTCGATGCACGATACTGGATGCTTGGGGCTGGTGCACTGGGACGACCCAGAGGGATGGTATGGGGAGGGAGGAGGGAGGAGGGTTCAAGATGGGGAACACATATATACACCTTTGGCGGATTCATTTCGATATTTGGCAAAACCAATACAATATTGTAAAGTTTAAAAATAAAATAAAATTAAAAAAAATAAAAGAAATGTCTGAATATTTAAAAAAAAAAGATACCAAGTTTGTATTCAATATTTGGGAAAACTTTTAAAGTGTTTTTTTGTTTTTTTTTTTAAAGAATTGGCATAATCAAAGAGATGTGTCAGACCTATTTATAGATTGACTTAGTGGCTCAGATGGTAAAGAATCCACCTCTAATGTGGGAGACCTGGGTTCAATCCCTGGGTTGGGAAGATACCTTGGAGAAGGGAATGGCAACCCACTCCAGTATTCTTGCCTGGAGAATTCCATGGACAGAGGAGCCTGGCAGGCTACAGTCCATGGGGTCGCAAAGATTTGGATATGACTGAGCAACTTTCACTTTCACTTAGTATTAATGGCAACAAAATTTTGGAAGCACAGATTTGGAATGAGAAGTTGTTCCATCTCTGACCAACTGCCCAGGTCTAATGCTGTCAATTTTGAACTAGTAAGTTGAGAATTTAAAAGAGGACGTGAATGTGATAGACACTAAAAATAGATCCTTCAGGACCTAGTGACTTACAGGTGAGAACAAAGTGAAAGTCACCTCTGATAATTCATGATCAAAATATAGCCAGTGCCATAAAACGCAAGATTTGCACAGAAGTTGTGGGGAGTGGTACCTAGACAAGAGCAAGGCAAGAAAGAATTGAGGTTGAACAGCTGGTCCAGGTAGGAACAGAGGAGTGAATCTGAGGAGAGAAGTCAGCAGAAGATAGAGATTTAAACCTCATCTCTGTGGAACTGATGATTAAAGCCACAAGGACAGATGACATCACTGAGAAAAGAAGAGCATAAGAGAACAAAATGAACTTGCTTTTTCAGATCACTTTTTATATTTTAGACCCTGGATTTGGTTATTTCATATAAAGCATCTCCTTTATCTAGTGTAAAAAACCTTGGAGAATGTCCAAGGATGGGCATGGAGGAAAGAGGAAAAGAGCATTGAAGTAGAAAGAATAGTGGGAGGAGAAGGAATAAAGGAAAACAAGATCAACGTTTCTCTTATTGTCTAAAGCAAAAGGAGGGAAGACAGGCAAGAGGTTGCTCTGCATGGTCAAATTCTGAGTGGGGGCGGGGGGGCAAGGGGAGGGGAACAGTGAAGGTGAAACCCAGAATAGACTAATTTTTAATGATCTTTAACATCCATGACCTAAATTGTGGGGACAAAAACAGGATTTGAAGGCATTAAGAACGAGTTTATAAAATGTTCAAGACAGCACATGAGAGCCTAGCGTCTTTTCCTTTATAGTATCTTAGCACTGCAGAGAACAGTACCATGTTCCCTGAACTTGAACCCTTGCATCTTCTTCCTTGTGGTTTTTGGTGTAATTTTCTTCTGTTCTTGTGTCTGTGAAAAAGATGGTGAGGTACACCAAAGCTTTCAGTAAAGAAATACTCATAGAACTCCATTTATAAACCTGATACTAAAAATTGTTATTGTTCAGTTGCTAAGTCATGTTTGATTCTTTGCAAACCAGCGGACTTCAGCACGCCACGCTTCCCTATCCTTCACTATCTCCCAGAGTTTACTCAGATCTGTGTCCATTGAGTTGGTGATACTGTGTAACCATCTCATCTGCTGCTGCCGTCTTCTTTTGCCTTCAATCTTTTCCAGCATCAGGGTCTTTTCCAGTGAGTCAGCTCTTTGCATCAGATGGCCAGAGTATTGGAGCTTCAGCTTCAACAACAGTCCTTCTAATGAATATTCAAGGTTGGTTTCCTTTAGGATTGACTAGTTTGATCTTGCTGCCCAAGGGAATCCCAAGAGTCTTCTCCAGCACAATTTGAAGGCATCAATTCTTCGCCCCTCAGCCTTCTTAACGGTCCAGTTCTCACATCCACGCATGACTACTGGAGAAACTATAGGTTTGACTAGATGGACTTTTGTTGGCAAAGTGATATTGTTGATTTTTAATACAGTGTTTAGGTTGGTCATAGCTTTTGTTCTAAGGAACAAGTGATAATTTCATGGCTGTAGTCACAGTCTGCAGTGATTTTTGCACCCAGGAAAATAAAATCTGTCAGTGCTTCCACTTTTTCCCCATCTGTTTGCTATGAAGTGATGGAACCAGATTCCATGATCTTAGTTTTTTAAATGTTGAGTTGTAAGCCAACTTTTTCACTCTCCTCTTTCACCCTCATCAAGAAGCTCTTTATCTACCATTAGAGTAATCGTCTGCATATCTGAGGTGGTGATACTTCTCCCAACAATCTTGGTTCCAGCTTGTGAGTCATCCAGCCCAGCATTTCGCATGATGTACACTGCATAGAAGTTAAATAAACAAGGTGACAACATACAGCCTTGTTGTACTCTTACACCACTGAATTATTTTTCTTCCTGATGGTTTTGAGCATCCTCTCTGTGTCAGTGGTGGTGTTTTTTGTGTACTAACTTATTTTCAAAGTGACCTGATAGCATCATTGTTACTATTACTTTCATTTGCTGGTGAGGCAACAGAAGCACAAATAAATTACTTTTCTGATACAAAAAACTCTCCATATAGAAAATGAAAGAAGTTTTGTATGCAAGGAATTATATGTCTTTTGCCTTTGTGATTTAGATGATTAAGTATTCAACAGCATGATCCATGATCTTAATTGCCATGTTATGCTTAAAAAAATGCATTCATTCACTTAGTCATGTCTGATTGACTCTTTGCCACCCCGTGGACTGTAGCTCGCCAGGCTCCTCTCACCATGGAATTTTTCGGGCAAGAACACTGGAGTGGATTGCCATTTTCTTCTCCAGGGATCTTCATGATCCAACCGTAGTCTCCTGCATTGACAGGCATATTTTTTGGCTCTGCACCAGCTGGGAAGCCCTGGTGGCTCAGCGTGTTATGCTTAGTTCTATTTGCCTCCAACAAACTCAGTGAACACTTTTCATGTATGCCCCACATAGAGAAGATATGATGGCCTTCTTTATACTGAAAATGAACATCTCCAAGAGTGAATAAAAATTAAAAAATATAAATGAGCCAAATTTACAATACTAGTAATTTAGGAAAACAAAATATTAATGATTTTAATTCAATATGAAAAACAATTTAAGTTCAAAACAATTACTAATTCTTATGTTGTGAGCTTTTTGTCAGTGTGTATTATTATAGTAACTGAGGTGTTGGACTTCACATAAAGATGCTTTTTCTAAGGTGTTATATAAAATGTATCCTTTTATGCATTTATTTAATGGGATTTGCTTTTGAAATTTTTCTTAGATGGGTATCATTCATATTGATGTATTAAATCTTGCTGAGGCTTTTCTTTCAGAATGCTTATAATCTAGTAGGTTGTAGGTTTTTGTACCTTTTCTTTACTGCTTCTATTGCAAAACTATTTTTAAAAACTGGCCAAATAAAAATAATGTTGTAATAAGGGTGGAGTGAATCTATTGTTTTTATAAAAATCTTTCCAAGTTGTTCTCTTCACTTTTGTTTTAATATTCAGCCACAGAAACCAAGTAAATAAAACCTCTCTAGGGACGATAGGAATGCAGAGCACACGTACACGCATGGACACACGCACACGCACACAGTGTTCATCTTCTTACGAGACACGTTCACAATAGTAGACAGGTGAAGAAAGGCCATAAGGAAAAATATTGATTTTTCCACTTTTATTTTGGAGAGTCAGCCAAAGACATCTCTTGTTTGTTTTTAGGGTGCCCAAGTGTTCCATTACTTCAGTCACAAATTTAACTAGTCATCCAGATGTTTCTACAATTGTCCAGATGCTTTGTCAACTTTGTGTAAAATAACCGAATGGGCCAAACTGATTTGAATTGTTATCTTAATGCTTGACAGAGTTAGACTGAAGAAAGTATTAGATGGAGCCCAAACACATGGCCTTAGAGAAGTAGAAACTGATGCTGGCACCTTCCATTAAATCCTATGGTTATGTCTATTCACTGTAGTAAAATTGAACTCCATAAAATGTAGAGAAGTTCTATCTCCAGAATCTAAACACCTAGTTTGAAAGGATATTTTGAATATTGCTTTAGTTGTATAAAGTTTGGGGAAAAAAAATCCCAATTAGTAACTATGTTTTATATCTGTCTTACTTTATTTAGATCAAGTTTAAAACTGGGACTATAACTTTAGTTTATTTAAAATAAATTGTTTTCAAGTGAAATTTATTAGAATTTCTCAGATTACCAAATGTTGCATAATGGTGCATGGAATGATAGTGTAAAAAAGGACAAACTTTAGGAATAAACAGATCTAGTTTTGAATTCAACTCTACTATTAGTATAAATAACTTGATGTTGCATAAGTTACTTAATTGTCCTAATCTTCAATTTACTCATTTGCAAATTTCAATATTATTGTAAAGATTAACCATAACAAACATATAAGAACTAAAACTTTATAATTCATACCTATTATGATTTTCCTAATTGTAATATATACACATCTTTAAGACGGAGTGTGTTATATCTGTACGGAATGTTTACCTTATATTAGTGCCTGTAGTCTTTGTATCCTCAATTTTCAATCTGCAACTACTTGGAGCTAGTATTCATTTATCTATTCAATAAAATCTTTTTACACTAACTATACTCCTGGTACTGTCACAGCAGTGGGGATACAGTGAGGAACAAATAGAAAATAGACATAGTCTTTTTGCAATTAGAATTTGAAATTAACTTGAAAGAAAAAACAAAAAGTAAATAATCAGATTTTAAAAACATGTGGGTTCTAAACTGTACTCTACTGAAAAAGGTATAGTAAGAACAAAAATAGAAGTACTTCAAGAAAGTAGAACTGAATGTCCTGATTTAATTTAGATTATTTAATAAGTTTCCACAACAAACTGTGGAAAATTCTCCAAGAGATGGGAAGACCAGACCACCTGACCTGACTTCTGAGAAATCTGTATGCAGGTCAAGAAGCAACAGTTAGAACTGGATATGGAACAACAGACTGCTTCCAAATCAGGAAAGGAGTACATCGAGGCTGTATATTGTCATCCTGCTTACTTAACTTACATGCAGAGTACATCATGAGAAATGCTGGACTGGATGAAGCACAAGCTGGAATCAAGATTGCTGAGAGAAATATCAATAACCTCAGATATGCAGATGACACTACCCATCTGGCAGAAAGCAAAGAAGAACTAGAGCCTCTTGATGAAAGTGAAAGAGAAGGGTGAAAAAGTTGGCTTCAAACTCAACATTCAGAGAACTAAGATCATGGCATCTGGCCCCATCACTTCATGGCAAATAGATGGGGAAACAGTGGAAACAGTGAGAGACTATTTTTTTGGGCTCCAAAATCACTGCAGATGGTGACTGCAGCCATGAAATTAAAAAACACTTGCTCCTTGGAAGAAATGTTATGACCAACCTAGACAACATATGAAAAAGCAGAGACATTACTTTGCCAACAAAGGTCTGTCTCGTCAAAGCTATGGTTTTTCCAGCAGTCATGTATGGATGTGAGAGTAGGACTATAAAGAAAGCTGAGTACTGAAGAACTGATGCTTTTGAACTGTGGTGTTGGAGAAGACTCTAGAGAGTCCCTTGGACAGCAAGGAAATCAGCCCTGAATGTTCATTGGAAGGAGTGATGCTGAAGCTGAAACTCCAATCATTTGGCCACCTGACGTGAAGAACTGACTCAAAAGTCAGGACTTGAAAAGTCCCTTATGCTGGGAAAGATTAAAGGCAGGAGGAGAAGGGGATGACAGAGGACTAGATGGTTGGATGGCATCACGGGCTCAATGGACATGAGTTTGAGTAAACTCTGGGAGTTGGTGATGGACAGGGAGGCCTGCCGTGTTGCAGTCCATGGGGTTGCAAAGAGCTGGACACGACTGTGTGACTGAACTGAACTGATTTAAGAAGGGTCTGGTAAATAATGGGGAAAATGGTGATTCCAGGCAGAGGCAGAGAAAACTGATGTTTCAAAGTCCTGTGTCGGGAAAGAGCTTTCTGCATTGAGAAACTAAAAACAGGACTCGTGGGGCTAGAAAGTTGGGACAAGAGGTGGTATGATCAGAGAGGAGACTAGGGTCATGGAAGAGAAAGACAAAGGAATTTTGAAGTCACTTTAAAAAAAAAACACCACTTTTTGTTTTGTATTGGGGTATAGCCTATTAACAAGCAATGCTGTGATCATTTCACGTGAACAGCAAAGGGACTCATCCATACATGTACATGTACCCATTCTCCCCCAAATGCCCCTCCCATCCAGTGTGCCACATAACACTGAGCAGAGTTCCATGTTCTATACAGCAGGTCCTTGTTGGTTATCCATTTTAAATATAGCCGTAAGTACATGCTCATCCCAAACTTCCTAACTATTGCTTGCCCCCATCCTTTGCCTTTCCCCCCAACCCTATCCCACCCAGCCCCCACAACCGGCAATCATAACATCAAGTTTAAAGTCACTCTTAAGCTTAATCTCTTGAGAATGCAACTGAGAACATGCTTCATTTAGCCTCTTTTTACACCTCTTCCACCAAATCCATATGGAAGTTAGAAAGGGACATTTAATAGATGGAAGGATGAAAAACAAGAAAGAGAACTCTCAAGGGACTAGAACATGGAAGGAAACCCTGACAGCAGAAGGTCAAATTGAAAAAAAAAGCAACCAAAAAACAAAGAATGCAAAATGTGCAAGAGAAAATGCTCTCCCAGAAAGTGAGAGAGAGAGAGCAAGGGACCCTTATGGCATCAGTAAGGACACCAGGGGCCACAGAGCCCTGGATATCCAACACAATGGTGAGCTCCAGCAGCATGAAGGGGAATACATAAAGCAAGTCCTGTGTCAGGAAAGAACTTTCTGCATTGAGAAACTAAAAACAGGACTGGTAGGGCTAGAAAGTTGGGACAAGAGGTGGCATGATCAGAAAGGAGACCGAGGTCATGGAAGAGAAAGACAAAGCCATTTTGAAGTCACTCTTTTTTTTTTTTTTTTTTAACTTTTTATTTTGTATTGGAGTATAGCCTATTAACAAACAATGTTGTGATCATTTCAGGTGAACAGTGTGAATAGAAATAGCGAAACTGGTAGTCCCACAAAGGAAAATCAGCAAATTCATAGTCACAGCAAGAGGCTGAACTTCTCTCCCTCAGAAATCAACCAAGAAACCACTTGGTAATGAGGAGGGATATGGAGGAGTTGTACAAGGCACTTAGCAAGCCTGATTGAATAGCTACACAAAGAAGCCTGCACCATACACACAAAACTATATATCATTTTCAAGCACACATACTGCAGCCACAAAAATTTACCATGTGCTAGACCACAGTGGGAATGTCAGCAAATTCCATAAAGGTGATGTTATACAGGCTTCATTTACTTATGCATCAACAATTACAAGAAATTCCACTACTCAAAAAAATTACAATATACATGGAAATAAAATTCACAAATACAATTGCAAATAATTATTAGGTTAAAGTGACAATTGATATGAAACATAAATTATTTGGAGCTGAATAAACGCAGGACTAAATAGCAAAACTAGTCACCCGACTCTAGTACTCTTGCCTGGAAAACCCCATGGATGGAGGAACATGGTAGGCTGCAGTCATGGGGTTGCTAAGAGTCGGACACGGCTGAATGACTTCACTTTCACTTTTCACTTTCATGCATTGGAAAAGGAAATGGCAACCCACTCCAGTGTTCTTGCCTGGAGAATCCCAGGGACAGGGGAGCCTGGTGGGCTGCTGTCTATGGAGTCGCACAGAGTTGGACACAACTGAAGCGACTTAGCAGCAGCAGCAGCAGCAGTGGAATATGACTGAAGAAAAGATATGAGAAGTGGAATGTGAAAAGAAAAGATATAAACTTAAACGTGTCTATAGGGAAAGTAAAAGTCACTCAGTCGTGTCCGACCCTTTGTGACTCCATGGACTATACAGTCCCTGGAATTCTCCAGGCCAGTGGGTAGCTGTTCCCTTCTCTAGATTGGTAAAGAATATCGAAAATAAATTATCTTTGCTTTTAAGACAAGACTCTAGAAAAGCAAAGCAAAGTAAACATAAAATAGAAGAAAGAGATTAATATAAATAAAAGCATAAACCATCTAACTATAAAAAATTAAAAATGGATAAGTAGAAACAAAAACCCATACTTTGAAAAAAATAATAAGTTACTCTAGAATGTATGACTAAGATTTAAATAAATGCAAATCATTGTTAGAAATGAAAAATGAAACAAGGACAACACAGAGACTGAAACATTGTAAGAAAACAATAAATTGCAAAGCAGTACATTTGTAAATGCAAATTAAATGATAATTGATTCCCCAAAAATAAATTTCAAATGTGTATACTAATTAATTTTTTAAAGTTTATTATAGTTCAAAAATATGTTTAAAATTAATATTAAAATATATTCTCCAAGAAAATTAAAAAAAAAAAACAAAGAGGAGAGGAAGGGAACCTAGCCAAAATGTTCCAGGTGAGCAAAAGTTGTGTGACAAAAGAAGTATTTTCTTCAGGGCATGTTTAGACTGTGGTAGTCTGTGCTAGGCAAGTTTTTAGGAAGAGAAGGTGGGAAATGAGATTCCTTCCAGGGAAGAGGCAAGAGAAGCAGTTCATTTCAGTTCAGTTCAGTCCAGTCACTCAGTCATGTCCAACTCTTTGTGATCACAAGGACTACAGACTGACAGGCTTCCCTATCCATCACCAACTCCCAGAGCTTGCTTGAACTCATGTCCACTGAGTCAATGATGCCACCCAACCATCTCATCCTCTCTTGTCTCCTTCTCCTCCTGTCTTCAAGCTGTTCCCAGAGAGAAGCAGTGCTTCCAACAGAAAAAGTAAGTAATTTAATATTATTTATTAATATTTGTCAATACTGAAACCTCTAAGTCCTAAAAAGTCATTCCGTTTTTTTTTTTTTTTCCTGTTCTGGCCCAAATCTCAGAATCTAGTCTATCTTGAGGGTATTTAATTTGAAATACTTGGAAGCTCTACCAGACCTCCAAGAGTTCAAGAAAATAAAAATAACTTCTACCAACCAGCACTATAAAGCAATTATCTTCCAATCAAAAAATTTAAAGAACACAATGTCAAAAAAAATCAAAATTGATAATTATGTTATTCAAACCATCTAAACTTGTATTTATTACCTGTTAACTTAATTGTCAAATTCTGAAAGGTGTAGATCACAGGACCCAGCTATTGTTATGATCTGGCCAAATCATTTCTATCTTTACCTTATATATTTTCATATGATTTGTTAATTGACAAACTCAAAAATGTACATTAAAATATGGTAATTTGTCAAGCAGAATAAAACATAAATTACATTAATAAAGGATAACTTCTATTAGTAATAGTTTCCTCCCACCCCACCAATAAGTGATAAGAATTCAAAAACAATTCTGATAATAATTTATACAATTTTTAGACTTTCTTTAAATATTTATTTTCCTGGCCCAGGCCATTCTGGCAACTGATACTAATTTTTTTTTTAAGTGCATACCATCTCAAAAACTGTATGAATTATCATGTAGAATAAAGAGTTGGAAAAGGATAAGAGACCATTTGATCTCTTTTCCCAACTCTCAAATAAATGCTTTCTTACGATGATTTGAACTTTGTTATTTAACCTTTTTAATAGACAGATGTGTTTTTGTTTCCACCATTGTGGCTGAGAATGTGCATTAGAAGTACATGCGTCACTGGCGACTCTGAGCACTCTTCTTGTGTGACTGGGTTAAGGTTACTCCGTGTGCTGGGGGCCTCGGGTAGCACCATTGTGGATCTACTTTCTCACCCTTGGATTTCGGCATTTAGATATTGCTCCCTTTTCACAAAGGGTTACTTGAAAAATACAAAGCATCATAAAAAAATAGAGGTAACTATCATGAATAATCGTGTGAGAAAGGTGCACAATTCAGCGTGGGGGAGTTTGGTAGGGCCACCATAACAAAGTGCCATAGGCTGAGTGACTTAAACAATAGAAATATCTTTTCTCACAGTTCTGGAGGCTGGAAGTCTGAGAACAAAATGTCAGTGGGTTTGACTTCCTTCTGGGACCTCTCCCCTTGACTTGTAGGTGGGAAGTTGCCATCACCTGTGTCTTCACATAGTCTTCCCTCTGTACCCATCTATGTCTGTATTTCTTCTTTTTATTAAGATGCCAGTCATATCAGATTAGAAGCCATCTTACTGACCCCATTTTAACTTGATTATCTCCTTAAAGATCCTGCCACTAATACAATCACATTCTAAGGTAGCAGGGTTTAGGGCTTCCATTTGACTGTGTGAGAGGGATATGGTGCAGTCCAAATGTGGATTTTCATTGACTGTGAAAATAAAAAGGGGGAAATGAAAAAATACATCATAAAAATAACTGGTAAGATCATTGTGTGAGCCATGAAAGAAAAATGATTTGAGAAGCATTTAAAATACTCACATGGGACTTCCCTGGTGGTACAGTGGTTAAAATTTTGAACTCCCGATTCATGGGGCATAGTTTTGATGTCTGATGGGGTAAGTAAGATCCCGCTTGCCACATGACATGGCCAAAAAGAGAAAAATGCTCACAAACTTGGCCAAATACTAGTTAAATAGTTGAAATTAATTTCTCCCTCGCCCCTGCCTTAAAACCACAGTACTTTGTTGTTTCCCGTAGCTTGTTGCATTAACTGAGTTGTGTGAAAATCTTTTAGGAATTGCCCTCCACACTGTAAGGACTCAGCCAGGACTCAGTAAGCCGTCTTGGTCGTCCTCATCGTTAGCTTGCATTCTAGCACTCCCCACTGTCTGCCTTTAACACAGTGGCAACTCATATGTCTTGTCTCTTCAACGATCGTGAATTCCTAAAAGGCAGAGTCTTACTTCCATTTCTCAGTGTCAGGGTACAATGTAGCCACATAGTGTTTTATAGTTTAAGTGCTAAACTAAAGTTAAATTTCAGAGAACAAATGAAAAAAAAAAAACAAACAAACAGGAGTTTTCCATTTCTTAATTTTTTCACTTAAAAGCTTGGGCAACACAAATGCTCTAATATATGCTGGATGAAATACAGATATTTGTTTAAGTATAGAAATAAAATTTATTTATTTATTTATTTGGAGAGAAAAGAAAAGAAAAAACACTTACTGAGGCATTTTAGAGGCTCACACACAGACACAAAAAAATACACAGATAAGCTAATTTTAAACTCTTAAAGAATTTCAATTTGGTAGTGTTTCTAATGGGTAAAGAAGTAACAGAACCAGACATGGAACAATGGACTGGGAACAATGGATTGGGAAAGGAATACGACACGGCTGTATTTGTCACCCTGCTTATTTAACTTATATGCAGAATATAGCATGCAGAATGCTGGGCTGGATGACTCAAGAGCTGGAATAAAGGCTGCCAGAGAAATATCTGCAAGATATTTCTCAGATATGAAGATTACCACTCTAGTGGCAGAAAGTGAAGAAGAATTACAGAGCCTCTTGATGATGGTGAAAGAGGAGAGTAAAAAAGCTGACTTGAAACTCAACATTCAAAAAATTAAGGTCATGGCATCCAGTCCCATCACTTCATGGCAAACAGAAGCAGGAAAAGTGGAAGCAGTGACAGATTTTCTTTTCTTGGGCTCCAAAATTACTGCAAATGGTGATGTGGCAGCCATGAAATTAAAAGATTCTTGCTCCTTGGAAGAAAAGATATGACAAAGCTAGACAGCATATTAAAAAACTGAGACATCACTTTGTCAACAACTGTCCATCTAGTCAAAGCTATGGCTTTTCCAGTAGTTATGTGCAGTTGTGAAAGTTGGACCATGAGGAAGGCTGAGGGCTGAAGAATTGATGTCTTCAAATTATAGTGCTGGAGAACACTCCTGAGAATCCCTTGGACTGCAAGAAGATCTAACCAGTCAATCCTGAAGGAAATCAACCCTGAATATTCATTGGAAGGACTGATGCGGAAGCTGAAGCTCTACTACTTTGATCACCTGATGCACAGAACCAACTCATTAGAAAGGACCCTGATGCTGGGAAAGATTGACAGCAGGAGAAGGGAGTGACAGAGGATGAGACATTATATAGAACACCAACTCAATGGACATGAATTTGAACAAACTCTGGGAGATATTGGAGGACAGAAGAGCCTGGCGTGCTGTAATCCACGGGTTCTCAAAGAGTCAAACACAATTTAGCAACTGGACAAAAACAACAACAAAGTGTAAAATGCTTTGAAGATGTAGAGTGATACAAGTACTTTTTTTTTGAACTTGGCAAAAAGGAAAAGGCCACTAAATACTTAAGACCAGGTGGAGCATGAAAAACAGAAGGAAAAAAAAAACTAAGTCAGCAAAACTATCGTTTTCAGAAAAATTGATACTTCTGCTGTCATCTGGAATGAGCAAACCTTCAACTTTAATTAGAGAAAATATAATTTTTAAAACACTAATATACAACATGTAAATATATTTGTACCAAAGCCTTTGACTGTGTGGATCACAATAAACTATGGAAAATTCTGAAAGAGATGGGAATACCAGACCACCTGACCTGCCTCTTGAGAAACCTATATGCAGGTCAGGAAGCAACAGTTAGAACTGGACATGGAACAACAGACCACTTCCAAATAGGAAAAAGGAGTGTGTCAAGGCTGTATATTGTCACCCTGCTTATTTAACTTCTATGCAAAATACATCATGAGAAATGCTGGGCTGGAAGAAGCACAAGCTGGAATCAAGATTGCCGGGGGAGAAATATAAATCACCTTAGATATGCAGATGACACCACCCTTATGGCAGAAAGTGAAGAGGAACTACAAAGCCTCTTGATGAAAGTGAAAGTGAAAGTGGAGACTGAAAATGTTGGCTTAAAGCTCAACATTCAGAAAACGAAGATCATGGCATCTGGTCCCATCACTTCATAGCAAATAGATGGGGAAACAGTGGAAACAGTGTCAGACTTTATTTTTCTGGGCTCTAAAATCACTGCAGATGGTGACTGCAGCCATGAAATTAAAAGACGCTTACTCCTTGGAAGGAAAGTTATAACCAACCTAGATAGCATATTGAAAAGCAGAGACATTACTTGCCAACAAAGGTCCATCTAGTCAAGGCTATGGTTTTTCCAGTAGTCATGTATGGATGTGAGAGTTGGACTGTGAAGAAAGCTGAGCACCGAAGAATTGATGCTTTTGAACTGTGGTGTTGGAGAAGACTCTTGAGAGTCCCTTGGACTGCAAGGAGATCCAACAAGTCCATTCTAAAGGAGATCAGCCCTGGGATTTCTTTGGAAGGAATGATGCTAGAGCTGAAACTCCAGTACTTTGGCCACCTCATGGGAAGAGTTGACTCATTGGAAAAGACTCTGATGCTGGGAAGGATTGGGGGCAGGAGGAGAAGGGGACGACAGAGGATGAAATGGCTGGATGGCATCACCAATTCAATGGATGTGAGTTTGAGTGAACTCCTGGAGTTGGTGATGGACAGGGAGGCCTGGCATGCTGCAATTCATGGGGTCGCAAAGAGTTGGACACAACAGAGCAACTGAACTGAACTGAACTGAATTACAGAGGTATGGAGAATTTTATCATTGTACTTTCTCCTATAAAAATGGGGCATCTGTAAACATGGTCTGAATGGAAAAATTCTGCTTGGCCTAAACACCTCACACTTTTGAGTGTGAGACTGGTATTTTGGTGTGGGCTGTGGGCACTGTATTTATCTTTCTTGTTTTACATGGTTTCCATTGGCGGTGGTATATTCTGCTTTCCTAGTTTATAGAACTCTATTATAAAAACTCTGGGTGCAATTTAATAGTCATTTTTGTATTGCTGTTCCAATATTTTATGGTCATATTTAAATTTTTGAAGTAATTCAAAAGCATTAGCCTGGCATGGTTTGAAGAACTCTGAATTAGGACCTGGCTGGCATTAATGTTCTACTCAGCTATGCATCATATATAAACAATGGACAAGTCACTTAATTTCTCTAGTGCTCTATTTTCTTATTTGAAAGATGAGGAAAATACTATCCATTCTTACTATCTAATGTAGTTGTAATACAAATCACATGAGAAGATGTATGTAAAACTGCTGCTTAAATGAAATGGTCTTACCTTGCTAGTAATTGACTTTTGTCAAATTGCCAGCTCCCATACTTCAGATAGGGAGAAGGCAATGGCACCACACTCTAGCACTCTTGCCTGGAAAATCCCATGGATGGAGGAGCCTGGTGGGCCGCAGTCCATGGGGTCGCTAAGAGTCGGACATGACTGAACCACTTCACTTTCACTTTTCACTTTCATGCATTGGAGAAGGAAATGGCAACCCACTGCAGTGTTCTTGCCTGGAGAACCCCAGGGATGGGGGAGCCTGGTGGGCTGCCGTCTCTGGGGTCGCACAGAGTCAGACACGACTGAAGCAACTTAGCAGTAGCAGCAGCATACTTCAGATAATATCAACAAGAGATGCCTGTTTCCTACATATATGGCTCAGAGAAATTGTAGCAAGCAGCTTCTATGACAAAAGTTGGCATATGATAAGACATAAGCCAAAATTTACACTTGGAATAATACTCGAAGACACCTACTTAAGTTTCCATGTGAATATGTAAATAAGAAGACTGAGGCCCAGAAATGGTTAATAACCTTCTTAAGATCAGTGTGTTCTGATACTTTATTTGGTACTTACTATGGACATGGAACAACAGACTGGTTCCAAATAGGAAAAGGAGTATGTCAAGGCTGTATATTGTCACCCTGCTTATTTAACTTATATGCAGAGTACATCATGAGAAACACTGGACTGGAAGAAACACAAGCTGGAATCAAGATTGCCGGGAGAAATATCAATCACCTCAGATATGCAGATGACACCACCCTTATGGCAGAAAGTGAAGAGGAACTCAAAAGCCTCTTGATGAAAGTGAAAGTAGAGACTGAAAAAGTTGGCTTAAAGCTCAAGATTCAGAAAACGAAGATCATGGCATCTGGTCCCATCACTTCATGGGAAATAGATGGGGAAACAGTGGAAATAGTGTCAGACTTTATCTTTCTGGGCTCCAAAATCACTACACATGGTGACTGCAGCCATGAAATTAAAAGACGCTTACTTCTTGGAAGGAAAGTTATGACTAACCTAGATAGCATATTGAAAAGCAGAGACATCACTTTGCCAACAAAGGTTCGTCTAGTCAAAGCTATGGTTTTTCCTGTGGTCATGTATGGATGTGAGAGTTGGACTGTGAAGAAGGCTGAGCACCGAAGAATTGATGCTTTTGAAGTGTGGTGTTGGAGAAGACTCTTGAGCGTCCCTTGGACTGCAAGGAGATCCAACCAGTCCATTCTAAAGGAGATCAACCCTGGGATTTCTTTGGAAGGAATGATGCTAAAGCTGAAACTCCAGTACTTTGGCCACCTCATGGGAAGAGTTGACTCATTGGAAAAGACTCTGATGCTGGGAGGGATTGAGGGCAGGAGGAGAAGGGGACGACAGAGGATGAGATGGCTGGATGGCATCACTGACTCGATGGACGTGAGTCTGGGTGAACTCCTGGAGTTGGTGATGGACAGGGAGGCCTGGCATGCTGCGATTCACGGGGTTGCAAAGAGTTGGACACGACTGAGTGACTGATCTGATCTGATCTGATGGTTCATGATGCTATTGGAAATAATTACTGGATTAGGTAGGGCCTTGCCTCAATCTTTTAGATCCAGGGTCAGCAAACTACCCCCTGGGTCATGGGTAAAATTTGGGCTGGCACCTGTTTTGGTAAATAAAGTTTTATTGGAACTCAGCCATACATATTTATTTATTTACTGTCTGTGGCTGGTTTGGGGTTTCCCTCGTGGCTCAAGTGGTAAAGAATCCTCCTGCCAATGCAGGAGATGTGGGTTTGATCCTTGGGTTGGTAAGATCCCCCGGATAAGGAAATGGCAACCCACTCCAGTATTCCTTCCTGGAAAATCCCATAGACAAAAGAGCGGGCTACAGACCATGGGGTCACAAAACAGTCTGACATGACTTAGCAACTAACCAACAACAACAATAGCTGCTTTCATGCTGCAGAAGCAAACTTGAGTTAGTTCCAACAGAGAACTAAAATATTTACTATCTGGCCTTTTACAGAAAATGTGTTGACCCTCTTTTTAAGATATTATGATTATTTTTTTAAAAAGTGCTTTTAGAATATCATAAAGAAAGTAACACACACTTTTGGGGAGAAAGTTCAAATAGTTCAAAAATGTATGAAGTGAAATGTGAAAGAGAAAAATTTTCATTCATCTTAGATTAAACTTTCTCTGTCGCCTTTGGAGCCTAGCACAATTGCCTGGCACAGAGTAAGTGGTCATCAGTAAATGACTGTCAAGGAAAGGAAGAAAGGAAGGAGGTTAAAAGGGAGAAGCAGGAGCAGGAAGGCTAGGTAACAGGCAGAAAGGTCAGATTGGTTAAATATAAGGTCTTCAAGTCCTGAAAAAAATCACTATTTTTTTTTCCAGACTTTCACTTTGTTCTAAAACTCAATATTCATTTCTTCACATTCTCTAAGTATTCTGAAAAGGGTAATAGATTTTATCCTCAAATTCCACTCTTTTTTTTTCACGCTAATATTGGAGACATGCTGCAAAAGAAGAGGATTTGGGGAGATGTGTGCCTCTGGGCTATCTGTGTATAAGAAAGCAAATTCCATACAAGTTAACTTCCTTGACAAAAGTAAAATATTTTACTTCTCTCCTTGTAAAGTAAGAAGATATGAACCTCATGGTTTGCCATAGAATGAGCCTTCTGAGACAGAGGACAGCTATCCAGTAAGCAACAGGTTTTCTCACAATAAACAAGAGCAAGCAATGGATACTTGTGGAATACTCTGCATCCTTGTTTCCTACAGGAGTATAAGCCAGGGATTGCTTTAACGAGGAAGTGACTGTACTGTCTTATTGAAAGATTGTTCTCAGTTCACAATCCATGAATTAACTGCACAAGCTTCTATCATGTTACCTTTAAAGCAGGCTATTGTAAGACAGTGTTAGCCTACGAATTCTCAAAAGAAGTGTGTCATGAGAAAGTAAGCATATGAAGTTTACCTATTTCTTCATTATATTTCTGTTTCTTCCCTTGCCTTTTGCCTGGTGAGGTAACACAACACAGAACCTTCGGCTTATTGTTTTAAGCAGAGTTCATCTAGTTCCCTTCGGGATCCTGGGTAGTGGAATGCTTTGAAGACCTCCCATGGATAGAAAACCTTTGCATTATAATCTTATTACACAAGAGGGAAAGTTAGCAGAAGGAGTTCTTTTCTTTCCCGCTCCTCTTATTTTAGTTTGTCTCCACCACATAACAGTGTGACACAGAATGAAGCGGGCGCAAGTCTCTGTGTGATATTGACTTGGAACTGCTTTTTGGCTGTCATCGTTGACATGTCACCACTTTGTCACCTTGCCTCCCAGGTTCTGTCAACTGTAGCTGGGTGTCTGAGATCACTGTCAGCCCTGTGGAATGTGCCTGTGGCGTTTGCAGGAAGGTTAGTCCACTTAGACAAGGCGATCACTGCCTGGGGAGTTGCTGTGCTTGCATTCCCTGGATTTGTGAGATTAACAGAGAGCCCTCCAGTGTGGGATGAGGACTTCAAGAATGTCAAGGGAGGAAACAGCCCCTCCATCTGTTTGATTGCAACACTGATTTTACGAAATGGCATGTGTAGTGACCCCTTTATCCACAGCTCTTTTTTTCCTCCAATATTGTAGCTAGGCTTTTGTCATCTCGGTTTGTATTTCATTTAAAAAGAAAACAACGTTTTGTCAAACCCGGAACTCAGTCACCCCGCATCTGTTTACAGTTCATAGAATGACTGAGTATGTGTGAGAAGACAATGGCAGAAACTGGGAGGATTTCTGCCGCCCTCAGGAGCCGCCCCCCTCCTAAACTCTTCTGAGGCTATCTGGTTTCTTCCCGCCTTCATTCCTCTCCTCTTCAGTTCCTCCTTCCCCACAAACAACTTTATTCTTTGTGTGCAGAAGTTTGCCATTTGGTCTCAAGGTTAGTTTTAATACCTAAATGTTTTCAACTGCTGGTTCTTCAATAGCCTCCAGGACTCCGTCTGCACTTTTGGTGACTGTCTAACAGGCAGGGCGTAAATGATAGGATTAGTTTTCATCTACACTTGCAGCCACAGAATTTTTTATTTGCTTTAGAGCAGTAGCTCTCAAAATGGAAACTTTTAAAATATTTTAACTTATTTGGTTAAAACCATTGGGTCATATCACAAAACACAACTGAAGGAAAATCCATGGCGAGGACTTGTAGGGAAAGGAAGGACCAGAGTTCTGATGGAGGACCAATAAAGGGAATAAAAAATATCATTTAAATATCTTATCCATTTCCCTTTCTTATTTAAAGGAAAATCTCAACAAGCAGGCTAGCCTGTAACATCATTCTTCCAGGCTTCTCTGTTCCTGTTTAACAACATTAAAACCTGTCTGTAAGCCCCCCGCTGGGAGAAGGAAAACATTCCCTTTGCTGGCAGGTGGTCTTTTTGCAAGCACTTTCCAATTGAAAACATATGTTCCTGGGTGTGAGGAGGCTTCTGGTAAGTAGGGGGGAAGCTCATGCTAGGAGTGATTGAATTATATAGGCACATTCAAGATAAACATGCTTAGTGTTCCTTCCTTCCAAAATAAAGGTAGAGATTTTGGTAACACATAGAAGCTCTCTATCCTACTCACCTTCAGCTGCAAATAGAAGGTTTTCCTTCACTGTCGTCCAACATAGTTCAGTGTTTACATCTTCTTTCATGTTACTGTTATTGGAAAAGACCCTGATGCTGGGAAAGACTGAAGGCAGGAGGAGAAGGGGATAACAGAGGATGAGATGTTTGGATGGCATCACTGACTTGATAGACATGAGTTTGAGCAAGCTCTGGGAGTTGGTGATGGACAGGGAAGCCTGGAGTGCTGCAGTCCATGGGGTCACAAAGAGTCAGACTTGACTGAGTGACTGAATGGAAGACCCCCCTGTTTCTCTTCCTTTTTCTGGGTCTGCCACCAAGACCATTTAAACTACCAAAACATGGGATTGATCTTCTTAAGAATAAGATTCCTTCCTCAGGCTTCAGATTTCTTCACATTTAATGGAAGAGAGAGGAGTTGCAATGAAGAACCAAAAGAATATCCTTTTCCTGTTCAAAAGAAGGGGGAAGTTTTTTAGCAAAGATCTTTTTAAAATGAGAAGTTTGATGCAGGAAAATAAGTATGTGATGTGAATGATCATTTGAAAGGAAGTCAATGAGAAAAGTTTACAAAAATATCATAATGAAATAAACTTAACAATATGTCTTTTACTAAATGTCAGACATCTGTCATGTGCCTTTCTTTGTCTGAATACATTCTGGTAGACTCAATGTGGCTAATTCTGGTGCATTGCCTGGAATGAAGAATGAGTAATTTGCTTCATATAAATTAGAATTTAATTGAAGTTTGTGAAGTATGAAACCCATAAAGCCATTTTCCCCAACATTCTAAACTTTAAAAGTAATTGAGAATTGTATAGAGGCAATGAAAACCTGCATAATATGGGGAAATGTCTTTATTCCAACCCAACAGAATTTTATAAATGAATACAATATCTCCCAGGGGAAAAGAGGAGGTCAGATTGATACTTTTTTAAGCAATTGGTTATTAGGTTAAAGTTTGCTGGGTGTTCTCAAGTGGCTTAGTGGTAAAGAATTCGCTTGCCAAGCTGGAGACACCGGTTCGATTGCGGGGTTGGGAATATTGCTGGAGAAGGAAATGGCAACCCACTCCAGTATTCTTCCTGGGAAATCCCATGGACAGAGGAGCCTGGAGGGCTACAGTCCATAGGGTGGCAAAGAGTTGGATATGACCGAAATCAGGGGCTGAGCATGCACGCATGCATGTATGCATCTGGATCAGCTGCCAAGTGCTCCCCCAAATGTCAGTGCTCTATAATGAACATTCTATTGCTTGAAAGCTCAAAGTTTTCTTTACTGGCTCAGAAAAAGTGGTATCACATTTTTGATTTTCCTCAATAACTGATTTTTGTGCATTTACTATATAGAAAGTGAATCTAATGATATTAAAGGGGATAGTCAGGTTACCAGCTTGGAAAATATTGAAAATGAAACAAATTCCTCTGTTTACTTTTTAATAGAAATATCCTACACTGTACTTGCAAACCATTGGTTTATGAGTGAATTAGTTTACAATATTCATAGAATTACATGTGTATATTAGCACTCCTAAGAGTTGCTTGAGTAACCCGGATAAAAGGGTTAAGAAAATACTATACTGTCCTTCAGTTATTACAGACTAGTTAGAAACTGGAAAACAGGCATTCTGATTTAGGGGGAAAAAAAAAACCATAATGATACTTTGTTTTTATATAGTGCTTTTCAGACATGACTTCATTATTTATCAAAACATTCTTCTGAGTGTCTGAGTGTAGGTAGGAAGGGCTTTCTTCAGTTTATAGAGGCATAAAGTTGGGCATAAAAAGATTAATTGATTTCTGCTGGGCAGAGAAAATCTCTGCGGAAGGGAAAGAGAGACCGACTTTCTACAAAGTCCTCAAGAGCCTGCTATTTCTCCAGTAAATATAAATCACATCATCATTAACTTTGTAACAACTCCTCAGGAGTTTTTGCCACAACATCAGTGTTAACCATCTCCATGGTACTGATTTAAGAAGATTTGGAGGTTTTGCTTATTTATCGCTTTATGCTAACATACTACATTCACATAGAACAGTTACTGGCTGAACAGCATTACTTACATGGTAATAGAGAAAAGATGACAATCAGTAATGACATTCTAATCCTAATTCAAGAGTGCACAGAGGGTACAGCTAAGAGTTGTCATTACTTGCTCCCTGCAAGTACTACTTAAGGCCAGAAAATCATGTAATTAGAGGACCTTTCAAAGCCCCTGATTTCAAGAAAACTTCCAAGCATAATTATAAGGTCCTTACAATATATTAAAAAAATTGAGATTCCCTGGTGCCTCAGATGGTGAAAAGTCTGCCTGCAGTGCAGGAGGCCCGGGTTCGATCCCTGGGTCAGGAATATCCCCTGGAGAAGGAAATGGCAACCCATTCCAATATTCTTTCCTGGAAGATCCCATGGATGGAAGAGCCTGGGGGACTAGAGTCCATAGGGTCGCAAAGAGTCAGACACAATGGAGTGACTTCACTTTTATAAAAAGTATATCTTGGCAATTGCTTTGCTTATGTAGTTTTTCTGGTCTGAATGAAGTAGAATAGGGACACCATCAATTCATACTTTTGTAAGTTCACTTTGGCTATAACATGGAGAACATAGAGGTCAATGAATTAGAAGACAGGGTGATCAGTTAGGAGGTTTTGGTGGGAATCCAGATTAAAAAAATAATGGTGGCATTAATTAGAGAAGTGTTAGTGGGGACGGGCTTCCTTGGTGACTCAGATGGTAAAGCCTCTGCCTGCAATGCGGGAGACCTGGACTCAATCCCTAGGTTGGGAAAATCCCCTGGAGAAGGAAAGGGCAACCCTTTCAGTACTCTTTCCTGGAAAATTCTATAGACAGAGGAGCCTGGTAGGTTACAGTCCATGGGGTTGCAAAGAGTTGAACACGACTGAGCGATTTAACTTTCTTTCTAGTGGTGATGGACAGAAGTAGGTGGACATAGAAACATTTACTGGATTAAATTGATTTTTCTTTTGGTTTCTGGAGCTGAAAGAAAGGAGTTAAAAATGCCTTCCAGGTTTTGTTTGTTTGCTTTCAATTAAGTGGATATTGATGTCATTCAGTGAGACTAGGATTAGCAGAGAGTGACAGAGTTAGTCTGGGGAAATGCCCTGATGAGGCTGAGGTACCTGGGAGATGTCTAGGTAAAACCATGGGCAGTTGAATGTATGGCTGAGTTCAGCCTCAGTGGGTATCCTCTATATAATCTTCCATGACTTTAAGGGAAAGTCATGTCTACATTCTGAATGCCTCTTCACAGCTAAGATTTGAGGAGTTATCTTGATTTATCTCACAGTGTCTCAATGTATAGTTTAACAAAAATATTACCTAATTTCTTCAGTTACATGTAATCTAAAAACTCAGATTTATAAAGTATATTTAAAAGTAGTGATTTTTTCTGAATTCATAGGATATTTGAGTTTTATCCTTCAGTTCTACTTCAGGCAGATATTATACTCACATGCACAGACCCAATCTGTAGGAGGAGATGGCAACCCACTCTGGTGTTCTCGCTTGGGAAATCCCATGGACGGAGGAGCCTTGTGAGTTTCAGTCCACAGGGCCGTAAAGAGTTGCACACAACTGAGCAACTGATCATTCGTGCATGCTCAGACCCAACATTCTTCCTGAAATTCACTATTCTCTTGGTATTATGAAATAAGACTTCTGTTTCTGTAAACAGCAGTCTTTTGACTGGGAAATTGATTCCTATGCTTTTAAGACCTTTTAAGACCTTTTTATCCAGACCTTGATGAATGATGTACTTTTCAGATATGAATTTATAACCTGTCATTCATTCATTCCACAGGCACTATCCTAGGTACTTTGATTTGTCTGTTTGATAATTCTTTCTTTGGAGACATTATAATCAATGGAGACAACAGTAAAGATATATAGAAAAGATATAGAATAATATATGTGAGTATGTTAGTTGCTCAGTCATGTCCGACTCTTTGTGACCCCATGGACTGTAGCCCACCAGGCTCTTCTGTCCATGGCATTCTCCAGGCAAGAATACTGGAGTAGATTCCCGTTTCCTTCTCCAAGTATAACATATAGTATAGTATTAATAAATGTTTCCAAGTTATCTGGAGAAAAATTAAATCTGTGAAGGTGAAAAAGAAACACTTGAGGAGGATGGTTTTCAGTTTTCAGTGAGTCAGTCAGAGGAAGTTTGGTAGGAAGATGAAGTTTGAGACTAGACCTGAAGGAGATGGAGGAGGAAGTCAAGTCACTTTAAGGGGGAGGAATGTGCCTACTGGAGAGGGGATAGAAAATGCAAGCGCTCTGCATAGTCATGACCTCCACAGTAAAGACACCAAAGTGATTAGAGTGAAGTAAACAATACGGAAAGTTGTAGTAGATGAAACTGGAAAGGAAAGGAAGTTAGGGTTCCAGATTGTCTGTGCCTTTTAGACCACGATAGGAAGGAATTCATGGAGAGTTTTAGGCCGATGGGTGACATGCTCTGACATGTTCTTAAAGGACCATTAGTTGTTGTGCTAAAAAAAAAAAAAAAAAAGGAAGTCAAGTGTCAAGATAGAAGTAGGGAAAATTAGAATGATTCAGGAGAAAATTAATGGGGGTGGTACTGTGGATGGTTAATTCCAGCAGTCCTGGAATTGGCCTCAACTGTTTGGCTGAAGAGATGTATCTGCGTAAGTGCTGCTCACTAACTGATTGTGCCACTGTTAAAAAAAAAAAGAGGTTGTTTCTAGATGGTTAAAAAAAAATGTTGTATCTAGATGGCACTAACCTTTAGTCAAACAACATGGAAGTAAATAACAGTGTAGCACTCAATTCTATTATAGGACTTATAAATACGCCATTCTATCTCTAGGATACTTTTGTTCCAAAATGATATTTCACTTGAATAAACGTGTAATAATATCAGAAGTTGAAAAACAGGGAAGATGTAGAATATTGATTCAATTTAAGCCAAATATTATTCTCTGTGATTCTGAACCCAATATTAATCCTGGAATTATGTGGATTTAATATGAGCTTAAGAAAAGAACACCATTTCTAAGCTAAAATGAATTAAAGTTGCCATTAGTTTGCTATCAGCCTTTAATATTCTGCTCTGTGTTTTTACATTTCTTTTGCAGAAAATCTGGGATGACTTTAGCTTAGTTACAAAGTGAGAAACTGGAAAGTTTCTAACCTCTGTGTAGTAGGTGCTGAATAAATGTTTGTTAAATAGATGAATGCACACATGAGTAAATGAAGAATCACACAAATGGCTTATGAATAAATATATGAATTTATAGTAGTATGTATAATGTAAAAAACATGTTATGTACAGAGAGAGGCAGTCAGGAATCCATTGTGATTCCTTTTGTTAATAGGAACAGCATTGAGACATCCTTGGAGAGTCAGGGCAATGGGAAAAAGCATCCTTCCTAAAGCAGACTGGGGGATGGAATGCAAGGGTAGATGAGGGGCAAGGTTCACAGCTAACTCAGGTGTTTTCAATGAACAATGAGTCTGTGTTTAGGTGAATCCTAGGCTCCAACAGTTGGAGAAGTCAATGGCACCCCACTCCAGTACTCTTGCCTGGAAAATCCCACGGACCAAGGGGCCTGGTAGGCTGCAGTCCATGAGGTCGAGAAGAGTCGGACACGACTGAGTGACTTCACTTTCACTTTTCACTTTCATGCATTGGAGAAGGAAATGGCAACCCACTCCAGTGTTCTTGCCTGGAGAATCCCAGGGACGGGGGAGCCTGGTGGGCTGCCATCTCTGGGGTCACACAGAGTCGGACACGACTGAAGCGACTTATTAGCAGCAGCAGCAGCAGGCTCCAACAGTGGGGACTGAAGTTTGAGTTTGAGCAAAGAGAAGTTGCTCAAGACAGAATGTATCCCTCCTGGGTAGAACTGTCTCATCAGAGAAAAGGGTGGAAGTTATTTCTTTCCTTTTCTGAGTCATGAACTCGACCTCCCTCACTCCCCACATACCCCTAAGGTATCAGTGAACTGAACTCTCACGAAGAATGTGACTATTCTCATAGGTGTTTTCAGACAAGTGGTTTCTCCACCCACTCTTCTCCCAAGGTGGTTCCTCAAGCAGGTAGCAAACTGAGGCGTGGGATAGAGACACATGCTGAAAAGCCATTTTAGAGAAGCTAACCTCAGAGTGATTTAGGAAATAAAAAGAAAATAATCCCAAATTCCTGTATCCTAATATATACACCTAGATAGATAGGTAGGTAGATAGATAGATGGATGGATGGATGGATAGACAGAGTAAACAAACTATATAGAAAAGGCTTCCAACACTGGTTCTTTTTTCCTTTTAGACTATTTAAAAAATTCTTTCTACTTCCTTTTTTCTCAGCTTAGTAAATATATGCTAATTCTCACCGAATTTTGCTTAAAAAAATAAGTGTACATATTAGCATAATTTGATAGAAATTAATCAAAGAAACCATCCCTTTTAAAGCCAAGCAGCCCCGCCACCCACTAGCCCACCAAGCAATGTGAACAAGTGGGAATTTCTGTTCAAACAGTAGTTGCAAAATATTCTTTGATATCCAGACTATTGATGGTAGGGTTTGTCTCTTCAGTCAAATAGAATATTTCTGTCATTCCAATGAAAAGAAAAGTAAATTCAGTTTGAAAAGACTGCAGTTTGTTGTTTGTCTTTAGACAATAGACACTAAACACCTAAGAGTGAGGAAATAAATGCAAAGAGAAAAGAAGTAGATCAGAAGTTCCTACAGATCTCCAGTCCAACCAGATGCTCTGAGGAAAGTGTATTCTGTGGCAGAGCACATTCCTGCAGGGCTCCATATGCTTTCTTCTCTAGGGGATGCACAAGACTCATTACGATAGGAAAGACCCCCAAATCCTGAAATAAAGAAATCTATTTAGCTTCCCTTAATGCGATTCTTCTAAAATTTATGAGTCCATAAAGGCTTCTTGAATGCAATACCCCTAAAGATCCTGCAGACCTAGCATGACTATAGCAGACAATGCAAACATACTCAAGTATACACAGAACTGGGCCCAAGGGAAATGGAATCACTCAGAGGTAATCAAAGCATTTGTAGAAAAACATATCCTTTTGAGGCTCAGAGTATGGAAAACGAAATGATATAAGCTGGGAACCATGCATCACATCATTCCAAGATAGTTGGGATTAGAAAGAATTAAAAAGAAACCAAGAAAGAAGAAACAAAAGCCCAAGAATTAAATCCACTAAATTGCATTTTTAATTAATCCTTCTGGTAGTTGTGGACCAAACTTTTCTCGGATGAGGAATATTAAGAGCACAATATTTTTCACTAAACCAGTGCCTTTGAAACTCTGAGATCCACTTGCCTTGGAAAACCCCACTTTGCTGGGCTTTTAATGGGTCTTGGAAGAGGAGAGTAGAGGTTTTCAAATGCTCATAAAAAGACTACAAGGCTTCTTGGACATCAAATTCCTCTAACAAAACAATAATTTGTTGAATTAAGTGCCAGTGTAACAGATGGATTGTATTTCCTTCATGATGTGCACAAATTAAAAAATTAAAGAGAAAGGCACTGGTAAAACCAGCTTTGTATTTTGCTAGACCTGATACATTTAGAAAAATGGTTTGAGATGTTTGGCTAAAGCCCAGTGCCACCGGGTCTGCCTGGCTCCAGACACCAGCCCCATTGACTGAAATATTCTATTAAATAAACAGATGGGTGGTGGTTTGTTACTGACTTTTCCACAAAAGTGAATTATGAAATGTAATGTTTCTAGGAGGATAAAGTACCTGTGCTTCATACTTTTACAAAGGTGGATTGACCATTTTAAGGAAACCTCAGAAATAATATAAGCTGAAGAATTTTTTTTAAAAGGCTAATTGTATCAGTATGAGATAATTGAGAATGGGAAAAAGAATTACCTAAAGAAAACAAGTAACCTGAAAAATTGAGACTATTAAGTTTTGTGAATAGCTTAAATTTCTGCCACTATGAATATAATTATTGGGACGCTTTTTTTTTTATAGTAATGTAATCATTGGAAAAGACTCTGATGCTGGGAGGGATTGGGGGCAGGAGGAAAAGGGGACGACAGAGGATGAGATGGCTGGATGGCATCACCGACTCAATGGATGTGAGTTTGAGTGAACTCTGGGAGTTGGTGATGGACAGGGAGGCCTGGCGTGCTACAATTCATGGGGTTGCAAAGAGTTGGACACGACTGAGCAACTGAAGTGAACTGAACTGAATCTATGACAAACCTAGACAGTGTGTTAAAAAGCAGAGATATCGCCTGTTGACAAAGGTCTGTATAGTCAAATCTATGTTTTTCCCCGTAGTCATGTACAGATGTGAGAGTTGGACCATAAAGAAGGCTGAGCGCCAAAGAATTGATGCCTTTGAAATGTGGTGCTGGAGAGGATTCAAGGATTCCTTGACAGTGAGATCAAACCAGCCAATCCTAAAGGAAATCAATTCCGAGTATTCATTGGAAAGACTGATGCTGAAGCTGAAGCTACAATACTTTGACCACCTGATGTGAAGAGCCGAATCACTGGAAAAGACCGATGCTGGGAAAGATTGAAGGCAGGAGGAGAAGGGGCTGACAGAAGATGAGATGGTTGGATGGCATCACTGACTCGATGGACATGAGTTTGAATAAACTCTGGGAGATAATGGACAGGGAAGCCTGGCATGCTGCAGTCCACAGGGTCACAAAAAGTCTCACAAGACTGAGCAACTGAACAACTACAAATTTCTTATTTATTTGTATGCTTTTCTTATTAGTAAACTTCAATTTTTAGATCAGTTTTAGATTCACAGCAAAACTGAGTGGAAAGTACAGAGAGTTTCCATACATCCTCTGTTCTCTTCACACACACACACACACACACACGCATCTGGTACCATCAACATCCCATAACAGAGTGGTACACTTGTTATAATCAATGAACCTACACTGACATGTCACTGACACCCAAAGTCCACAGTTTACATTAGAGCTCACTCTCTGTATGCTTTTAGCAAGGAGATATCTTGATATCATGGATTATTTTCTTGTTAAACAACCAACAATGCTACTTAAAATATATTATCAGTGCATATTTGAGGATTAAGGATATTCAAGGCTTTTGCTTGTTCTGAAACAATTTATAATCACACATTAATTCATTTGATTTCAAAAAGAAATAAAATGTAAGAGGATGTAAGTTTTACCTATTCAACTCATCACAAGAAGCAGACAAGCCTCATAAATTATCAAATGCTATTTCTATTTTGCAATGCAGCAATGATATGTTTTACTTGGTATAATCTATTCTTTCTTAAGACTGCCACCTTTGGAAAGACAAACAACAGAAAATCCGCTTTATGACAATGCTTTACATAGGAAATTATTGTAATAGTAAAACTAAACCCATATTCATTTCTAATAAACCTATTTCTAGTGTTTCCTTTTCAATATCACTTTGTAACCTTGCATGCATCAACTATGTGCCTCTTTTTCTTTTACAAGGACTGAGAGATATATTCTGCCTCCAAAGATGGAGTTTCTGTTTCCTGACCTAAAATGTACCCGATAATCCATTCACTGAGCAGATTAAAATTCCCAAAGAAGAGATTAGAAACATCAAGATCAATTTAGACTCTCAGACTGTTCTTGGCTAAGGCCTGATGTACACATTTCTGGCATTAACTATGGTCCAGATATATTCCTGAAGAGGGTGATTAGTGCATGAACTTGCCTGGTACCCAAAGAATCACTATTGTACTCAGCAATGCCCAGAACCCCTAAATGTACATGGCTTTTAATGAATTAATTGAGTTAGGAATGCATTCACATGGAGCATCTTATCTGGAGTCCAAGCTTTCTATATAAAATAGCATTCATGCACATGTGTTTAGTGGCTTCAGTCGTGGTCGACTCTTTGCCACCCTGTGGACTGTAGCCCACTGGGCTCCTCTGTCTCTGGGATTCCCAGACAAGGATACTGGATTGGGTTGCCATGCCTTCCTCCAGGGGATCTTCCTGACCCAGGGTGAACTCATGTCTCCTGCGGCTCCTACATTGCGGGCAGATCTTTTACCACATATAATAGCACTTAGGACTATTGTTTGCTCAGTAGCTCAGTCATGTCTAACTCTTTGTGACCCTGTGGACTTTAGGCTATCAGGCTCCTCTGTTCATGAAATCTCCAGGCAAGAATACTGGTAGACATTCCCTTCTCCAGAGGATCTTCCCATCCCAGGGATGGAACTCAGAGCTCCTGCATTGCAGGCAGATTCTTTACAATCTGAGTCAGCAGGGGATTACTGCATTAATTTTATATTTCCTTTGTGCTTCACAGTAAGAATAACTGCTAATAGCTTAGTTTTCACATCAGAGAACATAAATCCACAAAAAGAAAAAAATGAAATTCAGCTGCAATCTCCAATTCAATAAAAACTGACCTTCTGTTTTCTTAATTTTCTTTCTTTCTTTCTTTAATTTGTGCATTCCCAAATTCATTTTCCCTTATCCTTAAAACAACCTTCATTCTCCAACTTTGACTCAGATATTCACATTCTTATTTCTTTGGCCTGGGGTTCCAAGTTTAGAGCACTTGGTCCAGACTTACATAATCAAACACCTTAAGGTCCATGCCCCCTCATACCCATCCATCCATAGTGGTAATTTGGGACATGTGACCAAAACTTGTTTAAACTGGATTTTCAGTTGTGCAAACCAATACACATTCTTTCCTGGTTAAGTTGAGTTGAATTGGCTTTCTTTTCATTTGAAACAAATCAAAATAGCCTTGACATACCCTTTCAGATATTTTACTGAGGCTACTCATACACAGATTTTTTTTAATGGAGCTATTTCTATGACTTTAAGTTTTCCAACAACTAAGTCTGAGAACTTCAGTTTGGTGGTTATAATTCAAAGACTCAAAATGAACTTTAACACTGTAATAGGAACTCAAGATTATCTTAAAAACTTTCTTAATTTAATTGATTTTTCTAGAGTACCTGCAATTTTGGGGTGCTTTCAATAGGTTTGCTGCTTTGATGTACAGCATTGCAATACAAAGAACATTCTTTGCTTTTTTATTTAATACTGTTTTTATTTTCCTCTGTCCTCTTAATTGTTTCTAACATTTGACTGGTATTTATTTAGGATATAACTCACCAATATTAGACTCAATTTCTCATTAAAATTAAGCCATTAATCTTGGCTTAATTGGCAGGACCAATGCACATGAATTGCAGAAAAACAGATGACCTGTTTTAAAAGGTTTTGGACTATAAATTCACAATTTCTCCTTGATTCTGTATGAGAAGCAGTTTCCTACTTTCTGCTTCAACTAGAGGGGTGAACAAGAATTTCTAATCAAGCTATTGTAGGTATGATAATATGATAATACTCAGAGAGTAGCTTTCTAGAGATTAAGGTTTACGTAAATGTGAACTTGAAGGATTTCTAAACTCTCCCCTTACTCCTCTCCTTTTACACACCTCACCCATGCTGATGGGGTAGGATTAGTGCCTGGGAAAAGGAGTGAGATGTCATTTTCTGGCTTCTTTTTTTAAATTTAATATTCATGTTACTGTATTGAACATTTATGGTTTGAAAACTTTAACCTTTAACAGAGATAAAGCCAGGTCTTGTTCATTTTCAGGAAATAAGAATGACTTGATCAAGTCAATCCACATAGAAATAGTGAAAGGAAGCTTAACAAAAACTAGAGTCTTCTATAAGAATTTTATCTTGACTGAAATCCAAAGATGATTATTTTACAATTTACTTTAACATAAAACTGACCTTGATTACAATGTGAGAATATATATGAATAAGTGTTAATTGTATGTGGGTAGGTGAAGAAAATTAGTGATAGATACATTCTACTGTTGTATTAGTTTTAATTTAACAGTCTTGAGAGAGAAAAACTGCCTTCACCATTTAGCATTTATAAACAGAGTTTATAATATAATATTTAAGCTTGCTTTGGGCAGACTCTAGGGCTACATAGGAGGGTGGTGGGCTGGGTCATATGTTTTAGAATACAAAATGGTATTTCCCTAAATCTCTTAGTGACTGGAAAATAAAGCCTCACTAAAGGGGAGGGACATGCCTCAGATGCATGATCAGTCTCTCTTATAAGCCTTTTCCCAGAGTTTGAAACTCACTTGGAGTGGAAGCTTAAATACTGTTCAGTTATTTATTTTGTATCTACATAATGGAAGTTTGTCCAATATCAGATAAAAACAAAATTTCAACCCAAACTACTGAAATGTATTCCTACTTATCATTGAAGAGTTCCTTTATTTTCTTCCTTTCTTTGCCTCAACACTGTTGACTGACATGCCATGATTAAGTATACATGAATCCAGTTTTCCTTAATATTTATAGAGTTTATAGTGAGATAGACTAAAATCTGAAAGAATATAAGAACTGTAATATCTTTACCGTGTGCTGGTCAACTGAAGTGTGTATTAGTCGCTCAGTCGTGTCTGACTCTTTGCCACCCACGGACTGTAGCCCTCTAGGCTGTTCTGTCTATAGAATTCTCCAGGCAAGAATACTGAAGTGGGTAGTCATTCTCATCTCCAGAGTATCTTCCCGACCCAGAGATCAGATCTGAGTATCCTGCATTGCAGGCAGATTCTTTACCATCTTAGCCACCAGGAAGCTCTGGATCATCTGAAGGCAAAGTATTAAATCCACATTAAGCAAGGTAATAAGTTTGTTAATTTTGTAGTTTATACATTTACATGTACTTCTTTATATTTGTCGTATATCAATTTCAGACTGCCTAACTCAAATAACATAGCCAGACATTATTAACCTGAGTAATTGAATCAGTCCTTCATATATTTGCATTTTTTCTCTTTAAGTGTGTGATCCCTAATTTTTTTTTTCTACTTAATGCCAGGTGGCCAAAAGAGTTTATTGGCCCTTTAAAGTAAATTAGCATTGTAATTAAATAATTGCAGATGATAAGAAAGTTGTTCCCTGGTGGTTCAGTGGTAAAGAATCTGCCTGCAATGTAGGAGACCTGGATTCCATCCCTGGGTTGGGAAAATCCCCTGGAGAAGGAAAGGGCAACCACTCCAGTATTCTTGCCTGGGAAATCCCATGGACAGAGGAGCCTGACAGATTATAGTCTATGGGGTCTCAAAGAGATGGACATGACTTAGCGACCAAACAACAATAAGAAAAATTCCTATCAACAATTTAGTCACTATTATGAATGGAATCTTTTTATCATAGTTTCTAAATAGTTTTTTCTGGTACTTAAGAAATTCATACATATTTTTTATTTCTTTTTCTATTTTTTCCATTGACCATTACAAAATGTTTTCATAGGTTACAACAACTTCTCAGTTGTTTTTCTTGGAATTCTTTTGGAATAATAAAAAATCATTATTTGCCTTAGACACAGATTTAACCACATGTATAAAATGCCTATTGGGTGTTTAGCCCTATCCTAAGTGCAATCAGAAAGGAACTAAAATACATTAAACATGGTTATCACCCACAGCCAAGGAAGACTGAATATCATTCTGTAGTAAATAATCAAGTGGCATTTCCAAAGTAGCATATTTGGAAGATAGGTACACATCTTCATAGTATATGTAATGATGGGATTCAGAAGTATGAATATGAAGAAAACAGTTCTTGGCAAGGATAAATCAGATGAAGTTAATTATAGATTACACATAAAAGGAGATCATGTTTGGGTAATAGTCATAGGCTAACAAGAGAACAGTAGGGTCAGAAGGATTCTGGAAAGATAGTAGCCTCATAATTTTTTAATCTTTCTGAATCCTCATAAAAATAGAGAAACTAAATAAAAAAAAAACCTGTGGGCAATATTAATAATGAAATCAATTTACAAGATACCCCTAAGAACTACGAAATATAAGCTGCAGAGATCAAATTTATCTCAGCTTAAAGACTTGGAAAAAAAGAAAAGAGCCTCTTGATAAAAGTGAAAGAGGAGAGTTAAAAGGTTGGCTTAAAACTCAACATTCAGAAAATTAAGATCATGGCATCTAGTCCCACCACTTCATGGCAGATAGATGGGGAAATAATGGAAACAGTGAGAGACTTTACTTTTGGGGTTCCAAAATCACTGCAGATGTCGACTGCAGCCATGAAATTAAAAGATGCTTGCTCCTTGGAAGAAAAGCTATGCCCAACCTGGACAGCATATTAAAAAGCAGAGACATTACTTTGCCAACAAAGGTCCATCTAGTCAAAGCTTTGGTTTTTCCAGTAGTCAGGTATGGATGTGAGAGTTGGACTGTCAAGAAAGATGAGCACTGAAGAATTGATGCTTCTGAACTGTGGTGTTGGAAAAGACTCTTGAGGGTGCCTTGGACAGCAAGGAGATCCATCCAGTCCATCCTAAAGGAAATCAGTCCTGAATATTCAGTGGAAGGACTGATGCTGAAGCTGAAACTCCAATCATTTGGCCACCTGATGAGAAGAACTAACTCATTGGAAAAGTCCCTGATACTGGGAAAGATTGAAGGCAGGAGGAGAAGGGGATGACAGAGGATGAGATGGTTCGATGGCATCACCAACTCGATGGACATGATTTGAATAGGCTCTGGGAGTTAGTGATGGACAGGGAAGGCTGGTGTGCTACAGTCCATGTGGTTGCAAAGAATCAGACACAACGGAGCAACTGAACTAAAATATAGTAGCTTAAATAGCTACTAAAATATAGTAGCTTAAATTTGTTGTTATACCCCTGTAGGTCAGAATTCATATAGGCTCAGACAGTTTCTCTGCTCCAGCTCCCACATAGCCTAAATCAAGTATTATTGGTTATTCTGCAAAATAATCATGGCCAATCACATTTTAGTAAAATAATGAATTGGGAAGAAAATGAGAAAATGATGAAATATAAGCAAAAGTAACATCATTAAAGTAACATCACATTAAAATCACCAGATTTTTTACAGCGATTCTTTGTGTCATAAGAAAATAGAACAACATATTTAAAGAAACGAAGGAAACCAAATGTATCTTTAAATAAATATTTACTTGGAGAACTAAAATTAAATGTGAGTTAAAAGAGAGAGAGCATTTGTAGTAGCTAGATTTTCTGACTATGTAAATATGGTAGAATAATTTTTTAAAAATAGGAAATGACTGGGGAGAGCATATGTACAACAATTACCTATTCTTAGTAATCATGTGGAGTATTGTTATTCTGAGGATGTTGTGTGTGTGATGCAAAAAACAAACAAACAAACAAAAAAAACAGTTTACTCATTATTGGATATCCACAGTTAGAACTGGACATGTAACAACAGACTGGTTCCAAATAGGAAAAGGAGTACGTCAAGGCTGTATATTATCACCCTTCTTTAACTTATATGCAGAGTACATCATGAGAAACTCTGGACTAGAAGAAACACAAGCTGGAATCAAGATTGCTGGGAGAAATATCAATCACCTCAGATATGCAGATGACACCACCCTTATGGCAGAAAGTGAAGAGGAACTCAAAAACCTCTTGATGAAAGTGAAAGTGGAGAGTGAAAAAGTTGGCTTAAAGCTCAACATTCAGAAAACCAAGATCATGGCATCTGGTCCCATCACTTAATGGCAAATAGATGGGGAAACAGTGGAAACAGTGTCAGACTTTATTTTTTTGGGCTCCAAAATCACTGCAGATGGTGACTTCAGCCATGAAATTAAAAGACGCTTACTCCTTGGAAGGAAAGTTATGACCAACCTAGATAGCATATTCAAAAGCAGAGACATTACTTTGCCAAAAAAAGTCCATCTAGTCAAGGCTATGGTTTTTCCTGTGGTCATGTATGGATGTGAGAGTTGGACTGTGAAGAAAGCTGAGCGCTGAAGAATTGATGCTTTTGAACTGTGGTGTTGGAGAAGACTCTTGAGAGTCCCTTGGACTGCAAGGAGATCCAACCAGTCCATTCTGAAGGAGATCAGCCCTGGGATTTCTTTGGAGGGAATGATGTTAAAGCTGAAACTCCAGAACTTTGGCCACCTCATGCAAAGAGTTGACTCATTGGAAAAGACTCTGAAGCTGGGAGGGATTGGGGGCAGGAGGAGAAGGGGACGACAGAGGATGAGATGGCTGGATGGCATCACTGACTCGGACGTTGAGTCTGAGTGAACTCCAGGAGTTGGTGATGGACAGGGAGGCCTGGCGTGCTGTGATTCATGGGGTCACGAAGAGTCGGACACGACTGAGCGACTGAACTGAACTGAACTGAACTGAATTCTATCATTCCCTGTGTCCTTGAGAACAAGAACATTTGGTGTGGAATATGAAGAAATGAGACTACTTAGATGAGGTTAAGTAAAAACTCATTAGTACTAAATATGAATTAAAAGTTATCAGTATTGTCATGACATATTTTACATACATACATTTGAATATATGTGTAAATGTATAAACATATATTTTCCAGTTCTGTTCACTGAAAAGACCTAGAAAAAAATCACAACCTTTTGGGACCCAGATTATTCTTTTGAAATACCCTTTCCCACTTAAAGAAGCCAGGGTTTCAAAGAGAAATGGATAATTACAGGTTTGAAGGAGGAAATGTAGAGGACAAATCTGGAAATATCAAAGACTAATAATATCATGCCAAAAATGTTTAGGAAACAACCAGTCAAGTTTCCATGAATAAGTTGGAGCTTCAAAAAGGGTAATACTTGCAATTCATTATCCTGAAAATTGGTACATTAAAGGAAAACAATCAAGCCTTATTTGTATAAACTATACCACTGCGTGGGCAAATAGTGTATGAGGGGAAGCATGACATTTTAAAAATGTTTAAACTTACACATGAAAATAAAATGATAGAATCTGAATAAATGTCATTTTATAATGTGAGTTAATGGATCTAGGCTTTGAGCATCAGTGACTGGATAACATCCAGAAAGAGAGACAAACAGGCACTGATGAACACACCCAATATTAACCATAGTCTTGCCCAAAGGGTGCACATTCTGATCAAGCATCTGGATCCAGCTGCCAATTTTC
Source organism: Bos indicus x Bos taurus (assembly GCF_003369695.1). Lineage (NCBI taxonomy): Eukaryota > Metazoa > Chordata > Mammalia > Artiodactyla > Bovidae > Bos > Bos indicus x Bos taurus. The sequence continues at coordinate 29,372,147 of NC_040084.1, forward strand.
AGGAAACTCAGAGGACAGGGGAATCCATTGGCTGCACCATGAGGGTCCAATCAATGAAATTCACGCTGTGGTAAATTTCCAGTCTGAATTACTGGATTTTTCAACAGAAAGAAAGAGGAAAGGAATAGAAGAAGGTACTAGTAGATTAATAGAGGTTTAAAATATATATATTGCTAGATCCACATATTGCTTTAAAAATGGATAAGATACAATTATAAGATCTAGAGATGGACACTTGGGTAATAAAACTGTAAAGAAAGCCAAGTAAGTGGTCACCATAGAAATTAGAGTGGTGGTTACTTTCAGAGGGGTCATAAGACATTATCATTGGGATGAGCACATAGAGGAGCTTCTGGGGTATCTGGTAAAGCTCTATTTCTTGATCTAGTGTTGTTTATAAGGGTGTTTATGATGACATGTAAAGTTATACACTGATTTTGTGAGGTTTTGTTTGTGTTTCATTTTATAATAAAAAAAGTTAAGGTAAAATGGTGGGCATTTGCTTTCTTTTTTATTTAATTTTAATTTTATATTGAAATATACAATATTCCAATTGTAATCAATTGGAATATTGATTTACAGTGTTGTTAGTTTTAAATGTACAGCAAAGTGATTTAGTTATACATACACATGTATCTATTGTTTTTCAGAGTCTTTTCCCACGTAGGTTATTATAGAGTATTGAGTAGAGTTCTCTGTGCTAGACAGTAGATCCTTGTTGACTCCCTATTTTATATCTAGTAGTTCGTATATGCATATGGGCTTCCCAGGTGGCCTAGTGGTAAAGAATCTGCCTGCTAATGCAGGAGATAGCAGGAGATGTGGGTTCGATCCCTGAGTTGGGAGGATCCCCTGAAGGAGGAAATGGCAACCCACTCCAGTATTCTTGGCCTGGGAAATACCATGGTCAGAGGAGCCTGGTGGCCTACAGTCCATAGGGTCGCAGAGTTGGACATAGCTGAGCAACTGAACACGTGTATGTATATGTATATGTTAATCCCAACCTCCTGGAGGATTGATCCCCCTCCCCATCTTTCCCCTTTGGTAACCATAAGTTTGTTTTCAAAGACTGTGAATCTGTTCCTGTTTTGTAAGTTCATTTGTATCAGTTTTTAGATTCCACATATAAGTGGTATCATATGATATTTGTCTTTTTCTCACTTACTTCACTTAGTATGATGATCTCTGGGTCTAGGCATGTTGCTGCAATGTCATTATTTCATTCTTTCTCATGGCTGAGTTATCTTTGTATATATGTACCACATCTTCATTATCCGTTTGTCTGTTGATGAACATTTAGGTTACTTCCTTGACTTGGCTATTGTAAATAGTGCAGCAACGAATATTGGGGTGCACATATCTTTTCAAATTATGGTTTTCTCTGGATATGCCCAGAAGTGGGATTATTGGGTCATATGATAGCTCTAGTTTTAGTTTTTAAGGACCCTCCATACTATCCTCCATAGTGGCTGTACCAATTTGCATTCCCACCAACAGTGTAGGAGGCTTCCCTTTTCTCCACACTCCCTCCAGCATTTATTGTTTCTAGACATTTTGATGATGGTAATTCTGACCAGCATGAGGCGTTTCTCTAATATGTAGTGATTCATGTACTTTTTGTTCATCTGTATGTTGAAGGCATTTGCTTTTTATTTTAAAGCATATATATATATATACACCTTGGTTTACAAGCCACTTGCATATACTTAAGTGACTTTTATAATAATCTGGTGATTTTTAGAAGAAGTTATCATTACCCTCTTTTAAAAATGAGGAAATCATGATTAAGAGTTTAGATCACAGAATAAGCGAGTGTCAGGTTGAGTCCTAAACTCTACCAATGCACTTACACATCTACATCTTCACGCACCTACACCACACACACATATTCTCATACATATACTGACAAATTGGTAAATAGAAGCAGATAGAAGATTCAGCAACCATACCCATCCCCCCTCCCATCCCAGTGGTTGTATCGATAGTAAAGGAAATAGCATCTGCCATTTTGCCTACCTTACAGACTCTACAAGTTATCCTAGGTAAGTGAGTTACTGTTTCTAAAGGATGTGTGCATGAATCTTTCATGACACAAGTACATTTTTATTGCTGCTCTAATCCTGTTGCTCAGTTTTTTACAAATCAGCCTCATTTTAGATAGTTAGACTTAAAGACCTAAGATAACTATGATTTATTTGACCTCTGTCCTTATCCCTATGTTATACATGAAAACACTGTATCTATAGAAGTTTAAGAAACTTGTCCTCATAGCAAAATTATTCAGAAATAGAATTTCAACCTGGGATTGTGTGATAACAAATCTCCACTTCTACACTGATGACTCCTCTGGAGCCTTTAATCCTTGGGGAAACTGGAAGTCACTTAGTTGTGTTCGACTGTTTGGACTCCATGGACTGTAGCCTACCAGGCTCCTCTGTCCATGGAATTTTCCGGGCCAGAGTACTGGAGTGGGTAGCCATTCCTTTCTCCAGGGGATCTTCCCAATCCAGGGATCAAACCCAGGTCTCCCACATTGCAGGCAGATTCTTTACTATCTGAACCACAAGAGAAAGGTTGTGCCATGAATGCTAAGAGTGTAAGACCACTGCCATCTTTTAATGATAGAATAGCATTATGTCAGAGTGTTGCATAGAGGTGATGGCCATCAAAAATATAATTCTAGGAAGTATATTTCAGGAAGTAATGTGAATTATTTTCCAGGAACTCTAAACTTGAGTCTTATTTGAACCTTAAAAACAAAATTTATTTTGTAGGTATGTTGTGAGAGGATACACAGAACTCTCAAGAGTTGTGTTTTTCTTGACTATCTGGTTTCAGCAAGTACACCTTATGCAACATATCTGCAAGAGCCTTGCTAAACCAAGTACTGAAGAAACCTTCACTTATAAGCCTCCGCCACAAAACAAAAGATGAGGAGGAGCAGTGCCATTGCAACAGCTGTTTTATAATTCATCACAAGCAAGCAGACACAGATTTAAGCAAAGACTGACTGCAATATACACGCTGTCATACCACTGGAAAATCTTTTTCTTGATAATAGTCAATGAGTAACAATGTAATGGAGAACAATCTCTTTAACATGCCACCTAGTATATCAAGGCGTTTTTTCTTTTAAACAACTATTTCTGCAACGATCCTCTTGAAGAAAATGTTATATTGAAACTGAACACTACTTTGCTGGCTTTTTATTTCACAAAGAATTCTAAGTTAACAACTTGAATGAAGGATCATCTTATGTTTAACAATATCGATTAAGCCTATAAAATTTTATGTTTAAATAAATTAAAGCAATAATAACAGAAGTTTTCCAAGATCACATGCTATTATTGTTGGAGAGACAAGTGGTAGATATTCTCTCACTAAAGCTATATTTACATGAGGCAAGTGTTTTTCAACCACACTGTATTATTTGGCCCCAAATATCTTTTCTGCACCTCATTGAGACTTGTTTTGGCAAATAAGGAGGTAAAACAGGGAGGCCAAATGGAACATCAGGATACCCTCAAAAGTATAAAATACCAAGAATTAAGAAGGACAGTGCCTGCAATATTTGGTACTGAAATTTTCCCCAGTAAATCCAGATGGCAATCTTATTTTTCATCATTATCCTGAATTTTTAAACTCCAAATTAAATCCTCTTAGTTGAAAAATTAATGATAATCTTATCTTTTAAAAAATTTGATGATGGTATACAAGCAGGCCTTGCTCGGGGGCGCAGTGGTAAAGAATCCACCTGCCAATGAAGGAGACACAAGACACGTGGGTTCCATTCCTGGCTCAGGAAGATTCCCCTGGAGAAGGAAATAGGAACCCACTTCAGTATTCCTGCCTGGAGAATCCCATGGACAGAGAAGCCCGGTGGGCTTTTGTCCATGGGGTCACGGAGTCAGACCTGACTATGAACACACAGGCATGTACAAGTAGGCCTAAATGTACACAAATCACACATAGAACTATAGGTAAGTATGAAAGAAATTGAACCCAGTTTTTCTGATGAAAAAATTTCTGATGTGCAACTTTTCTTTAATGTCCACATATATTCAAAATTATGAGTTGTCTTAGTAAGATCTATTCATGACTGATACATAAAGTCTTCAGTAGAATTTAAATTATTTGAAGGCTAAAAGGAAAAGCCAGAATAGCTCTAAGTGAATTTAACAATACCAAATTTATTTCGAATATCCTTTTTCCCTTTGATTTTTGGCTTGTAATTTTGTCTGGGAATTGTTCTGAAAATTATAGAGGAACAAAACATGGATTTGGACATTCAAATTCAGTTTTAACTTTGCTCAAAAAGGGAGCATATGCTATTATTCACCATATTTGAGAAACTTTTTTAAAGATAATGAATTTGAAAATTCTTATTACGAATCCAAAAAGTAAAATGTCCTTTCTCTTTTCTGTTTTAATATTCTATTAAAATGTAAGTGTATATTATATTCAATATGTTATTTGTGATAGTTAAAAGAGGAAATAGAAAACTTAAAACAATTAAAGAAAGCAATAAAATCACACTTACTAATATTATCTACAACACTCAATGTTTTGAGGAAATCAAGGTGAAGACATTGGGGGAATGTGAATGCTGGCTTTTTAGAAAATTAAAAATTAGAGAAAAAAATGAGCTGGAAAAGCAGACATAGTCATGCCACAGAGACTTCTCAAGAAGCCAGGTAAGACCGACAATGCCCATGTCATCTAAGACACAAGGAAAAAAGTCCAATTAAACTCAGCCACCTACACTGAATATAACAACTCTGGATTATCAGAAGTGACATTCCTTAACCTTCTAACTAGGAAAATTATATTTTGCTATATTGAAAGCAGGAAAGTATATTTTTAGAATCTGTGTTAGCTTGAACCACCAGTTTGTGAAATAAATACTTATTTACATTTCTCATTTTTACTGACGTCTAAGAGTGTCACCATGGTGGGGGAGGTGGCAGTTATGTCAATTACACTACTTTTGCAAAGAGAAATTTCCTAACTTTTACTAATATCAGTACATATTTTCATTCTCTTCCAAGCTCTATACTTTAAATGTGACTTAGAAAGAAAGAAAAAAAATCTCTGGGTATCTCATGAACTATAGTGTAATTTCCAAATATTTAGTAAATTAGAATCATATGTATAAAGAAATTCACCTTTTGAAGTTATTTTCTCCTCAGCAATCAAGAAAGGTCACTGATTTCATAAGGTAACAACTCAATCAGTTTGGGTGAATTAGCGCTTTATTATAGCTAGGTGTATTCACTTGTGATTTCCACTCTCATTACAAAATAGTTTACAAAATATTGGAAAATAGTACAGTAATGCAAACTTGGAATACAGTATGACAAAGCCTGATACTGATTCTCTCCTTGCTTTTCTTTTTAAAAATAAATAAAGCCCTCCCCATGTAAATAGAAGTTAAAACATGGTATATAGCATAAAATCCTCGAAGAATTTCTGAATTTCTTTGGACTTGGAGAAGGATTTCCACAGTTTTTATCCCTGAAGCTCCTTCTTCCTAATTTTTTATTGTGGGCCCCATTTCACTTAATGAAGGGGTGCCTCCCTGGTGGCACAGATGGTAAAGAATTTGCCTGCAATGTAGGAGGCCTGGGTTCGATCCCTGGGTCAGGAATATCCCCTGGAGAAGGGAATGGCAACCCATTCCAGTATTCTTGCCTGGAAAACTCCATGGACAGAAGAGCGTGGCTGGCTACAGTGAATGAGATTGCAGGGTTGCACTCGACTGAGCTACTAACACTTTCACTTTCACTTTTTCAATGAAAGATAACACTTTTCCTATATTACTTGTCCCAGGTACTGAGTGGTACATAAATTTATATATTTAAAATATAATGTTTTGCAAAAGTAAAAAAAATTTTATTATAATTCATATAATAAATGACAAACGGGGATCAATTTAAGCAGGGCTATTTTAAAGACGGCTCAATTTAAGTAATAAATAAAACTAGTAGCAATAAAAACAATCTTATTTTGGATTGTGCTGTAAGTTTTACATAGTGTCTCAATGAGCAAGGAACTCCTAACAGATACAATTTTAAATAGTTTGAAGTAAAACGTAAGCAAGTTTAATTCAACTGATACCTGTACTCTCTTACAAAAAGCAGAACAAGAACAAAACCAAAATCAAAAAGAGGCAAGAAGTTAGTGAAAAATAGTATAAAGAGAATCATAAAATATTCTTTGAAATATATTAATTATTTTCTAAAATTTTAGTGAATAATTAATATGTCAATAACATGGGGATTTAGTTTTAAATTTCATAATCAGTAGATGGAGTGCTGAAAATAGCCTCTAATTTTCTGTTCTTATAACTGGTTCCACTAACAAAATATTTCAACAAAAGTTATATATTTACACCTAATGATAAAGTAACAAAATGAAAGGATTTTAATTTTCACAAAGATGTACATAATAAAAGTTTGGATTATAAAAAGTAGAGAAGGATGAATGATGGATCAGTCAGTAAAAAGTTAAGAGTATTTGAATTTAATCTTATGGTGGCAGTTACTATAATTCCCATATGCATACTGATGTCACAGTCAGAAATGGAATTGTCTGTACAGCACAAATCTGAGCTAATCTCAGCATTGAGTATATTATACTTTGCTCTTTACCTTCTTAGTATAATTAAAGGCGATTAAAAATATTTTGTATTTCATGAAATAAACCTAGATTTATCAAGCACAAAAATTGCTGCCTTGGACTCTGGGCAAGTATATTCAGACACATCTCATCTAGTGACAGATAAATTAGCAAAAACTGAAGTTCAGCAATTAGACTTCATAGGAAAAAATTATTTTCAGGATGGGTTATTACCCAGTGACATGTGGTTTAGAGGCTTCCCTGATGGCTCAGAGGATAAAGAATCCACCTGCAATGCAGGAGACACAGGGGACTCGGGTTCAGTCCCTGGGTTGGGAAGATCCCCTGGTGTAGGGAATGGCAACCTACTCAAGCTTTCTTGTCTGGAAAATTCCATGGACAGAGGAGCCTGGCAGAGTACAGTCAATGGAGTCGCAGAGTTGGACACAACTGAACATATGGTATGTGTAGTTTAACTATTTCTAGAGATGTTCTCTTATAATTTACACATATGATAGTCTGTAAATAGACTATGTATTGTTTTCTTTAATTCTAATAAGATATAACTTCATATGCCAAATAGATGAATTGAATTTAGCCCTAGCCCAAAATCCAATTTTCTTAGCAGGTGTCTAGATCTTCTTCTTACATATCTTACATATTTCAACCCAAGTATAAATTGAAAATGAGAAGACTCTAAATATTTTCCCATAGAGATTTGGAGAAAACAACTAAACCAGCTACTAGGAAAAATATATTATCTTGGGTTCACTGACATTTTCTTACATGATTTATTGAAATTATGGTTGTTAGGCTAAATGTAAAGTATGCCATACTGACTCTTCAGAATTCAAGGTAAATGGGAATATTCAGATTTTGACATTTTCACTCATATTTTCGAATGGTTTGACTAGATGGAAAGATTCAGCACTAGAGAAAACTCACCTGTTCATACAGACTGGGCAAAAGCCATGTGCTAACAAATACGTAGCTTATATTTGTTTCACTTATAAACATTTTACATGATTCTTCTTAGACCAGCATTGTTGATACAATAGCAAAAAATGAAAATCTTTATTATGTGGTCCTATGGGGATAAAAGAGCTAGTATAAATTTAAAATGTCCAGCTTCTCTGGATTCTACCATTTTGAGTGCTGACAAAGACAATTCCAGCATTTTAAGGTTGTGCATGGTGCTTAAGTTATATGCTATCAATAAATAATTAGCAATCCTCTCAAAAGAGATCACTGATTATTTTATAAGCGTCTGCCTGGACTGAGGGAGACCTGGGTTTGATCCCTGGGTTGGGAAGATCCCCTGGAGAAGGAAATGGCACCCCACTCCAGTACTCTTGCCTGGAGAATCGCATGGAGGGAGGAGCCTGGTAGGCTACAGTCCATGAGGTCGCAAAGAGTCAGACACGACTGAGTGACTTCACTTTCACTTTCACTTTCATTGATTTGGGTATTGTTTCTTTCTGAAAGCTCTAGAGGAGAATCAATTCCCTTGACTTATCCCTTTGAGTAGCTGCTTGCATTCCTTGGCTTATGACCCCTTTTCCTTATCTTTGAAGCAAGTAATGATGGGTCAAGTCCTTCTCACATTGCATCTCTCTAATCTGTCTTCCATTATTGCATTTCTTTGCCCCAGCTGGGGAAAGTTCTCTGCTTTTAAGGACTCTTGTGATTAGATTGGACTCATCCAGATAATCCAGGGTAACCTCTCCATGTAGAGGTTTTATTCACATGAGAAAAGTCACTTTTGTTCTGTAAGGTAACACATTCATGGGCTCCAGGGATTAAGGTGTGGACATCTTTGAGAGGTTTTTATTCTTCTTATAATGCCTTTTATATAAAATTTGTAGAAAAAGTAAAATGTAGAGACAGAAACAGAGACAGGATGAGATGGTTGGCTGTCATCGCCGACTTGATGGACATGAGTTTGAACAAGCTCTGGGACTTGGTGATGGACAGGGAAGCCTGATGTGCTGCAGTCCATGGGGTCGCAAAGAATCGGACGTGACTGAGCAACTGAAATGAACTGAACTGAGAGACCAGTGGTTGCCTGGGTCAGGGAGAGAGAGCAAGTTTCACTGAAAACAGACATGAGAGATTGTCTTCGAGCAAGGGAAGTTATCTAAAACTGAACCATGATGATACTGGCACAATTCTAAATATGAAAAATCATCAGGCTGCATACTTTCAGTGGGTGAATTTTTCAGACTAAATTGTAGTCCAATAAAGCTGTTAAGTATTTTAAAAAGTAATAGAAGAAAGCAAAGGAAAACAGTGTATTGGTTTATTTAAGTAGTTAATATGATTAAAATAAGCATTTTGTGGAGGCCTTATTTGGGATTCTGAACCCATATGAATTTCTATTTTCCCCCAGTCACTTGAACGGTATTTTGGCTTCTGTCAATAAACGTTGTATTTACATTTAATATCTCAGCTGCTGATCTCAAACATATTCTTAACATTATATCACCTTATGGGAATACAAAATGTTATTGTGCACAGTGTGAGCTTTTGAACTCAAAGAAAAGGCAAAACAAAGGCCTTTCTTTGAATGCCTTCTTTGGATAAATTACACCCCCAACTGCTTCATCCTACCACACACATAAAACTGTGATTATTATTAAGAATCACAAAAAAGTCTGTCAATTAATTTTTTCTGCATAAATATATGGAAATTATTTTTTTCACAGTTTTTGGCAAGTAGTAACTCAAAACTCCGAAAATTGTGTCTTTCCTAAGTATGCAAATTGTTATTGATGGCCTTAGTAATTCAAAGGACTAGATAGTTGATATACAATATATTTACTCTAGAGGTACTCAGGAGGGTTCTTTTACCCCAGTGAGGAATACAGAGACATATTTTTCCCCTTTGTTCACGATGACTCACTCATTTATTCTGATGCGCCTTAAGGTTTTGAATGAGTCAACTGGCTGAATTGTGTAAAATGGTGGGTGCTACCACAGGAAGTCTGAGGCTGACATATTTAACTGTGGATGTTAACGCCTCACTGTGGATATTCCCATGACCACATCCCTTCTGCTTTCACTTTGTGCCTCAAGGTCTCCTAGAACTGGAGGTGTAATGTTTATATATTGCTTTGAGATGAAAAGCATATCCAAAGAGAAGATATTACTGTATCACAGAAGCATCTGCCTGAAGCTTACCAAACAATGTGGATAAGACTGAGGGAAGACCCTAAATGTTTATGCCAAAATCATCTCACCTTGAAGTAGGAGCTTATAAGAATCCACATGCCTAATCCCCCTAAACACTTCCTTCAATTAATTAGGAAAGCTTGACAGTTTAGCTAATTTATTTCCTTTTACTGTTTCTTTACTCTGTATTTTTCTATAAGCCTTCCTGGTTGGCACAGGGGTCAAGAATCCGCCTACCATTGCAGGAGACACAAGAGATGAGGTTCCATCCTTGGATCAGGAAGATCCCCTGGAGTAGGAAATAATAACCCACTTCAATATTCTTGCCTGGGAAATCCCATGGACAGAGGAGCCTGGCAGGCTACATGGGGTCACAAAGAGTTGGAGGCAACTGAGCACATATACAGACGTATACACATTTTTACTGTGTTGGATTTTTCAAAAATCCTTTAACATTACTGGTTAACATTTCGGTTCGTTTTAATCTGAAAGCCCTGATACTTTTTCCTTCTTATCAATTGTGTTCGCAAAAAACTGCTGCTGCTGCTGCTGCTAAGTCGCTTCAGTAGTGTCCGACTCTGTGTGATCCCATAGACGGCAGCCCACCAGACTCCCCCACCCCTGGGATTCTCCAGGCAAGAACACTGGAGTGGGTTGCCATTTCCTTCTCCAATGCAGGAAAGTGAAAAGTGAAAGTGAACTCACTCAGTCGTGTCCGACTCCTAGCGACCCCATGGACTGCAGCCCACCAAGCTCCTCCGTCCATGGGATTTTCCAGGCAAGAGTACTGGAGTGGGGTGCCATTGCCTTCTCCATCGCAAAAAACTATCAGGAGCTAAATGGATAATTCCCTAAGAAATGCAATTTTAGTGATATATTTCAACATTTGTATCACACTAGTTTTTCATTAAGTACATGTAGAGGCAGAAAAATTTTCCCTTCTGTTGGGCTTCACAGGTGGTTCAGTGGTAAAAAATTTGCCTGCTAATTAGGAGACGTGGGTTCGATTCCTAGGTGGGGAAGATCCCCTGAAGTAGGAGATGGCAGCTCACTCCAGTATTCTTGCCTGGGAAATTCCATGGACAGAGGAGTCTGGCAGGTTACAGTCTATGGGATCCCAAAGAGTCAGACATGACTGAGCACACACACACACACCATCTATAACTATAAAAGATTAAAGATATATTCACTTAGAATCAAGATGCAGTAATACTTGAATCATGAATATAGATACAGATCCTTCATTTTACTAGGCTTTGTTGGACTATTTCATTAATAGATTTTTGACTTTTAAAGTTAACTTACTAAAGTAATTTTTATGCTTTGAAAAACAGACACTGAGTTTAATGGTGGGTTAGAGCCATTTGTGTTCCCAAAATGACTTTGGTGTTCCACATAAGGGGAATCAGACAGAATGTATGTTCTTTAACTGCAGGGATGCTATTAAAATATACCATGGCAGCATCAAGATTTTACTCTCAACCTGTTTCTCAGAGTTTTTCTATTCACAGTCCAGCATTTGAAATAGTTCCACACAGATGCTCTGGTCTTCAGAAAAAACAAGAGGAGACTTTTTTTCTTAGGAAGTTACTGAGATCAAGAGAGACTGAGAGGACTCTTTGTTTTCTTTCTCTCATTGTCTCCATTTGTTAGAGATTATGTCTCCTCACAATTTACCAGCTGAGTTCCAGTGTTTCCCTTTGCAGAAATATTTATTTTAAAAACCCTGAGCTATTATTTATGTATGATATTGCATCTTGAAAGCCTGAATAAGAAGATGTCATAATGGAAAAGAATCTGAAAAAGAATGTGTGTATATATATATATATTATATATATATATATAACTAAATCACTTTGCTGTACACCTGAAATGCTTTTAATCCACTATACATCAATTAAAAATATAAGTGAAAAAAAGAAGGAATAAGTGAAGGAAAAATTAAAAAAAAAAAAGATGTGGCATAAAAGGATAGGAGTCTGGAAACCTGGGTTCATATTTGGTTTCTACTGAAAGAAACTGTGTGATTCAGAGAAGATCCTCATATACTTAGTATAAATTAATGGAATTGACTAGATAAACGCCAATGAAACTAAGCTCTAAAACCCTATTCCAGAACTAAAAGGTTAATCATGAATCAATAATCAAATGTGTTGAAAAGTCATCCTTGAAATTTAGAAACTGAATTTCAAGTTACAGGGCTGTTCTTGGAAACACAGGTATACTGGATGGTTAAAGTAAGGGAGAAATAAGGAGAGGATATGTAAAATTTTCTCAAGGGTAAAACCTGACAGAAATGTGCCTAATTCTTGCATTTCCCACATCTAAACTTTTTGATCAGTTAAAAAAAAAAAAACTATGGTCAAAAAGGGCATGTAGCTTAGATGCTCATTAAAGAGAGAAATGGGAAAAAATGAATTCTAAAAACGGGGCAAAAACTTGAACTCACTTTTTCCTTGCTCCATCAGCCCCAGTGATGCACACCAAACATTTTTAAAAATTTAATTAGAAGTAAATAGTTGTATTTGTTAGGCAGATATCCCTGAGGAGGATTTCACAGAGCAATCTCAGTAGACAAAAGCCTAAAGGACTTTGCTAGTATTTTATCCTAATCAGTCTTAATGGTCTCTTAGCCTTCCCTCGGAGAAGGTAATGGCACCCCACTCCAGTACTCTTGCCTGGAAAATCCCATGGACGGAGGAGCCTGGTAGGCTGCAGTCCATGGGGTCCCTGAGGATCAGACACGACTGTGTGACTTCACTTTCACTTTTCACTTTCATGCATTGGAGAAGGAAATGGCAACCCACTCCAGCGTTCTTGCCTGGAGAATCCCAGGGACTGGGGAGCCTGGTGATCCGTCTATGGGATCGCACAGAGTTGGACACGACTGAAGTGACTTAGCAGCAGCCTTCCCTCAATGGCCTTAGTTCAAAAGCCAAATATCTAAGTGGCAAAACCATAAGGAATTAGTGAAATCATCATTGGATAAAAACTAAAGGAGAAAAAAAAATTTTTTTAAAGGAGCTGTTTTAGGCCAGTGGCTTTGAAATGAGTATTTGTTCCTGCTAGTGGCTGTCTTGGTAGGCATTGCCAGATCCCATACCTGGCACAGTGTTTGGGGCATGGGGAAGACCTAGGAAATGTTTGATTGATGAATCGTTAGACTAAATAGACTATTTGGGTCAATTCTTTCCCTGCTTTCTGGGCAAGTGTCATTAATGTAAATGACAAACAGAGGTTTGGGGAATAGTTTATTTAATCTCTTGCTATATGTCTTTTTCCAACCTCTCAAGCAACTCTGATGAAAATATTGCTTTCTGTACCTTCCCTGACCATACATTCCTGGAATCTGTATCACCAGTATTACTTAGGAGATAAAACATCTAAAATAATAAGTCCTCTGACCAGAATGTCTCTTATCCAACCCACAACTTGAGCTAAATAATCAAATCTCAAAGTCCATGGTATTTTAAAATTTAGGGTTGCTGGTGCTGAATATTTTGCAATTTTTCCCCTCTTTCTCACACTTAAAAAAATCATATGCACAGGTATAAATAAATATTCCATAGATACTTGTTGGATAATTGCTTTTACAGTACATACTGGAAGCTGTCAGAGGAAAGATTTTATAAAATTTGGTTGACCTCCACAAACTCTGAGTGTTTTGTGATCCAAACTTTTCCCTTGTGCCGTATCAGATAAAGTTTGATGAGTTTATCGACAGAAGGAAGAGCTGCTTGTCAAAAACAAAAATAGAGAGCAGAGAGAAAGAGGTGGAGTTTCCTTACTGAAATCAGACGTCAACATACTGTGTTCATTATGAACTTTCACATTCAACAAAGTTGAGAATGCCGGGGTACTGGAGCAAACAGAGTTTTATTGAAGATCAAAGCAAAACAACCTGCTTTAACAGACTTTGTGTTCTGTCTTTTTATTTCCTGTAGGTGGTGAGCTCCTGAATTGTGCTAAATACCAAAGTCTCTGATTAGAGGTAATTGGTTTCCTTCCTGACACTGAAAATGTCAAAAAGTAGACTGCCTCTGGATGGTCCTAACTTTGAAGCTTACTTGTGAGGATTCCAGTCAGTTCTTAAGGTGGTAAGAATTAGAATATATTTTGTTTAAAAGAAAAAAAAAAAGAATATATTTTGTTTTACAGATTCTTTGAAGTTTCTTGCTGGAGCTTATTTTTAAATATCCTCAGTCATTTGTTTTATATTTATAAGCAAGTTGATTTCCTCACTTTTAATTCTATCTTACCAATTTTTAATTAATTATAGTTACCAGTTACAATTAACAAGAAAATTGTACCTGATTGAGTTATATTTTTATGGAAAACTTTATTTCATAATTCTGTGGTCTCCTGGTCGAATTGAAAATTTTAGTGGGGCATAAAATGTTTTTTATGTTGAAGAAGTTTAAAAAGAAGCGGAAGTGTGTATGAAGAAGCTACTGATACTTTTTTATTTTCAGATAGAATGATCATGTTTATATAATTTTTATCCTGTACAATTTCAAGGATAAAATTCTTAGGATTGATAGGGAGTTGGGAATAGTGGATAAGACTTAACAATCGTTTGGAATTTAATTAAGTCAGGGTGATTCAGATGGTAAAGAATCTGCCTGCGATGTAGGGGACTTGGGTTTGGTCCCTGGGTCTGGAAGACCCTCTGGAGAAGGAAATGGCAACCCACTCTAGTATTCTTGCCTGTGAAATCCCATAGACAGAAGAGCCTGGAGAGCTACAGTCCATGGAGTCATAAAAGAGTCAGACACAACTGAGGGGACTTTCACAAATAAATATAAAACCAGTGATTAATATTATTATTATTAGCATACAGTATAGATGGTGTCTGAATAGAGGGGGTAAACATCAGATAGGGTTTGTATAAAGAACTATAAGCTCAGTATCACAGAACTGATAGGAAATTTACCTTAAAAACCTTCTAGTCCAATTCCTGAGCTTTACATGTGAGAAAATTCAGTTTCAGGGGAAGAAACCATTTCAGGTTAAACAATCATTATGGCTTAGTTTAGGCAGCATTCCATGTCTTCTAATTCACTACATTTATTCCTTGTTTTTTCTAGAGATACCAACTTAAAATGGAGAATGAAATGGCAACCCACTCCAGTATTGTTGCCTGGAGAATCCCACGGACAGAGGAGTCTGGTGGGCTACAGTCCATGCGGTGGCAGAGTCAGACACGACTGAGCAACTAACACACACACCCCAACTAAAAAATTAAAGTGCGTATGTTGAGCTATCCATATAATCATTAATTTAAATAGAAACAAGGTAAATCTTGATCTACAAAGTTATACCTGAGCATACTTTGAATACTGTTGTGAACTGTGTGGACCATATTTAATTATTTTTTGCTTACTCAATACTTGTTTCTGTTGCACAAGCCTAATTATGACAATATAGAAGATAGAAAAAGAAATGAACAACATCCATAGTTTCCATCATCACAGTACACAATTTGCAGTTTTTACTCCTAGTACTTTCATGCTTACATATTTTCTGAAGTTGTAATGATGAGATAATATGACCTTTACTCTGTTTTATTTAATTAACATTATTTCATGACATTTTTATGTTATTACATAATGTTCATAATGACTACTTTAGCAACTACATAATGTTTCATTGACTTGCTTTGATATTTATTCAGCTATTTCCCTCTTGTTGAACAATTAAGTCACTTCCAATGTTACTATAAATAACACTGCAGTGATTTCTTCATTTACATTACCTTTGTATGTTGTTTTTCTCTGAACTATTTTCCAGTGGATAAATGATCAGTTATGGCATTTTAACTGGATATGAGCGTTTAGGTATCTGCAAGGCTTATAGCACATTTTCCTAAATAGTTTCCCAAAAAGATTACATCGTATAACCAAAGAATAAAGTCATCTAGGCTGTTGATTAAATAGTACAGCCCCACTTTTACCTAAGGTAGACCGTGGAAACAACAGAGAAGCTGCAGTGAGGACTGGCTGGGTGTGCAGAAAGATGTCTAGAAGTCTGCGTGGATAATTTACATGACAGTCCCTAAAAATGATCCCCAGTAATTTTCCTGAAACGTCCAAAAGTGTAATTTCTGAATTAGTGCCTTCTTAGGGAGCTAGAGTTTTAATAAAGTCAAAACATTTCTAGATCCAAGAAAGGTAAAGAATTAGCTAACTCACGTGCAGCATCTAGTTTACATGATTAACTCCCATTACCAATCCTGTACACTTAGAAAAATAGACTTAATGCTTCAAATAAGCACTACGAACTACCAGTCAATCCTAAAGGAAATCAACCCTAAATCTTCATTGGAAGGACTGATGCTGAAGCTGAAGCTACAATACTTTGGCCACTTGATGTGAAGAGCTGACTCACTGGAGAAGACTCTGATGCTGAGAAAGATTGAAGGCAAAAGGAGAAGAGGACAGCCAAGGATGAGATGGTAAGATAGTGTCACCAACTCAATGGACATGAATTTGAGCAAACTTGGGGAGATAGTGAAGGACAGGGGAGCCTGGTGTGCTACAATCCATGGGGTTGCAAAGAGTAAGACATGACTTAGTGACTCAATAACAACAAAGAACTAAGAAGCAAGAAGTTGAGCACATGAAACCCTTGCCTGTTGAGTGAAAGAAAAATGGAAAACTAGACTTAATTCTCTTATCCATCATAAACTGTGTTCCCTACACACACATTCCACTCTCCCCCCAACTCTGACACACACACACACACAAACACACACACTAAACACACACTAGTCACTGAAAAGGGCATGCTTTTTAAATTTCACAGGTTCTTTAGGACTCAAACACTGGACTCACAGAGCTGTGGTGATTGACTTGTCATTACTACAGAGCATTTCTTTTCCTGATATATGGAGCTACCCAGCTACCATTTGCTTCCCACTACCATTTGCGCTAGTGGTGAAGAATCTGCCTCCCAATGTAGGAGACATTTAAGAGGTGGATGTTTGGTCCCTGAGTCAGGAAGATCCCCTGGAGGAGGGCACAGCAACCCACTCCAGTATTGTTGCCTAGAGAATCCCATGAAGAGAGAGGCCTGGTGGGCTACAGTCCATGGGGTTACAAAGAGTCAGACACAATTGAGTGTCTGAACACTCAAATTGGGGGTGGTTTAGTCGCTAAGTAGTGTCCAACTCTTGCAACCCCATGGACAGAGGAGCCTGGCAGGCTACAGTCCATGGGATTCTCCAGGCAAGAATACTGGAGTGGGTCAACATTTCCTTCTCCACTGAACACATATAGCTACCATTTATTGAAAAGCTACTATCTCCCTGCCATTTTCTTGGATTCTTTTTGTTTGGAATCTCATTTAATTCTCACAGCAGCACGATACAGTACCCTATATTTCTCCCTATTACATATGTGGAAATCAAGGTTCAGAATCTGTAAGTAATTTGCATGAAAGCACAAATTCTGAGTTATGAGCAGGCAGAGCAAGATTCTCCCTTCTCTGATCGGTGCTGTCCTGTGAAGTACCTCTCAGTGCAGCACAGAGTGAGGGGGCATTTCTACTTTTCTATGTTAGTATTTCTGGGATATTTTGGTTCTCTTAAGATTTTTTCTATTCATACAACTTGAAAAATCTCTCAGTTACTTCTTTTTCTCATAATGTCAGTCGTACTGGTCATTTACTCTGCTATTAAATGTGTGTCCAGAGGAATATAAATGGGAACCACAATAGCAGCCCCAACTCTGTAATGTTTTATGAAATGTTAAAATATTTTGCACTCAATCTTCATGACTAAAGTCACAACAGATATTTCAAATTAGCAGTTGTGTTGCCAGTGAAATCTCAACAATACCAATTCAGATTGCACAACCACACTTGATTTATCTCTTTAGATTCAGGTCCCATAACAACTAAAGATGAAGTCTCATGACTGAAAAGTCTCTAAATTTAATTTCTAAAAGGCAAATGAATCTAATGAAGTGTTACGGTGGGAGAAATTTTGGAGAAGGAAAAGAACATAACAGGAATATACCCGCGTCCTTATTAATAATATACTGCTACCTTATTAATGATTCTTCTCCTCAAGTAACTTCTCCTCAAGTTAAGCTGAACTCTCAGCAAACCAATTAAAATTACTCACAAGAGTTTAAATACGTACTGCACTATTAGTTGAAATGATCTCAGAACAGAGTTGGAAAAAAAAAAACCAATTCTTTTAACTGCTTTGAAAATTTCACCCAAAGAGGGATTAGATGAATTCTAAGTTTTTTTAAGTTTGTGGAGGAATTCTATTACAAATTTAAACTCAAGAGGAAAACACTTTAAATATATGATTAATATATTATTAGTGAGTATTTGGGATAAAAATCTCATACTTGGAAATGCCAAAGAAAACTACTTTCTGGATTATAGGTGGAAAGATACTGGCCATAAATATATCTAGAACTTTTAACTGTGACAAAAGTAATTTTGCTACATATTCTGCCTGCCTTTACTTAGGTAGTTAAAGTTAGAAACACAGTTATATAACAAATTAAGTCCTGGGAAAGGGAAAAAAATTATGATTCCATGTAGATACACACAGCCCTCAAAATTTGCCTGTAAATGGTTTTGCTTTTAAGCATAATTTCTCACAGAAAATATTTCAAATTATAGCCTCTCTCCACCTGAAACCCACTGAATGTATAATTAAGTTGAACTGTGGTTATTATATTTGAGACAGAATTCTGAGTTCAGGGAGGAAGGAGTCAGAGAACACACACTGAATTCTTTCCTTTAGGACTGGATATGAATAAAATATTGTCATAGGAACCTTTTCACTTTACATTTTCCTCTCACCTGAATGCTGCCTGCTGCTCAGTTTTGGGGGTGTGCCATACTCATTTCCTGTTTTAACTATGCTTATTGGCATACTACCCAGAACCAGCCTATCTCCCAAAGGACTCCATGCCTCAAAATCATCTCCCTCCACTCTTGTCCCTACTATGTCCCTTCCATGGGGAACGTACTCAATAATTACTCACTGAAGGAATGAATGAAATAAGAAATATAAAAAGTAAAACAGAAAAGATGTGGATTTGATGTTTATAGCCTCTTCACTTTTCCTATCTGCGCATATTTCCTATATCTGTTTTCCAAGTTTCATCTGGTCATTGTTCAGCACAATGGCTCCTTTGGAGGCGAGAGATTGAGTTCCAACAAATGTGGTAAGGGTAGGGTGGGAAGACAGCAGCGCAGACGTTTCATGTAGATTTTTAGATTCAGTGTTGGTGGAAGGCTCACCTTAATTTTAAATGATGAGGCTATTTCAAATAGTGAGGCTACCAAGCTCAAGAGACCATTGTGACTCAGGACGACACAAGGTAAACACAGAGCGGCTGTGTGGTATAGACTTGATACACCCATGTTCCAAGCAGTGACGGGATCTTAAAGCCACACCTCTGTCCTATCCAACACAGAGGCAGGATCGAACAATGCCGCTACAGTGCCTCTGCTTTGCAACAGTAGTTCATAGCCAACGACGCCTGATGCTCAGTGCGGCTCCCATGGTAACTCATGGGCGAGGTGCCTCCTTAGGCCCTTCCTGTGCTGCATACCTATCTCATTGCTAAGCTGCTTCTGGTTAAACTCCCATGCACATGCTCTTGTATGGGCAAAAGGAGACTTCCTCTGTTCAGAACTCATTCAAGGCCTGATATGCGCACATGGCAGGCTGCTGGCCAAAATGTGCCCACTAAGCCCCTAACAAATGAATCATGAATCTGGGTGACTAGAGAGACAAATGTTTACCATGGAATGGTAACAAAAAGTCTGGGCTTTTTGCCATTTAGGAAGGAAAAAAAAAACCACACATATAAACTTTCTTATCCTTTCCTGGATAGGTCTAAGAAGGTACAGTGTGCTCAATTCAGTCTTTAGACAGCACGTATATTGACAAAAAATGAGACTTTTTAATAGATTCATAATGAAATATATATATATATATAAAATGTTATATATATATAACATTTTATATATATATAAAACATTTTCTTTTTTGTGATGACTGATTTGCTTTACCATAAAATAGCGCAGGATGTTATTATTACAATTTCTTTCCTATTCTATCCCTTCATTGTGAAAGGCTATAGAACACTGAACAGAAAGAATGAAGGCAGAATAAGATAATGTTTATAACTATAGGCTTTGTAGTCAGGCAGAATGGGTTTAAGGGCTTCCCAGGTGGCTCAGTAAAGACTCTGTCTGCCGAGCAGGAGATGCAGGCTTGATCCCTGGGTCAGGAAGATCCCCTGGAGGGGGAAATAGAAACCTACTCCAGTATTCTTGCCTGGGAAATCCCAGGGATAGAGGAGCCTGGCGGGCTATAGTCCATGGGGTTGCAAAGAGTTGGACATGAATTAGTGACGAAACAGTAGCAGGAGAGTGGATTTAAATTCCAGCCCTGCCACTATCTGTGTTAACCATTTAGAACAGTGCCTGAAACAAATTACGTGCTCAATAAATGTTATTTGAAAATTATTTGCCTACTGATATTATTCCTAAAATCAGTGTTAAGAAAATTTTCCACCAAAAGCATTATGGCCAAAGAGCCAAAAATAAACACCAGTAGTATTATGCCCCACTAGACTAAACTGCTAATTCCTCCAAGGAAAGCTACTTGAGTAGAAGTACTTTAAGTTAATTATTTGTTGTTTGCTAACTGTTATTTACTTTTTCTTTTCTGTGTTTTATCAGTCCTTATCACTGTGCCCAATAAATAAATTAGTCCAGAAATAGAACAAATAAGAGATCTAAGACAATGAAATATCTAGTCTGTTAACATAGTCTATTCCAGAGGGAGAAAGTTAAGAAAAACAGTTTGTAGCATATTCATAAATAATTTATTATTGATATCTGATGGTACATACATACATATATCTGGGCTCAGTCTTTGGGACTGCAATGTGTAATCCAAATGTGCTCATCTTTCCACTTGGCCAGCAGAATATTTCTCCTTCAATTGCAGTTTGCTTCTCTTTGGCTGTCTGGCAAGCTGACAAAACTATTTGATGATTCCATGTTCAGCACACAGAGACTTTGCAGTTTATCCAATATCTTCATTCAAATATTCAGGGAGAAGCTGAGAACATCAAACTATTTTCAGTTATTCTGGAAATGCACCAGGAAGTTTCCTACTGTGTAGCAGAGTGGAAGTGATTTATTAAATGAGAAAGTAACCCATTGATCAATGGAAAGTTGACAGCTGGTAAAAAAATCTTGCAGTTGGGACTCATCTCTCCATGCAAAAGATATCTGAAAAAGAGGCCAGGGGAACTGAGGTGATTTGGACTACTTGTGACATGAAGTTCTGACACTCTTTCTGTAAGACTATTAATATGAAATGTGGTTTTCCAACTTTAACGCTGAGTGATGAAGGAAAGAAAAGATGTAGAATTTTAGAAACTTACTTTACAGGAGGCTTATTTCAGATACTCTAAAAGTATTTATAGAACCTCCTGTAAAATATCCTTGTAAGGCCCCCTTCAAAGAGAACTTCTCTTTGCAATCCAAATCTCAAGTTCAATTACAATGTGAGCTAGAGAACAGGAAGGTAGGAAAGGAAGATTGGGAGTTGGCTCTATCAAAAAACACTCTTAATAACATACCTGAATGCTCTAATAACTGCTTCACATTTTAGAGGACTTTTCCTATTATTTATAGAATTAATCATGCTTTGAATGGAAACATCAGCAAGATGGCAGAATAGGAAGCCTCAAACCCTCCTCTCCCCATTAAGATATCAATTCAAGAATGATACACAGACCAATTCCCTTTGTGAGAAATCCAGACACCAATTAAGACGCTACTTCACCCCCAGACAAGCCTGAAGTCAGCTACTTCAAAGCTGGTAGGAAAATTCATAGCACTCACTACCAGAATCCCTCCCACCAGCACAATGCAGCACACAGCAGCATGATTCAAAGGAAATTCTCAATTCCCAGTATCTCTGGGGTTGGGGGAACAAAGACGGAATATCCAATAACATTTTGACTTTTAGGGGGGCGCTAACAGTAGTTGGTTTCTTTCTTGCTTGAATATAAACACTGTACGAAAGGATACCAGACTGTGGGAGAGGGGGTGATAAGAACAAAGATAAATGTTTGAACCAGAATTTCCACTTCCCCATCTCAGAATAGAGCAAGGGGAGAACACCTCCCCTGCCCCCGCCCTGTTCCTGGCATCTCCCTGGAGAGCAAAAGAGTTGAATCATGTGTTCAATGTCTGGCTTCTTTTGGAGGGTGGGAGGTATGCCAGACGAATGAATTTCCATCTCATTTGACTTGGAGTGCTGATGGGACCTGAGATATTCTAGATGCCTGGGGGGAGGGGGGTGTGGTTCTTTGAAAACAGAAAAGAGCCGGGTGGTTTATGGCAGGTCCAGAAAACCTGCAGTACCACAAAAAGACAATAGAGGGAAAAAGAGATTATGAACTCTTGAAGAAAGAGCCTGCAAAACATCTCTAATTGGACATTTATATTCACAAGCCCAGAGAAGACACATCTGCAAGAAAGGTTTAAGAGGCCCCAAGGATCTCTATTCAGGCTAGTGGGTGAAGGCCTTCCCTGCATGAAGCTAGTCCAAAAAGAGAGGAAGAAGTAGATGCTGTTTTGAATGTGCAGATTACAACACAAAGTAACCAATCACATGAAGAAACAAAAAAACATGGCCCAACCCAGGGAACAAAATAAATTTCCAGGTACTGACCTTAAAGAATTGAATATTATAAATTAACTGATAATTTAAGATAATCATCATAGAGATGCTAAATGAGCTCAGTAAAATCATGCTTGGAAAAAATGGTAATAACCACAAAAAGATTAAAAAAAAAAAAAAGATTTCAAGTCAGAAACTGTCACAGAAAACAAAGGACATTACATAGTTATAAAAGGATCAGTTCACCAAGGAGATAGCAATTACAAATATATACACATGCAACATCAGAGTACTCAAGTACAGGAAGCAAACAATGACAGAACTGAAGGTAGAAACAGACAGCAACAAAATAATAGTAGGAGATTTCAATATCCCATTCTCAGTAATGAATAGAATAACCAGCTGGAGATCAATATGGAAAGGAAAAAAACTTGAACAATGGCACAAATCAATTGAGCTAACACCCCATCCAACAACAGCAGAATGCTTATTCTTCTCCAAAAACATTATCCAAGGATAGATCATTTGTCAGGTCACAAAACAAGTCTTTACAAATCTAAAAAGTTTGAAATCATTCCAGGTATTTTTTCCAACCACAAGAGAATGTAACTGGAAATCAATAGAAGAAAAACTGGAAAATTCACAAATATGTGGAAATTAAATAGCACACTCCTGAAAATCAGTGAGTAAAGGAAGCAATCAAAAGGGAAGTTAAAAAATATCTTAAGACAACCAAAAATATAACATAACAGAACTTATGAGATGCAGCAAAAGCCGTACTAAGAGGGACGTTTGTGGTGTGAAATACCTGTATTAGAAACAAGAGAATGACCCAAAGATACCTCAAGGAACAAGAAAAAGAATAAACAAACCCCAAACTTAGTTGTCTAATTCCCCAGTGGCTCAGTGGTAAAAAAAAAAAATCTGCCTGCCAATGCAGGAAATGCAAGAGAGACACATTCAATCCCTGGGTCAGGAAGATTCCCAGGAGGAGGAAATGGCAACCTATTCCAGTATCCTTGCCTGGAAAATTCCATGGAGAGAGAAGCCTGATGGACCATGGTCCATGGGGTCACAAAGAGTCAGTCATGACTGAGCACACACACAGAGTTAGAAGAAGGAATAGAGATTAGAAAAACAATAGGAGAAATATTCAAACTGAGTTAGTTGTTTGTAAAGATCAATGAAATTGACAAATCATTAGATTAATTAAGAAAAAGAGAAAGAAGACTCAAATAATAAAACCAAAAATGAGAGAAAAGACATTATAATTGATGAAGTATAAATTTAATATTAGAAATTACTCTGAACAATTATATGCCAACAAATTGCATAAGTTAGAAGAAATAGCTTAATTTCTAGAAACATGTAACCTAGCAAGACCAATTCATGGGGAAATAGAAAATCTGAACAGACATAACCTCAAGGGAAATTGAATTAGCAATAAAATATCTCCCAACAATAAAAGTCCAGGACCAGATATCTTCATTAGGGAATTCTACAAAACAATTAGAGACAAATTAATGTCAATTATTCTCAAATTCTTCCAAATAATTGAAGAGGAGAAAACATTTCCAAACTTATTTTAATAAGGACAGCATTACTCTGATACCAAAGCCAAAGACACTTCAAGAAAATAAAATTACAGACCAATATCCATGACAATAAGAGGTATAAAAATGCTCAGTAAAATACTAGCAAACAAAACTCAATAGCACATTAAAAGGATCATAAACCAGCAAAAGTGAGACTCTTTTTCCTTGAGATGCAAGGATGGTTCAATATACAAAAATCATCAATGTGAGGCACCACATTAACAGTGTGAAGGATAAAAATCACATAGTACTCTTGCCTGGAAAATCCCATAGACGGAGGGGCCTGGTGGGCTGCAGTCCATGGGGTCGCGAAGAGTCGGACACGACTGAGCAACTTCCCTTTCACTTTTCACTTTCATGCATTGGAGAAGGAAATGGCAACCCACTCCAGTGTTCTTGCCTGGAGAATCCCAGGGACGGGGGAGCCTGGTGGGCTGCCGTCTATCCGGTCTCACAGAGTCGGACACGACTGAAGCGACTTAGCAGCAGCAGCAGCATCTCAATAGATCCAGAAAAGGTGTTTGACAAAATTCAACACCTTTCATAATAAATCACTCAACAAACTAAGAATAGAAGGAAATTACCTCTACATAATATACACTATATGAAAACCTCACAGCAAACGTTATAGTCAACAGTGAAAAACTGAAAACTTTTCTATTAAGTTCAGGAACAAGGCCACTGTAAAACAACTACCATAATGTCTACTTCCATCTCAGAATTTCTAATCAGAATACATCACTTTCAGGGCTTTCCAGGTGGCACTAGTGCTAAGAACTCGCTTGCCAATGCAGGAGAAAAGGCATGCAGGTTTAATCCATGGGTCCAGAAAATCCCCTGTAGGAGGGCATGGCAACACAGTCCAGTACTTTTGCCTGGAGAATCCCATGGACAGTGGAGCCTGGTGGGCTACTGTCTGTGGGGTTGCAAAGAGTCGGACACGACTGAAGCAACTTAGCATGCACAGAAAGAGATGACCAGCTCAAATTTTGACAAAACTCAATGATATAATGTAGACGAATGCAATAGGAAATATAAAGTTCTGAGGATTGGTATCTTTACATGATTATTTTCATGTGATCACTCATTTGTAACCCAGATTTAGTCTTTTTAAATAAATAAGTAAAAGAATGAATGGTGGTTTCCAGATAAAGGTGGCATATTAAACACACAAGCATTTCTTCATTCATTTAAAAACTTATGAAAACAACAAAATAAAGCTTACTAAATGAAATATACAAGGTCAAAAAGAAATGGAAATAATATGTGAATAAAGCTGGTTTTAGAAAAGGAAGAGGAACCAGAGATCAAATTGCCAACATCCACTGGATCATCGTAAAAGCAAGAGAGTTCCAGAAAAACATCTATTTCTGCTTTATTGAATATGCCAAACCCTTTGACTGTGTGGATCACAATAAACTGTGGAAAATTCTGAAAGAGATGGGAATACCAGACCACCTGACCTGCCTCTTGAGAAACCTATATGCAGGTCAGGAAGCAACAGTTAGAACTCGACATGGAACAACAGACTGGTTCCAAATAGGAAAAGGAGTATGTCAAGGCTGTATATTGTCACCCTGCTTATTTAACTTCTATGCAGAGTACATCATGAGAAACGCTGGGCTGGAAGAAGCACAAGCTGGAATCAAGATTGCCAGGAGAAATATCAATCACTTCAGATATGCAGATGACACCACCCTTATGCAGAAAGTGAGGAGGAACTAAAAAGCCTCTTGATGAAAGTGAAAGAGGAGAGTGAAAAAGTTGGCTTAAAGCTCAACATACAGAAAACGAAGATCATGGCATCTGGTCCCATCACTTCATGGCAAATAGATGGGGAAACAGTGGAAACGGTGTCAGAATTTATTTTTCTGGGCTCCAAAATCACTGCAGATGGTGACTGCAGCCATGAAATTAAAAGACGCTTACTCCTTGGAAGGAAAGTTATGACCAGCCTAGATAGCATATTAAAAAACAGAGACATTACTTTGCCAACAAAGTTCTGTCTAGTTAAGGCTATGGTTTTTCCTGTGGTCATGTATGGATGTGAGAGTTGGACTATGAAGAAAGCTGAGCTCCAAAGAATTGATGCTTTTGAAGTGTGGTGTTGGAGAAGACTCTTGAGAGTCCCTTGGACTGCAAGGAGATCCAACCAGTCCATTCTAAAGGAGATTAGTCCTGGGTGTTCATTGGAAGGACGGATGCTAAAGCTGAAACTCCAATACTTTGGCCACCTCATGCGAAGAGTTGACTCATTGGAAAAGACTCTGATGCTGGGAGGGATTGGGGGCAGGAGGAGAAGGGGAGAGGATGAGATGGCTGGATGGCATCAGCAACTCGATGGACATGAGTTTGGGTGAACTCTGGGAATTGGTGATGGACAGGGAGGCCTGGTGTGGTGCAATTCATGGGGTCACAAAGAGTTGGAAACGACTGAGCGACTGAACTGAACTGAGGAAATTTTGGAAAGCTCAAAAGCATAATAAGTGCTAATTGACATTATTAGACTGAGAAAACAGATTTTTAATACAATAGTTAGGAAAACAAAAAAGAACTCAGTTTATACTATCATGCCTCAGATGGTTCAGTAAAGGGATACTCCATACCTGTGAAAGTGAATTCAAGATGGAGCCAAAAAGAATCTTGTTTAAAGGTTTGACTAGGAAACTATTAGACATCCTAGATCCTCTCTTTCATTCCACACCTACTCTTCTCCCACTCTGGTTATTTTTCCTCTGCAAAGATAAAGCAGAAATTCTTTGTGAGGTACTCAGTAGAGCTGGGGCTTCCCAGGTGGCATAGTGGTAAAGAATCGGCCTGCAATGCAGGACACCATGGTTTGATCCCTTGGTCAGGAAGGATCCATTCCCCTGGAGAAGGAAATGACAACCCACTCTAGTATCCTTGCCTGGGAATTCCATGGACAGAGGAGCCTGATGAGCTACAGTCCATGGGGTCGAAGAGTCAGACATGACTGAGTGACTAACACATTCGCAGGAATAGAGCTGAGATTTAGGGATCATTACAGCTTCCCAGGTAGTTCAGATGGTAAAGTGTCTGACTGCAATGTGGGTAACCTGGGTTTGATCCCTGGGTCAGGAAGATCCCCTGGAGAAGGAAATGACAACCCACTCCGGTATTCTTCCCTGGAAAAGTCCATGGACAGAGGAGCCTGGTAGGCTACAGTCCACGGGGTCACAAAGAGTCGGACATGACTGAGTGACTTCACTTCACAGATAACAGAAGAATTCAATATGGTTTTAAACTGAATATTGAAGTACAAGATTTCTTCTGCTACAGGAGTTCCAGAATACTAGGAGGCAGACTATTACCTCTCAAGCAGAAGCTAGTAGAATTATTTTGGGGGGAGTTTGATCAGCCTAAGAGAAAAGCACCAATGCGTATTCAGGCTTCCCCCAATGAAACGGATTAATCAGATCACACTGAGTGAAGTACCCAGGGAGAGCTAAGTTTATAATCAGCTTACTTGTGTCGCTACCATAACTTCTTAATGCTGCTGCTGCTGCTAAGTCGCTTCAGTCGTGTCTGACTCTGTGCGACCCCATAGACGGCAGCCCACCAGGCTCCCCCGTCCCTGGGATTCTCCAGGCAAGAACACTGGAGTGGGTTGCCTTTTCCTTCTCCAATGCATGAAAGTGAAAAGTGAAAGTGAAGTCGCTCCGTTGTGTCTGACTCTTTGCCACCCCATGGACTGCAGCCTACCAGTCTCCTCCGTTCATGGGATTTTCCAGGCAAGAGTACGGGAGTGGGGTGCCATTGCCTTCTCCGTAACTTCTTAATCAAATCAGATCAGATCAGTCACTCAGTCGTGTCTGACTCTTTGCGACCCCATGAATCGCAGCATGCCAGGCCTCCCTGTCCATCACCAACTCCCGGAGTTCACTGAGACTCACGTCCATTGAGTCAGTGATGCCATCCAGCCATCTCATCCTCTGTCGTCCCCTTCTCCTCTTGCCCCCAATCCCTCCCAGCATCAGAGTCTTTTCCAATGAGTCAACTCTTCCCATGAGGTGGCCAAAGTACTGGAGTTTCAGCTTTAGCATCATTCCTTCCAAAGAAATCCCAGGGCTGATCTCCTTTAGAATGGACTGGTTGGATCTCCTTGCAGTCCAAGGGACTCTCAAGAGTCTTCTCCAACACCATAGTTCAAAAGCATCAATTCTTCGGTGCTCAGCTGTCTTCACAGTCCAACTCTCACATCCATACATGACCACAGGAAAAACCATAGCCTTGACTAGATGAACCTTTGTTGGTAAAGTAATGTCTCTGCTTTTGAATATTGAAAACCATTCAATATCACAGTAATCCAAGTCTATGCCCCAACCAGTAACACTGAAGAAGCTGAAGTTGAACGGTTCTATGAAGACCTACAAGACCTTTTAGAACTAACACCCAAAAAAGACGTCCTTTTCATTATAGGGGACTGGAATGCAAAAGTAGGAAGTCAAGAAACACCTGGAGTAACAGGCAAATTTGACCTTGGAATACGGAATGAAGCAGGGCAAAGACTAATAGTTTTGCCAAGAAAATGCCCTGGTCATAACAAACACCCTGTTCCAACAACACAAGAGAAGACTCTATACATGGACATCACCAGATGGTCAACACGGAAATCAGATTGATTATATTTTTGCAGCCAAAGATGGAGAAGCTCTATACAGTCAGCAAAAACAAGACCAGGAGCTGACTGTGGCTCAGATCATGAACTCCTTATTGCCAAATTCAGACTGAAATTGAAGAAAGTAGGGAAAACCACTAGACCATTCAGATATGACCTAAATCAAATCTCTTATGATTATACAGTGGAAGTGAGAAATAGATTTAAGGGCCTAGATCTGATAGATAGAGTGCCTGATGAACTACGGAATGAGGTTCATGACATTGTACAGGAGACGGATCAAGACCATCCCCATGGAAAAGAAATGCAAAAAAGCAAAATGGCTGTCTGGGGAGGCCTTACAAATAGCTGTGAAAAGAAGAGAAGCAAAAAGCAATGGAGAAAAGGAAATTTATAAACATCTGAATGCAGAGTTCTAAAGAATAGCAAGAAGAGATAAGAAAGCCTTCTTCAGCAATCAATGCAAAGAAATAGAGGAAAACAACAAAATGGGAAAGACTAGAGATCTCTTCAAGAAAATCAGAGATACCAAAGGAACATTTCATGCAAAGATGGGCTTGATAAAGGACAGAAATGGTATGGACCTAACAGAAGCAGAAGATATTAAGAAGAGATGGCAAGAATACACAGAAGAACTGTACAAAAAAGATCACGATCCAGATAATCACGATGGTGTGATCACTGACCTAGAGCCAGACATCCTGGAATGTGAAGTCAAGTGGGCCTTAGAAAGCATCACTACGAACAAAGTTAGTGAAGGTGATAGAATTCCAGTTGAGCTATTCCAAATCCTGAAAGATGATGCTGTGAAAGTGCTTCACTCAATATGCCAGCAAATTTGGAAAACTCAGCCTTGGCCACAGGACTGGAAAAGATCAGTTTTCATTCCAATCCCAAAGAAAGGCAATGCCAAAGAATGCTCAAACTTCTTAATAGGAGCCAGTAAATGATTGTCAACAGTTGAAGAAGTCTACTAGCATAAAAGTTACACATATTCCAAAAGAAACAGCATAGAAGCAACTTGGATAGCCAGACACTACACACGGAGAAGAAAAGTTTTGTTTTTTTGCTTTTTGTTTTTGAAGAGAAAATCATTACTGTTATAAGAATTATGAGAATAGGTAGCATCTATTAAATAAGAATAGGACACCATCAAATAGAAAATGGATTAATAGAGACTTCCTACCCTATAATTATCTTAAAAATGGAACCAAAATAAATTTTTTTCTTGAAACTGAAAGATATGGTTGTAGAAATTTAAAATCCAATAGAAGGAATGAAAGATAAAGATGAGAGGGGAAAAAAACAGAAAGTATATAAAAAGATAAAAGAAATAGAATAAAGGGAAAAAAGAAAACATAATTATAAAATTGATCCAGAAGTTTCAACATTTGAAAAGCAACACTTACAGAAGAACAGAGAAAATCAAGTGGAAGAGATCATAAATAATTCAAGATAATTTTATAAAATCGAAAGGTCCCAATAAGAACCCAGAACAATATTGATAACTGTTTTTTAGCTGTTAAGTCATGTCCAACTCTTTGCAACCCCATGGACTGTAGCTTGCCAGGTTCTTCTGTCCCTGGGTTTTCCTATGCAAGAATACTGGAAGGAGTTGCCATTTTCTTCCCCAGGGGATCTTCCCATCCCAAGGATTGAACCTGTGTCTCCTGTGGCTACTGTACTGGCAGGCAGATTCTTTACCATTGAGCCATTGGGTAACCCCAGTGCTGATAACGAGCTCCACCAAAACACGCCATTGTGTAATTTAAAACATTAAGAACAAAAAGAGAGCCTATAAATATCCAGAGAGAAAACAAAATAGCTTACAAAAGAAAAAAAAGGATCCAGAATCAGCATGGTTTAGAACTCTTCACTGCGACACTAGAAACTGGATGACAATAAAGTCTTTGAAATTCTAAGTGACTATGATCATCAACCTGGAATTCTATATGCAAAGAAATTATCAATTTATTGCGTGTGAGAGATTATGAAGATGTTTTCAGACTTGAAAGATCTCAAAATGTCATGAATTCATGAATACCTTCTCAGAAAATTACTGACAGGATGTCTGTACCAAAATGGAGATAAATCCATTAAGAGGAATGGATGGAATATAGAAAACAGCAGAGCCATTCAAAAGGGAAACAGAGGGATTCCTTGGGATAACAGTGATGAGAAAGACCATAATCACAGCTGTTGACTGGGAAACCAGGCCAGGTTAGGGCAAATCAAAAAGCTATAGGATGAATATATTCTTAAAAATAAATTGATAAACATTTGATGACTTTAGACATCTAATAAGTAGATATAGGTGAGTGGAAGAGTTTGAGAATGAATCAGTGATAAGTCCATAGAAAACTAAACAAACGAAAAATAAGTAAATATTTACACTCGAGGGAAATAGACAATTATGCAAATGGTGAAAATTAATTGTTACCCTATATCATTTATTTTAATATGAATTATGCTATTCATAATAATGTGAATACTATTTATTATTTAATTAACAAAAATTATGATGCAGTTATATCCAGAGGCTGAGGAAACACAAAGTGAATAAGGAAAATATAGTGACACAAGCTGAAATTTCTTTTTCCATAGTAGAAAGTCAGAATATAATGCCTAAAATTAAAAAAAAAAAAAAAAAAACTAATACTAAATATGCTATATATGCTATATACAGAGGTATATAGCAAAGAAAATAGCCAAAATACTTCTGGGAAAGAAAAACCGATTTATGTTGATGTAGACATCCAATAAAAATAATATGGAACTGTTGACCTATGTGCCTGCATTATTTTGATTTAGAAAAAATAATCACCTAAAATAAAAATAACAAGGCACTAATAGTATTGAGAGATGAATTGGATTAATAGATACTCTCTGTCCTAAGATAATAAAACATTTGTGTACAGCAGCGTCAAGCTTTGGCCTAGCAGAAAGGAAATAAACAAGATATGAACTTTCTGGAAAAGTAAATAAAGAAAAATTGAGAAATATTTCTTTATCGTCTGCTGGAGCAGTGATGCTGGTTTGTTTGATTTTTTTTTTTTAATTAGTAACAAATACTGCTTTACTGACTGAATACTGCTTTTGCTGTGGAAGGAAAAATTATTCCTAGCTGGAGTGCTAAAGTCAGAGAGGCAGCCCCAAGCCTGCTGTTTTCAATTAGCATGCCAGTCCCAATGGCACGTCCGGCAGACGGTGTTTTATTAGGGGTTGGTCATCTCCTCCTCTGAGCCACGTGAACAGCCTGCGGTTCTACATGCTTTTCTTGACCTTCCGGTCCCTCTGGAGTTGTGTGACCGCTGGAAGCCGAAACCACAGCTGTCTGCCACTTGACTCCCAGAGCTCAATCTTCTCTGCTCTTCCCCCTGGGGACAGAGAGGGAAAGCAAGTTGATGGGAAGTGCGTCTCTTCCCTGAGATGAAATAATGCCTTTTCCTTGAAGGAGTTTGAGAACTGCAGTGGGTGAGCAGAGATGTGGAAAGGTGGCCCTGTGAATGCTCTGTGGGGGTCCTCAGGTCTGAGCTGGGCAGAGTAGCTCTTCATGGATTCAGAGGAAGGTGAGGGTACTTGGCACATAAGACTCTGAAGAAGGGAGAGCAGACATGGAAATTAGCCTGAAGAAGAGAAGGTTGAGGGTGATTTTAAAAGGAACTCTGGAGCAGGAAATGTCATTATGTTAGGAATGAGGACCAGATGTTCTCAATCTCAAAAAAGCACAGAACAGGGAGAAGAAAATGACCTTATAGAATAAGGCGGATCTTCAGGATGGTTGTTAAATTCTGGAATGGGGTGTCCATGGAGTCTGTGGAATTCTCCATGAAAATAAGACGTTTGTCTGATACGAGCATTTGTGTGTAGTCGGACACGACTGAGCAACTGATCTTGCCTAAAGTAGAAGGTATTAAGGAAACTGTCTGCAGAATCTCTCCTTGAGTATTCTCTGTATGAGAGACTTTCAGATAAATAAGGTAAAAGATTTCTTGGAATGCTCATTTATACTCATCCCTGGGCCCCATAGCTATAATGACCTGAATAAACAATACAAAGTTGAATTTTCTTCTTTGTTTTCTCCTCTATTCACTTTCAAGTTCTCTGTACATGTTTGTAAACATATTAGCTACAGTGATAACAGGATAACAATAATCCCTCTGTTGCATCTTTGTACTCATGGATTTGTGATAGAGGCAGAAATGTACTCAGTCCTTGAGACAGGCTGAAATTCTATTTTGACACTTTTAAAATTTTCAGTGAGGTGACAGTTGACAGGGAGCAATTTTCAGGCTTGAATGAAATTTTTCCTTTTATTAAAAAAATTTTTTTCCTTTGAAGAGTATAATTGAAAAATATAATCACAAGATAATGTAAAGTGTAGTATCATGGTGATTTGATATAAAGTATGCATAGGATTTCCAACATTTAATTAATATATACCCCATCTCATTACTTTTATTTTTTTAATGAAAATATTTAACTTCTACTCTCAGAAAATTTCAATTATATAATATAGTGTTGTAAACTATGGGGCTACCCAGGTGGCATTAGTGGTAAAGAACCCACCAGCCAATGTGGGAGATTAAGAGACTGTGTTCAATCCCTGGGTTGGGAAGATTCCCTGGAGGAGGGCATGGCAACCCACTCCAGTATGCTTGCCTGGAGAACCCCTCAGATATAGGAACCTGGCAGGCTACAGTCCATAGCGTCACAAAGGGTTGGACACAACTGAAGTGACTTAGCACAGCACAGCATTTTATACACCATAGTCCCTATTTCCACATTAGATCCTCAAACCATTCAGGTATGACCAAAATCAAATCCCTTACGATTATACAGTGGAAGTGAGAAATAGATTTAAGGGACTAGATCTGATAGACAGAGTGCCTAATGAACTATGGACAGACATTCGTGACATTCTACAGGAGGCAGGCATCAAGGCCATCCTCAAGAAAAAGAA
The DNA here is from genome assembly GCF_003369695.1 of Bos indicus x Bos taurus. Lineage (NCBI taxonomy): Eukaryota > Metazoa > Chordata > Mammalia > Artiodactyla > Bovidae > Bos > Bos indicus x Bos taurus. The sequence continues at coordinate 29,405,812 of NC_040084.1, forward strand.
ATGCAAAAAGGCAAAATGGTTGTCTGAGGAGGCCTTACAAATAGCTGTGAAAAGAAGAAAAGTAAAAGGCAAAGGAGAAAAGGAAAGATATACCCATTTGAATGCAGAGTTCCAAAGAATAGCAGGGAGAGATAAGGAAGCCTTCCTCAGTGATCAATGCAAAGAAATAGAGGAAAACAATAGGATGGGAAAGACTAGTGATCTCTTCAAGAAAATTAGAGATACCAAGGGAACATTTAATGCAAAGATGGGCTCAATAAAGGACAGAAATAGAATGGACTTAATAGAAGCAGAAGATATTAAGAAGAGGTGGCAAGAATACACAGAAGAACTATACAAAAGTGATCTTCACAACCCAGATAATCACAATGGTGTGATCACTGACCTAGAGCCAGACATCCTGGAATGTGAAGCCAAGTGGGCCTTAGAAAGCATCACTACAAACAAATCTAGCAGAGGTGATGGAATTCCAGTTGAGCTCTTTCAAATCCTAAAAGATGATGCTGTGAAAGTGCTGCACTCAATATGTCAGCAAATTTGGAAAATTCAGCAGTGGCCACAGGACTGGAAAAGGTCAGTTTTCATTCCAATCCCAAAGAAAGGCAATGCCAAAGAATGCTCAAACTACCACAGAATTCACGCTAGCAAAGTAACATTCAAAATTCTCCAAGCCAGGCTTCAACAGCACGTGAACCATGAACTTCCAGATATTCAAGCTGGTTTTAGAAAAGACAGAGGAACCAGAGATCAAATTGCCAGCATCTGCTGGGTCATCAAAAAAGTAAGAGAATTCCAGAAAGACATCTACTTCTGCTTTATTGACTACGATAAAGCCTTTGACTGTGTGGATCACCAAAACCTGTGGAAAATTCTTAAAGAGATGGAAATACCAGACCACTTGACTTGCCTCTTGAGAAATCTGTATGCAGGTCAGGAAGCAACAGTTAGAACTGGACATAGAACAAGAGACTGGCTCCAAATCGGGAAAGGAGTACCTCAAGGCTGTGTATTGTCACCCGGCTTATTTCACTTCTATGCGGAGTACATCATGCAAAATGCCAGGCTGGATGAAGCACAAGCTGGAATCAAGATTGCCGGGAGAAATGTCAATAACCTCAGAGATGCATGCATATGACACCACCCTTCTGGCAGAGTGAAGAACTAAACAGCTCTTGATGAAAGTGAAAGAGGAGAGTGAAAAAGTTGGCTTAAAACTCAACATTCAGAAAATTAAGATCATAGCATCTGGTCCCATCACTTCATGGCAAATAGATGGAGAAACAGTGGAAACAGTGACAGATTTTATTTTTGGAGGTTCAAAAATCACTGCAGATGGTTGACTGCAGCCATGAAATTCAAAGATGCTTGCTCCTTGGAAAAAAAGTTATGACCGACCTAGACAGCATATTAAAAAGTAGAGACATTACTTTGCCAACAAAGTTCTGTCTAGTCAAAACTATGGTTTTTCCGGTGGTCATGTATGGATGTGAGAGTTGGACTATAAAGAAAGCTGAGCACTGAAGAATTGATGCTTTTGAACTGTGGTGTTGGAGAAGACTCTTGAGAGTCCCTTGGACTGCAAGGAGATCCAACCTGTCCATCCTAAAGGAAATTAGTCCTGAATATTCATTGGAAGGACTGATGCTGAAGCTGAAACTCCAATACTTTGGCCACTTGTTGCAAAGAACTGACTCCTTGGAAAAGACCCTGATGCTTGCAAAGATTGAAGGCGGAAAGAGAAGGGGATGACAGAGGATGCAGTGGTTGGATGACATCAGTGACTCTATGGACATGAGTTTGAGTAAACTCTGGGAGTTGGTGATAATAGGGAAGCCTGGCGTGCTGCAGTCCATGGGGTTGCAAACAGTCAGACACGACTGAGCAACTGAACTGAACTGATCCTTTTACCAACGTCTTCCAATTTCCCCCAAACCGCTGTCCTAGACAAACACTTTTATACTTTCTCCTTCTATAAGCTTGACTTTTTCAAAAGAAGATTCCATATATAAACAAAACACCAAACAGTATTTATCTTTCTCTGTTTGGCTTTTTTTGTTTAGCATAACACCCTCAAGTTTCATCCCCTGTTGTTGCAAATGGTAGGATTCTTCTTTCCCATTGCCGAATATTTCATTGTACATATATACATCTTATTTACACACTCACCCATTGTGGGTACCTAGGGTATTTCCATATTTTGGCTATTGTGAGTAATGCTGTAATGAACTTGGGAGTGCAGATATCCACTTACATCCTGCTTTTATTTTTGTTAGACATATACCCAAAAGTGAGATTGCTGGATCATGTGGTAGTTTTATTTTTAACATTTTGAGGAACCCTCATACTGTTTTCCCTAGTGGCTACAGCAATTGATATCCTCGCTAATAGTGCACAGTTCAGTTCAGTTCAGTCGCTCAGTCGTGTCTGACTCTTTGCGACTCCATGAACCGCAGCACACCAGGCCTCCCTGTCCATCACCAACTCCCGGAGTTTACCCAAACTCAAGTCCATTGGGAGAAGGCAATGGCACCCCACTCTAGTACTCTTGCCAGGAAAATCCCATGGACAGAGGAGCCTGGTAGGCTACAGCCTCTGGGGTCGCAGCGAGTCAGACACGACTGAGCAGCTTCACTTTCATTTTTCACTTTCATGCATTGGAGAAGGAAATGGCAACCCACTCCAGTGTTCTTGCCTGGAGAATCCCAGGGATGGGGGAGCCTGGTGGGCTGCCGTCTATGGGGTCACAGTGTTGGACATGACTGAAGGGACTTAGCAGCAGCAGCAGCATGTTCATTGAGTCAGTGTTGCCTTCTAACCATCGCATCCTCTGTTGTCCCCTTCTCCTCCTGCCCTCAATCTTTCCCAACATCAGGGTCTTTTCAAATGAGTCAGCTCTTTGCATCAGGTGGCCAAAATATTGGAGTTTCAGCTTCAACATCAGTCCTTCCAATGAACACCCAGGACTGATTTCCTTTAGGATGGACTGGTTGGATTTCCTTGCAGTCCAAGGGACTCTCAAGAGTCTTCTCCAACATCACAGTTCAAAAGCATCACTTCTTCAGTGCTCAGCTTTCTTTATAGTCCAACACTCATATCCATACATGACCACTGGAGAAACCATAGCCTTCACTAGACGGACCTTTGTTGACAAAGTAACATCTCTAATTTTTAATATGCTGTCTAGGTTGGTCATAACTTTCCTTCCAAGGAGTAGGCATCTTTTAATTTCATGGCCACAGTCACCATCTGCAGTGATTTTGGAGCCCCCAAAAATAAAGTCAGCCAATAGTGCACAAGGGTTTACTTTTCTCCACATCTTTGCCAACATCTGTTATCTCTTGCCTCTTTGATGGCAGTCACTCTAACAGGTGTGAAATGATATCTTGTTGTGGTTTGATTTGCATTTGCCTGATGATTAGAGATGTTGAGCACCTTTTCATGAAACCACTGGCCACCTATATGTCTTTTTTTGAAAAATATCCATTCAGTTCCTCTGCCCATTTTTTAATCAGACTGAGATTTTGTTTTTGTTTTGTTTTGTTTTGCCATTGAGTCGTATGAGTTCTTTATACAATTTGAATATTAAGCCCTGATCAGATATGAAAGTGAGAGTGAGAGTGAAAGTCGCTCAGTCTTGTCCGAGTCTTTGCGACCCCATGACTATACAGTTCATGGAATTCTCCAGGCCAGAATACTGGAGTGGGTAGCCATTTCCTTCTCCAGGGGATCTTCCCAACCCAGGGATCGAACCCAGTCTCCTACATTGCAGGCCGATTCTTTATCAGCTGAGCCACAGGGGAAGCCTGATCAGATATATGATTTGTAAATATTTTCTCCCATTCTGCAGGTTACCTTTTCATTTTTCAGTGGTTTTCATTATTGAGCAAAAACTTCCCTTTTTTATTTTAAAATGGATGACAGCAAGATCTAAATGTGTTTTTTTAATTCTTTGGTTTAACGCTTGAAAAGTAGTTTTACATGCAGGTTCTGTAAGATGGAAATAGCCACAGGACCTGTGTGTCATCTCACAGTAATTAATACAAGCAAAATGAGAATGAATTGATCACTGTAATCTGTAGGAAGAGTAAACCCTTCTTAATTTATATTTCCTATCCTCCAAATTAAAGCTAACATTTTAATTAGTAAAATGACCATGAAAAAGAGGCTGATGGCTAATTATTACTGATTATTCCACTGTTAGCTGATTAATGAGTTCAGTTAGTAAGATAGTCATGCATTTTGATCAAATTCATCTGTACATCCTTTTATAATCAACTAAATTATACAGGTGTATTTAATAATCTGGCATAATTTTTGTGAAGTTTTTATATTTAATATTTGCCTTAATACTTGACAAAGAAATAACATTCAAAGGAAAGCAAAGTCTACAAATATGCAAAGAAAACTAAATATAAGTTTTATGCAACTATCTTCCCATTGTGCAATAGCTAAATCTTCCTATTGTGATGGTTTTATCTTGATGCTCATCTTTCACATGGTTGCGCCAACAGACTCACTGTACTTATTTATCAAATAACTTTATAAAAATAAATGAATGGGTAAGTCAAACTTTTTAGGAATGAAGGAATGTTGAAGTCTATCCATTTTATCCATCCTTCTGCTTCTGACAAGACTGAATTTGAAGCTATCTCGTAAGATGGCTGGCTCTCCTGCTAGCCAGCAGGAATTGAAAGAAATGAGAAGGCAGTTAGAGAAAGGAGTGAATGGCTACTCTCACATTATTTGCATCATAGGACCACCAGGTAATGAATTGTGCGTGCCAGTTGATTTGTTATTCACAGTATCAAATATTGTGCTGCCCACCAAGTACAAGATCAGTCTCAGAAGCAAGAATAAGAAATATGACACCTTGATCATCCATGTTGCCATTTGGCAAACTTTTAGGTTTGAATTATTGAAAATATTGATAACATTGTAAAAAAAAAATAGATATATGACACCTTGGGCTTCCCAAGTGGAGCTAATGGTAAAGAACCCTCCTGCCAATGCAGGAGACATATGAGACCTGGGTTCGATCCTTGGGTTGGGAAAATCCTGTGGAAGAGGGCACAGCAACCCACTCCAGTATTCTTGCCTGGAGAATCCCATGGACAGAAGAGCCTGGTGGGCTACAGTCCATGGGGTCTCAAAGAGTCAGACAGAACTGAGGCAACTTAGCACATGCACACACATATATAGTTCTATTTTTATCAGGCTGCTGATAATCCAGAACAGGAATGACTATTCAGCACTGCTATTGCTAAGTCACTTCAGTCATGTCCGACTCTGTGCGACCCCATAGACGGCAGCCCACAAGGCTCCCCCATCCCTGGGATTCTCCAGGCAAGAACACTGGAGTGGGTTGCCATTTCCTTCTCCAATGCATAAAAGTGAAAAGTGAAAGTGAAGTCGCTCAGTCGTGTCCGACTCTTAGCAACCCCATGGACTGCAGCCTTTCAGGCTCCTCCGTCCATGGGGTTTTCCAGGCAAGAGTACTGGAGTGGGGTGCCATTGCCTTCTCCGATTCAGCACTAGGTAGATACATCTCCCACTCCAGTACTCTTGCCTGGAAACTCCCATGGACGGAGGAGCCTGGTAGGCCACAGTCCATGGGGTCGCTAAGAATCGGACACGACTGAGCGACTTCACTTTCACTTTTCACTTTCATGCATTGGAGAAGGAAATGGCAACTCACTCCAGTGTTCTTGCCTGGAGAATCCCAAGGACGGAGGAGCCTGGTAGGCTGCAGTCTACGGGGTTGCACAGAGTCAGACACGACTGAAGTGACTTAGCAGCAGCAGCAGCAGCAGGTATATCTACCTTCAAACTTTGCGAAGAGTACTGAGACCAAAATTGTCATAACTCAGTTTCTATTCAGCTTGATCTTTATACTAGTGGAATTAAAATATAAGTATAAAGATGTCTATATACTTTATAGAAGAATATAAAGTATACTCTTTTGTGTATCCCACTGTAGAAGATATAGCGTATCAGAGACTATGTCAAAGGAAAGAAGTTAGTTATTTTGATGATAAATTAGGTGGATAAATTAGGGAAGAAAGATATAGGAAAGAAGATCACTTCAAAATTCCTGCCTTGAGAGACTGAAAGTAGACACTATGCCCGTGAATGCAGCCTAAAGTTGAAGAGGGAGTCAGTGTGAGGAAAAAGCAGAGTTTTGCTTATAACTGTTGAGTTTTAGAGGATAATATAGCTTTCCGTCCCCAAAAAAACCATCTCAGGAAGTGCAAAATGAGGATTAAACCACTGAAGTAAGGAGAATATCCAGTTTAGAAATTTAGGAATCACTGAAAAAAAAAATACAGTGTGTAAAAAGCACCAGACTGGAGTAAAAATTTTCTTAGTTAACACACATGGAGAGACTAGGAAACTATTTGTAAGTAGACTATTGGGAAAGCAAGAGGTAAAGGTGAGAGATGGAAAAGGTGAGGAAGTGCAGGAATGTGAAGCTTTATTTCTGTAATATTTCATGTATTTCTGTACTTATATGTCTCTCCATTAGAATCATGCTTAAAATTATCTTGCAAAAGAAGATTGGACATATACCATATGATGTATGATAATATAATACTGCAAATGGATGAAGGCATGTAAATTTTTAAGTTGTTTTATTCCCTCTTTGAAAGCATTATGGAAACACTGCAAGGGTGAGAAGGTCTAAACTGTTCAGAAATATCCGTTTATGACTGTCCCGTATGAAATTGAACTCATAGTACTTGGACTCTGAGTGTGCCTAAATTATTTTGTATATTTATTTTCATAAGAAATACAGCTAAAAATAGAAACAAAACTACTCATGAATTGTCAAATCTGTGATTTTTATCAGAAGTTTACTCTGATTTAGCTTCAATTCAAAAACAATTCTCTGACAAACCTAATTCTCTTAATGCAATATTTCAACCTATTTAACTTTTTCTCTTCCCCTTTTAAATCATTCCTATTTACCTTCTAAGTTACTCTGCTGCTGCTGCTGCTAAGTAGCTTCAGTCGTGTCCGACTCTGTGCGACCCCAGAGACGGCAGCCCACCAGGCTCCCCCATCCCTGGGATTCTTCAGGCAAGAACACTGGAGTGGGGTTGCCATTTCCTTCTCCAATGCATGAGAGTGAAAGTGAAAGTGAAGTCGATCAGTCGTGTCCGACTCTTAACGACCCCATGGACTGCAGCCCACCAGGCCCTCCGTCCATGGGATTTTCCAGGCAAGTACTGGAGTGGGGTGCCATTGCCTTCTCCATCTAAGTTACTCAGGTAGGCATAATTTTGTCATCCTTTCATTTTATTTAACTGTGTTTGACAACTTTCAATCATTTGTCACTATTTGAGACAAATGTTAGCTGTTTTTAGATCACTAGAACCCGGAGAGATTCCGTTATAAAAAGTGATATCAGCTGAAACTTCTTCTGCATAATTTAATGATTTTGGCCATGTTCTCAGTGACTTTTCAGCCACTCCACAATTCAGGGGTGACTTTTGACTGATGATAATCACTGATGTTCTTAACGGGAACAATGTGCTGCATAGTCGTTTCTAAGACTTTTGACCCTAAAACTCAGTTAAATTTGAGTTTTCTCCAAGTGTTAGTTTTAACTGCTCAGTCATGTCTGACTCTTGGCTCCTCTGTCCATGGGGATTCTGCAGGCAAGAATACTGGAGCGGGTTGCCATGCCCCGGCCTCCAGGGGATCTTCCAGACTCAGGGATTTAACCTGAGTCTCCTGTGTTGCAGGCAGATTCTTTACTAAGATTTTTCTTAGAACTTAAATACAAATCCATATTTGCATGTTTTAAGCATTTCTCTGGGTGTATTTTATGGTATTAAAATACCACGATATACAGAATTAACTAAAGCATTTCCTATAGTCTAACATATTTCACAGATCCTCAGATAGCTTCAAAACATTTTAAGTTGGCATTTGGATTTTTTCCCATGATTCATGTGTTATACCATCGGTGACTTACTCCATGGAGCCTCCACTGAGGACGATGATATGCTCAGAATTTGTCTCTAAATTTAAAGGGCAGTTTAGGAAATCACAGTTAACTCAGTTATTTAGGGATGGATTGATTAATGATAATTTGTGGAGGCAAACACTAAGACCACATATTTGTAAACTTTTATGATTTCTATAGATAATCAAAAGTCAACATTTGAAAGACGTTTGCTTTCTGAAACTGAAAGTAACCAACGGACACTACTTTATGCACCAAGAGTGCCTCTGTTTCTCACCACTCACCTCTGTAACAGTGCTCACTATTGAAGGTGAGAAGATAGCTCTTTGGTGCTCCTAATGTTGCTTTTCAAATGGGAGATTAGCACTAATGTGATAATCTTAGCTTCTCTCCATCCCTTATTTATTCCTCCTTAAAGAGATAAAAGATTCTATCTAATAGGTGAATCTAGAAGAAACTATCTTTATAAAAACTAGCCCTGTTCTATTCCCATTATCTTTTTGGGAGGAGGTGTCTGGTGGTCCAGTGTTGCTTGTCTCTCTATAGATATGTTTATCTAATTCTGAGGATCAATACTAAGAAATCCATTTGCCCACACCTTTGAGCCATATGCTACTTTATCAGCTTATCATGAATTACTTCATTTCTCCATCTGTCTTACTCTTTTGTCCTACTTTTCAGGTGGTTCATGAGCCAAGCAAAGCACAGAGGTATTGTTCATTGACTGCCTCAACCCCAGTACTCTACTCCTGGCTGACAGTCAATCATTCATGCTTTTTACTCAGCAAATATTTATGAAGTCTTAGCTACATGCTGGGTACTGTGCTAAGTGCTGATTCTAGTGAAAGGGTTGGCTCAGTCCCTACCATAATGGGTTTAATGTCTAACCTCTGAGTTAATTAAAGGATCAGCACCAAGCCCAGGCAAAGTCTATCATATTGGGTGTAAAGCTGGAGAAATTAGCTGAAGGAAGGAAAGGGAGCCTGAACTCTAATTTTGCTTAGTTAGCTCCTATTTCAGTAACTGACCAAGATAGATCTATTAAAATGTATATAAATCAGTTCAGGCTATTTAAAAGTAAGCCCTTTGGACCTTATTTATGAAATAATTTAAGTTTAGTGTCTTTAAACTTAGTATGTAGAATTTTACACTGTTAAATGAGATGAACAGAATAGAATATATGCTCCCAAATGTTGGATATGCCTTAAATGCATTTTTTCATAAAGCTCTTTGGGTTCTTTTGCTTTAATTGTAATTTGACTTGCCTGTAAACTCCTCTTGTTCTGCCTTGTCCCCATTATGCCAGTGACAGGGAATTGGCAGTTTTATACTTGTTTCTTAGTATATTCTCTATGCAGTACATAGTTCATAACTGAACCTAGTATGAATCCATCCTACATTTGCAACTCCATCTCCAAAATCTGCATGCAAATGGAGATTTGCATGCCTTTCCTTTTCTTCTTTGCCTAAGCCTTCCTCAGTGATCAATGCGAAGAAGTAGAGGAAACCAATAGAATGGGAAAGACTAGAGATCTCTTCAAGAAAATTAGAGATACCAAGGGAACACTTCATGCAAAGATGGGCACAATAAAGGACAGAAGTGGTATGGATTTAACAGAAACAAAAGATATTAAGAAGAGGTGGCAAGAATACACAGAGGAACTATACAAAAAAGATCTTCAGAACCTAGATAATCACCATGGTATGATCACTCACCTAGAGTCAGACATTCTGGAGTGAGAAGCCAAGTGAACTTTAGGAAGCATCACTACAAACAAAGTTAGTGGAGGTAATGGAATTCCAATTGAGCTATTTCAAATCTAAAAGATAATACTGTGAAAGTGCTGCACTCAATATGCCAGCAAATTTGGAAAAATCAGTAGTGGCCATAGGACTGGAAAAGGTCAGTTTTCATCGCAATCCCAAAGAAAGGCAATGCCAAAGAATGCCCAAACTATTGCACAGTTGCACTCATCTCACATGCTAGTAAAGTAATGCTCAAAATTCTCTAAGCCAGGCTTCAACAGTACAGAAACCATGAACTTCCAGATGTCCAAGCTGGATTTAGAAAAGGCAGAGGGACCAGAGATCTATTGCCAATATCCATTGAATCACTGAAAAAACAAGAAAGTTCCAGAGAAACATCTACTTCTGCTTCATTGACTATGCCAAAGCCTTTGACTGTGTGAATCACAACAACCTGTGGAAAATTCTGAAAGAGATGGGAATACCAGAACACCTGACCTGCCTCCTGAGAAATCTGTATGCAGGTCAAGAAGCAATAGTTAGAACTGGACACGAAACAAGAAACTGGTTCCAAATTGGGAAAGGAGTACGTCAAGAGCTGTATAATGTCACCCAGCTTATTTAACTTATGTGCAGATTACATCATGAGAAATGCTGGGCTGGAAGAAGCACAAGCTGGAATCAAGATTGCTGGGAGAAATATCAATAACCTCAGATATACAGATGACACCACCCTTCTGGCAGAAAGTGAAGAAGAACTAAAGAGCCTCTTGATGAAAATGAAAAAAGAGAGTGAAAAAGTTGGCTTAAAGCTCAACATTCAAAAAACTAAGATCATGGCATCTGGTCCCATCATTTCATGGCAAATAGATGGAGAAACAATGGAAATAGTGAGAGACTTTATTTTTTTGGCTCCAAAATCACTGCAGATGGTTGACTGCAGCCATGAAATTCAAAGACACTTACTCCTTGGAAGAAAAGCTATGACCAACCTTGAAAGCATGTTAAAAAGCAGAGACATTACTTTGACAACAAAGGTACGTCTAGTCAAAGCTTTGGTTTTTCCAGTAGTCATGTATGGATATGAGAGTTGTACTATAAATATAGCTGAGCACTGAAGAATTGATGCTTTTGATCTGTGGTGTTGGAGAAGACTCTTGAGATTCCCTTGGACTGCAAGGTGATCCAACCAGTCCATCCTAAAGAAAATCAGTCCTGAATATTCATTGGAAGGACTGATGCTGAAGCTGAAACTTCAATACTTTGGCCACCTGATGTGAAAAACTGACTCATTGGAAAAGACCGTGATGCTTGGAAAGATTGAAGGCGGGAAGAGAAGGGGACGAAAGAAGATGAGATGGTTGGATGGCATCACTGACTCAGTGGACACGAGTTTTAGTAAGTTCTGGATGTTGGTGATGGACAGAGAAGCCTGGCATTCTGTAGTCCATGGGATCGCAAAGAGTTGAACACGGCTGAGCAACTGAACTGAACTGAACTCCAAAATCTCTTCCCTCTGCCTCTTTACTGAATTTTCTTGAACTTCCTTATAGAATTCAAGGGAAAAAAAAAAAAAGAAAAGAGGATGCATGGATATTGGAAATTTCCTTACAGTAAGCCTGCCCCAAAAGAATGTCTTTGGAGACTGTACAGTTAACTCAGCTGAGGAAAAGGAGTGGAGACATTTCCAAAATCCACCTTAAGTTACTTCCACCTGGAACCCACATCACAGAATCATTTTGCCTGAGACCCAGCCTGTTCCAAATTCCTCTCACTCTTAATCTACTGCCAGACCAAGGTCTACTCAGGCCTGTGTCTGTCACCCCTAACCAGCTGGATAACAGCAGTGTACTGGGGTGGGTTTTTGGTTTCTCAAAGATACTCTGTTCCAAGAAATATAATGCCTTTTTTATTAATTTTTGAACGGTAAATGTATGTACTGTTCACAGAACATGCCAAAATAGTTTTAAAATGACACTATGGAAAATCATTAGCCAAGACCTTTGCAACTTTTAAAGATAGAATTTAAGTGCAGTTTCAGGCACTCTCATAAAAACAATCTTTATCTGTTTCTGACTGTGACTGATTCTGACTCGGCTAGGAAAATCTCGGGGTGGAAATTTCCTGAACTGACAGCAGGTCATGCTAAATTAGAGGCACCACTCTTGGGAGGTGGCAGAAGTTAAAGAATGTAGCTAGGTCTATTTCTCATTAGTTATATATCCATAAAAACATTGAAGAGTAACTTTCTAATTTCCCCAGTTTTAAAAATAGTGGATCAGATTTTCCATTCAGCTTCTCATAGCAGGACAGGAGCAAAAGACACCTAAAACAAAGCTTCAACTCACTTGCAGCATGTAGAAACCTTGTCCCCCTCCTCCCCTCACCCAAAGAGAAGAAAATTGTCTTTTCCTTTTAGCTTTTTCCAAGTCCATATTATCTTTTCCATGGCACGTGATTAGGATATCAAAAACAGACATATTGTACTCTATAAATGCATCGCTAACATTTAAACCTAATTGAGATGCACACAGGATTTCTTTGGAAAGGGTGATTCATGTAAACTAAACCACAGACCATCTGTTCCTACCTTCCATCCTCCGGTTTATTCAATGTATCCTTTTTTTAAAAAAAGAAAGTGAACTGTTCCTTTGCTTCTAGATATCTTTTATTCACTACTCACATTAGTAAATCCCTAAAAACTAAAATTTTAATATGGCAAGATAATTCATTTAACCCATTATCTGAGAGGAGGCCAGGAATTGAAGGCAAAAGGGATTATGGGTCTTTTTAATAAGAGTTCCATTTCTTTCTCAGTGTTGAAAAAGTTTGTGTTCCTTTCCTGACCTTACCCTTAACTTTGTTTTTTTCTTATATCTTCTTTTGAGACTTATTTCCCCCCAGATTTAATGTAGCCATGTAAATCAGCTATAATGACTATAATGCTGCATTAACAAACCACTCAAAAAAGTTAAGTGCCTTGTAGCAACCAGTGCTTATTTTTCTTCTTCAGGTCTATGGCTTTTCTGGGGTGGCTCTGCTACAGAGTTTAGATTGCTTGGGTTGGTCCCAAGTTTCAGGTTGGCTACAGGTAGCTATGAGCATGTTCGCATACTAATGGGACCAGGAGCTACCCAAGCCAGTCTCCTCACAGGGACTCCCCGGAGGCCAAGAAGGCAGGAAGAAATATATGATGTCTCTTCTGAAGACTGGCTCAGAATTCCAAATCTGTTGGCCAAAAACTTCACATGGTCAAGCTTAACATCAATTAAGTTGGAAAATATCCTCCACCACTGCTTGTGCAGCCCCAGACATATGGCAGGAGGGGAACTTGAGAAAAATCATCAGTTCTTCCATAGTGTAGAGGCAAAGGGCTTTCCTGGTGGCTCAGATGGTAAATAATCCACCTGCAATGTGGAAGAGCCAGGCTTGATCTTTGGGTTGGGAAGAATCCCTAGAGAAGGGAACGGCTACCCACTCCAGTGTTCTTGCTTGGAGAATCCCGTGGACAGAAGAGCCTTGTGAGTTGCAAAGAGTCGGGCACAACTGAGCGAACTTTCACTACCACAGTGACCAATGGGAGGGGATATGATTGGGTAAAATGTCACACTGTTTCTTCTTTTTTAAAAAAATTATTTTTATTTTGGGGGGGAATCTTCGTTGCTGCACATGGACTTTCTCTAGTTGCAGCAAGCAGGGGCCACTCTCTGGTTGCTGTATGCTGACTTCTTATTGCTGTGGCTTCTCCTGCTGTGGGGCATGGACTCTAGGGCACATGGGCTCGGTAGTTGTGGTTCCTGGGCTCTAGAGTGCTGGGCTCAGGAGTTGTGGAACACTGGCTTGGTTACTCCCAGGCATGCAGGATCTTCCTGGACCAAGGATCGAACTCATGTCCCCTGCATCAGCAGGCAGATTCCCAACCACTGGACCACCAGGGAAGTCCCTGTCCCATTGCTTCTTGACTCCACCTCAGGCTGTACATTAGCCAGGTATAACTTGCCATTGGTGTTATATATTACAAAGGGTACCATTTTTTTTTAACTGACATTTTATTTAAGAAAGTTATTTACATACATTTTATCACCCCCACATTATAATACCAATTATAGATAAACATAGGATTTCCCAGCCAATTCACACAGATGGGCAAACATTTATACAAACATTTGTTATTCTCTCACATTCACTCAAGTATAATTATACTTCTCAAGTCTGAGTACATTTTGGATATTGCAATGACTTTGCTTTATTCCATTTACCTCACTGGGTTTTAGGTAAAGCGTAGAATTAGACAAATTGTCAAAAAGACAGTTTTTTAATAAAAGGAAATAAGAAAAGTAAAAATGTATAAGAAAATATGGGTGCTAGGTACATAGGATAAATTAACTCTGGGGATACCCATGGTGAGCCTATTTAGACTGAATAGACTGGAATCTGAGATCAGCATCCAGTGAGTCTTAGAGAAGAGCACAATTAAATGGATCATCATCATCCTAAACCTGGAATTTTAAATGTGTAAGCAAAGCTGGCAATGATAAAATCCTGCTGACTTTATGATTTTAGTTCTGTGGTTTTAGTTCCTTGGTTGTTCAGTTTGCATCAACAACATGATGAGGCTGCAAAGGAAAATAATTTTTACTCATATGTTAATTAGTAGAGATATATTTCTGAAAACAAGGGAGGCAGTTTTGCTCTTAATAAGCCAGTCAATATAGGGGATATTGTATTAAGTTCATGTTATCGTTATCAAGTTTTAACATTTTAAAAAAAACTGTTGAAAGATTGGACTGTGCACAGGAGAGGGCATGCAGAAGGGTAACATAACTAGAAACTAGCTTGCATTACATGAAGAAAAGCTGAAGGAACCAGCTTTTTGTGTAAGACTTTATCTTACACAAGAGAAAAAATGGTTAAATAATGTTTTTTAATAAGTACTTAAAAAGTTGCTGTGGTCAAGATATTATCTTTGCTATTACAGACATTAAAATTGGGGGTAAAACAGAATGGAATTGCTTTAAGTAAAGGTTTGACTTGGAGAAGGGAATGGCAACCCACTCCAATATTCTTGCCTGGAGAATCCCATGGACAGAGGAGTCTGGTGGGCTACAGTCCATGGGGTCGCAAAGAGTCGGACATGACTGAGCGACTTCACTTTCTTTCACTTTATATAATTATCAATGTATTTAAATAGGGGAATAGATGACTATACAGTTGATAACTCTTTCCTGGAAATATTCAGCAAACATTGATTGGTATTCATGACTATTTGCAAATTTGAAATTTCAGGATAGAATTCTGAGTTCCCATTTTCCAGAGGAATATGCTTGTATCCTGACCCACTCATTTATTCACTTATTTACTTTTTCATTCAACAAATATTCTTTGAGCATCTACAGATGTTGAGTACTGATCTTGGCACAGGAATATAGCAATAAAAAGGACAAACAAAATACTTGTCCTTATGGGCCTTATATTCCAGTAAGTGAAACAGATGACAAACTTGTAAAGAAGTAAGTAATCTCAGATTGTGATAAGTTCTCTTAAGAAAACAAGCGTCTTTAAAATTACTTGTTCAAGCGTGTCCAAAAATGCAGTTTTGTTTGTGCCCTTCCCCCATTTTGGCCCCATCACTTCAATCTCTTCATTTTCGTTTGTTGTTCTTGTGTAGTTGCTGAGTTGTGTCTGACTCTCTGTGACCCAATGAACTGTAACATGCCAGGCGCCCCCATCCTTCACTACCTCCCAGAGTTTGCTCAGATTCATGTCCATTGAGTTGGTGATGTTATCTAACCATTTCATCCTCTGCTGCCTCCTTCTCCTTTTGCCTTCAATCTTCCTAGCATCAAGGTCTTTTCCAATGAGTCGGCTCTTCCCATCAGGTGCCTAAATATTGGAGCTTCAGCTTTAGCATCAGTCCATCTAATGAATATTCAGGGCTGGTTACCTTTAGGATTGAATGGTTTGATCTCCTTGCAATCTAAGACTCTGCAGAGCCTTCTCCAGCACCACAATTCAAAAGCATTAATTCATTGACACTCAGCCTTCTTAATGGTCCAACTCTCACATCTGTACACGACTCCTGGAGAAACCATAGCTTTGACTATATAGGCCTTTGTTGGCAAAGTAATGTCTCTACTTTTTAATATGCTGTCTTGGTTTGTCATAGATTTCCTTCCAAGAGGGATGTTTCTTCTAATTTGATGGCTGCAGTCACCATCTGCAGTGATGTTGGAGCCTAAGAAATAAAATCTATCACTGTTTCCACTTTTTCCCCATCTATTTGCCATGAAGTGATGGGATCAGATGCCATGATCTTAGTTTTCTGAATGTTGAGTTTTAAGCCAGCTTTTTTATTCTTCTCTTTAACTCTCATCAAGAGGCTTTTTAGTTCCTCTTCACTTTCTGTCATTCAAATGGTATCATCTGCATATCTGAGGTTGTTGATATTTCTCCCAGCACTCTTGATTCCAGCCTGTGATTCATCCAACCTGGCATTTCACATGATGTACTCTGCATAGAAATTAAATAAGCAGTGTGACAACATAAGCCTTGTTGCACTTCTTTCCCAATTTCAAACCAGTCAGTTGTTCCATGTCCAGTTCTAACTGTTGTTTTGACCTGCACACAGATTTCTCAGGAGACAGATAAGGTGGTCTGGTATTCCCGTCTCTAAGAATTTTCCATAATTTGTTGTGATCCACACAATCAAAGGGTTTAGCATGGTCAATGAAGCAGAAGAAGATGTTTTCCTGGAATTCCCTTGTTTCTCTATGATCTATCAAATGTTGGCAATTTTATCTCTGGTCCCTCTGCCTCTTCTAAACCCAGCTTGTAAATCTGGAAGTTCTCAGTTCACATATTACTGAAGCCTAGCCTGAAGGATTTTGAGCATAACCTTGCTAGCATGTGAAATGAGCACAATTGTACAGTAGTTTGAACATTCTTTGGCATTGCCTTTCTTTGGGATTGTAATGAAAACTGACCTTTTCCAGTCATGTGGCCACTGCTGAGTTTTCCAAATTTTCTGACCTAATGAGTGCAGCACTTTAACAGCATTATCTTTCAGGATTTTAAATAGCTCAGCTGGAATTCCATCACCCCTACTAGTTTTGTTTGTGGCAATGCTTCCTAAGGCCCACTTGACTCCACACTCTGGCTCTAGGTGAGTGATGACAACATTGTGGTCATCTGGGTCATAAGACTATGTTCCCTTGATAGCTCCAACATTCTTAAAGTCTTTCCCATTCTTTTGTTTTCCTCTATTTCCTTGCATCGTCCACTTAAAGAAAAACTTTCTTATCTCTCCTTGCTATTCTCTGGAACTCTGCATTCAGCTGGGTATATCTTTCCTTTTCTCCTTTGCCTTTTGCTTCTCTTCTTTTCCTAGGGATTTGTAAAGCCTCCTCAGACAACCACTTTGCCTTCTTGCATTTCCTTTTCTTTGAGATGGTCTTGAACACTGCCTCCTGTACAATGCTATGAACTTCCATCCATAATTCTTTAGGCACTCTGCCTACCAGACCTAATCCTTTGAATCTGTTCATCATCTCTACTGTTTAATCATAAGGGATTTAATTTATATCATACCTGAATGGCCTAGTGGTTTTCCCTACTTTCTTCAATTTAAGCCTGGATTTTGCAATATGTAGTTGATGATCTGAGCCACAATCAGCTCCTGGTATTGTTTTTGCTGACTATATAGAGCTTCTCCATCTTCAGCTGCAAAGAGGACAATCAATCTGATTTCAGTGTAGACCATCTGGTGATGTCTATCTGTAGAGTCATCTCTTATGTTGTTGGAAGGGGATGTTTTCTATGACCAGTGAGTTCTCATGACAAAACTCTTAGCTTTGCCCTGATTCATTTTGTATTCGAACACCAAACTTGCCTGTACTCCAGGTGTCTCTTAACTTCCTACTTTTGCATTCAAAACCCCTATGATGAAAAAAAAAAAAAAACAAAACCCCTATGATGAAGAGGCCATCTTTTGTTGTTGTTGTTGTTTTGGTGTTAGTTCTAGAAGGTCTGGTAGGTCTTCATAGAATTATTTGACGTCAGCTTCTTTGGCATTCGTGGTTGGGGCATAGACTTGGCCATTGCAATACTGTGATGTTGAGTGGTTTGTCTTGGAAACAAATTGAGGTCATTTTGTTGTTTTTGAGTTTGCACCTAAGTACTGCATTTTGGACTCTTTTGTTGACTGTTTGGGCTGCTCCATTTCTTCTAAGGGATTCTTGCCAACAGTAGTAAATATAACGGTCATCTGAATTAAATTCACCCATTAGCATCCATTATAGTTCATTGATTCCTAAGATGTCGATGTTCACTCTTGCCATCTCCTGTTTGACCACATCCAATTTACCTTGATTCATGGACCTAACATTCCAGGTTCCTATGCAATATTGTTCTTTATAGGACCGGACTTTACTTTCACCACCAGACACATTCACAACTGAGCATCATTTCTGCTTTGGCCCAGTATCTTTATTCTTTATGGAGTTATTAGTATTTGCCCTCCACTCTTCTGTATAGTTGGAGAAGGCAATGGCACCCCACCCCAGTACTCTTGCCTGGAAAATCCTATGGATGGAGGAGCCTGGTGGGCTGCAGTCCATGGGGTCGCTGAGGGTCAGCCATGACTGAGCGACTTCACTTTCACTTTTCACTTTCCTGCATTGGAGAAGGAAATGGCAACCCACTCCAGTGTTCTTGCCTGGAGAATCCCAGGGACGGGGGAGCCTGGTGGGCTGCCGTCTATGAGGTCGCACAGAGTCGGACAAGACTGAAGTGACTTAGCAGCAGCAGCTTCTGTATAGTATACTGGACACTTTCTGATCTGAGGGCCTCATCTTCTGGTGTCATATACTTTTGCCTTTTCATACTGCTCATGGGGTTCTCACAGCAAAAATTCTGGAGTGGTTTGCCATTCCCTCCTCTAATGGACCATCTTTTGTCAGAATCCACTATGACACATCCATCTCGGGTGGCCCTACGTGGCATGGATCATAGCTTCATTGAGGTATGCAAACCACATCACCATGACCTGGTTGTGATCCATGAAGGGGATTCATTTCCATGCTCATATTGCTCATATCTAAATGTTTGATATAATATAGAAGAGAAAGGAATATAAGTATGAATTGGACAGACTTGGATTCATCTTTGGCTTGATTTTTGCTAGTTATGTGCTATTAAACGATTTACTTTGCCATGTTGACCCTCACTTTTCCTCTTTATAAAATGTGGAAAACAGAGATAGTATTAGTAAAAGGATAAACTGTGGTGACAATTGAAATAGTTACCTTTTCTGCTAGTTCTCCATTTGCATCCTCCTCCATTCCCAGCCCTGTGAACATTTTCATAGTTTCATTTCTCCCTTCCCCTGCCTAACTCTGTGGCCAGAGTTACTGATTGGTTTTCAATTAAGCTCAGCCAGTGGAAGCACTGGCAGGAGATCAGAGGGTACCGAGAGAGAGAGAAGTCAGGGAATTCTTCCTTCGTGTTTCCACACCTTGGCAAATATATTCAGCACTAGCTGTATCTCTCCAACTTCAAAACTTCAGCCAGGTGTTTCCTTTTTCACAATTCTAGCTCTCTCTGGGCTCAAAGAACTTATTTCATCCTTGGCTTCTAGGTCCTAGGAGTGGCCTGCTTTCCTGCTGATGTAATATCATCACTAGCATAACTATGTGTCCTCACCCTGCCTTCAACCTGCACACACATCCATAGGTAGCCAACTGTTGAAACTGGATCATCTGGGGAAAATTCTGTTTCCTGTAGAGATTCTGCCTGATCTAGTACTGGACCCCAGAAGTAGCCACATGAAGTAGATCCTCAGTTTGGTATTCTGGAACTGATTTGTTAATATATTTGATGATCACATGGTCTTCATGGAGGACGATGAGAAGCTGGTAATGGCATGTCATAGCATCATAAATACTCAGTGCTGATGTGGGGTGAAGAGCCAGATATCAAATGGCTCTTGCATTTGGTTTCAATGACAATAATGATAGTTACAAAGAGTATGGAATAGACTGGCTGTTTCTGCTATCCTGGGAGCTTACAAAAACAAAAAAAGATAAGTACAGGACTTAAATTTCAAGCTCAAAGAACTAGTGGAGAGCTAAATACTTCTGTGGTAACCTTAAAAGAACCCCTTCTCTCTAGTAACTATAGGGCAGACAAGCCTGAGGATTGGGCCGAAAATATGATTGTTTAGGTTGCAGAATTGCTACACTGTGTAAACACACAGCTTCACCACAGCTGTTATGATAAGGTTAGAACACTGGTTGAGAAGCTGGACTCTGAGGATTTGGATAGACCCATTTGAAGGAGTGAACTTCAATTCTTCAAATGATCCTGAGATTCTTGTGTATGAAGAAGTAGCCTGTCTGCCTTTGTATGAGAAAAATAATCTTTTCATACATAAAGACCTTTCCATCTGGGCTTTTGCCTCACAAAGGGATATCAGTTTTTCTTAATATCCATCCCCATTCTCCTTCGTTGCCTCTATATCCACAGAGCTAGATCCTAGAATTGCTCAGGTGGAAAACTGATTATCTTGTTTCAGAAGAGACAGACTATGCACGCTTAGAAAATCTTTTAAAGTTATATCAGTAATATAATGATGAGCTGTGTGGGAATGGTGTCTGAGAGTGTTTTCCTAGAGCAGACAGAATTTAAGAGTGATTTATCTGTAGACATGTACTTACTTAGCATTTTGAATTTAATGTGTCAGCCAAAACAGTTTTAAGTACATTTAGTAGTTTCCTCTGCTGACTACTGAAGCCTGGATTCAATGAAATCCAACTGTTCTTGGTGTCAAGGCACCACAACTTCCCTGCCTTATGTGAAGAAAGGAATCTAAAGGTTTTGAAAATTGAGATCCTTAAGGTACATGTATTATATGTAACCTACACATCTTCCTTCTATGTCCATCAGGAGATTTCAGAGAAATTCACTTTCATCAAGGCAATAAGAAATTTAGAAACTTCATCAAGAAGAGAACGGTGTCCTTGAGAATTTCCATGGTAGCTGTCTGTGTGTGTGTGCGTGCTCAGTCACTTAGTGGTGTCCAACTCTTTGTGACCCTTTGGATTATAGCCCTCCAAGCTCCTCTGTCCATGGGATTTTTCAGTTGTCTTTGGAAAACAAAATAAAGATGAAGAATGTGGCTATTGTAGTAGGGTCTCTCATTTCTGTGATCTCTCATTTTAATGGAAATAACACAGTCCTGGGAAAGACCATGTGGTAGTGCTTAACCCGAAGAGAAAAGGTGGTTACAATTACCATAATCAGCCACAGAGACTGAGTGGCAACCAGTGTTTTGGCCTACAGAAATTGGTGGCTGTGGCTAATTGATAACAACGTTCTCCAGGATAAAGTGGATGGGCAGCGTGCAAGGTGTTACTTAATCTTAGTAACTGGAAAGAGTGTATGTCTGCTAAACAGAAATTTAATTTCCATTATGAAAGCAGGGATTCATGACTTCTTATAATCTCCCACTGAATTTCCAGATCTAGGAAGTTCTTGAAAAAGGATCTGGAAAGTCAGCTTCAGGGAAGATTGTTAGATGGACCTTGGAGAATTACTGGATGATTGAAAGCTGATTTAAGCTGATTGCAGCTGCTATTCTGGAAGTGATATCTTTGCTGGAGAAAATTAACACAGTCCCAGCTTCCTAGGATAGCAACTATTCACTTGGCAAAAAAATTTTTTTCTCAGTTCCCAGATATGCTGTATAAAGCCTCTGGCAGAGAAAGGGCAAACCCATGGAATTTAGGGGCAAAGCAACTATTTCTCCATTTGAAAAGCATCTCTCAGGAAAATAGCTAAAATCTCATTTTTAAATGGTTTTAAACACATTGATGTCTAGCTAGAGATCATCTATTAAATATCTCAGCCTTCCTTGTAGCTATGTATGGCTAGTTGACTACCTTCTAGAAACTGGAATGTGAGAATCCATGGTGTGTGCCATGTTTTCTGCATTTACAAATGAAGATGTTTGCCCTGCTCCCTTTCCACTCTTGTAACCATAAGTTTGTTCTCTTTGTCTGTGGGTCTGTTTCTGTTTTGTATATCGATTCATTTGCACTGTTTTTTAGATTTCACATATAAGAGGTATCATAGAGGTATCTTATAATATCTGTGTTTCTCTGACTTGCTTCACTAAACATAATATTCTATAGATCCATCCATGCTACTGCAAATGGCAATATTCCATTCTTTCTTGCGGTTGAGTAATATCAATATTTCGTAGTTTATATATGTCACATCTTCTTAAGCCAGTCATCTGTTGATGGGCACTTGAGTTGTTTTCATGTTGTGATTATTGTAAACAGTGTGGCAGTGAATATTGGGGTGCATGTATCTTTTCAAATTAGAGTTTTAGTTTTTTCTGGTATATACTCAGGAGTGGGAATGCAGGATCATATGGCAGCTCTATTTTTAATATTTTAAGAAATTGCCATACTGTTTTCCATAATAACTGCCCCAATTTACATTCCCAACAGAGTGCAAGTGTTTCCCCTTTTCTCCATACCCTCTCTAGCATTTACTATTTGTACACTTATTGGTAACAATCATTCTGACCAATACGAAGTGATACCTCATTGTGATTTTTGATTTGCATTTCTCTAATAATTAGCTGGATCATCCAAAAAGCAAGAGAGTCCAGAAAAGCACCTATTCCTACTTTATTGACTAGGCCAAAGCCTTTGACTGTGTGGATCACAATAAACTGTGGAAAATTCTTCAAGAGACGACAATATCAGACCACCTGACCTGCTTCTTGAGAAACCTATATGCAGGTCAGGAAGCAACAGTTAGAACTCGACATGGAACCACAGACTGGTTCCAAACAGGAAAAGGAGTACGTTAAGGCTGTATATTGTCACCCTGTTTATTTAACTTCTATGCAGAGTACATCA
Source organism: Bos indicus x Bos taurus (assembly GCF_003369695.1). Classification (NCBI taxonomy): domain Eukaryota; kingdom Metazoa; phylum Chordata; class Mammalia; order Artiodactyla; family Bovidae; genus Bos; species Bos indicus x Bos taurus. The sequence continues at coordinate 29,428,456 of NC_040084.1, forward strand.
GGAGAAACGCTGGGCTGGAGGAAGCACAAGCTGGAATCAAGATTGCCGGGAGAAATATCAATAACCTCAGATATGCAGATGACACCACCCTTATGGCAGAAAGTGAAGAGGAACTCAAAAGCCTCTTGATGAAAGTGAAAGAGGAGAGTGAAAAAGTTGGCTTAAAATAAGCTCAACATTCAGAAAACGAAGATCATGGCATCTGGTCCCATCACTTCATGGCAAATAGATTGGGAAACAGTGTCAGACTTTATTTTTTTGGGCTCCCAAATCACTGCAGATGGTGAATGCAGCCACGAAATTAAAAGACGCTTACTCCTTGGAAGGAAAGTTATGACCAACCTAGATAGCATATTCAAAAGCAGAGACATTACTTTGCCAACAAAGGTCCATCTAGTCAAGGCTATGGTTTTTCCAGTGGTCGTGTATGGATGTGAGAGTTGGACTGTGAAGAAAGCTGAGCGCTGAAGAATTGATGCTTTTGAACTGTGGTGTTGGAGAAGACTCTTGAGAGTCCCTTGGACTGCAAGGAGATCCAACCAGTCCATTCTGAAGGAGATCAGCTCTGAAATTTCTTTGGAAGGAATGATGTTAAAGCTGAAACTCCAGTACTTTGGCCACCTCATGTGAAGAGTTGACTCACTGGAAAAGACTCTGATGCTGGGAGGGATTGGGGGCAGGAGGAGAAGGGGACGACAGAGGATGAGATGGCTGGATGGCATCACCGACTCGATGGACGTGAGTTTGAGTGAACTCCAGGAGTTGGTGATGGACAGGGGGGCCTGGCGTGCTGCGATTTATGGGGTTGCAAAGAGTCAGACACGACTGAGTGACTGAACTGAACTGACTGAATAATTAGCTATGTTGAATTCTTTTCATGTGCCCACTTACCATGTATGTTCTTTGGAGAAATGTCTATTTAGGTCTTCTGCTCATTTTTCAATTGGATTTTTTCCCCAATACTTTGAGTTGTATGAGTTATTTGTATATTTTGGATATTAACTCTTTGTCAGTCAGATCATTTGCAAATACTTTTTCCCCATTCCATGGGTTATCTTTTCATTTTGTTGATGGTTTTTTTTTTGCTGTGCAAAAGCTTTTAAATTCGTTTAGGTCTCATTTGTTTATTTTTGCTTTTTATTTCTTTTGCTTTTTGAGAAAACATTCTTACAATTTATTTACTTTATAAAAAGTAAATTTATAATATATCTCCTGAAAACTGTTACATATTTTAGGGAAAACTTGTCATTATTATTTGCTAACTCAGCCTCAAATTTTCAAATGTAAATGATGTTTTCCCAAGGTACAGTGTTAATTCATCAAAAAAGTCTAAATTTTTTCAAATCTATGAGGAAATTTTATAAGCAGAAAATATCTAACTGATGTGGTGAATCATTCTGAATTCATTTTTGATTCAATTAATGTTAGGAATAGAAACAATTCAAAGTCCAGAAGCTTCTTGATGCTCACATTAAATATTCTAAAAGTCAAATTAGGAATTGTGGCAGCTTCTGAACTCACTGACTCCCTAAAACCCTACCTAGTATAAACTTTTCCAGGAACACCTAATTTTATTTTTAAAGACATTGTTTCAGTCCAAAACATTCAAATAAGGGAATTTTTATCATCCTAACAAAATTTCTCTGCTTGCCTCTCCTTGGTTGGCATGTTAGTCCTCCTAACACTTGAGGAAGGTAAGAAGGTCACAGAATTCTCCCTCATCTTGTATTACTTAAAGGGTTACACTCAAACCTGGAGGACTTCATCTCAACAGGCTAAGCAAGGAATAATTATAAAATATTTTAATGTGGCTACGTATCAGATATTTTCCCTTCCTTTATAGTTCACAATATTGATCTTTCTCAAGTGCTACTTTTAAAAGCAGTGCTTACACATCTCATGAACCAATGTTTCTCTTGCTTCAGAGGGTTGTTAAGATTTTTTTTTTTCCGCACTTCTATTCTCAACTTGTATGTGGTACATTTTCCAGGGAGCACCCTTGGCTTTGAAGTTGCCTTTCCAATCCTATCTCCTTTTTCTTCTGGGAAGTTTGAAAGGACCTGCTTTTCCAGTTTGACTTATTCAAATAAGAAAAATATTTCTTTTGCATTTATTTGAACTTCTCTTTCTTTTTAAAATCACTGAATATTGGTATGAGTTTGCTTTGGTTATGGTTTTCTTGCATGTACACTATTGCATAAAACAGTGGTTTTGAAGTATGTGCTTGACCAGCAGCATCTGTATTGCTTAGGAACTTGTTGGAAGTATAGATTTTCAAGCCTATCTCAGACTTACTGAATCAGGAACTTTCAGTATTGGGCCTAGTAAACTGTGTTTTAATAAGCCCTCATGCACACTTGAGAACCCATGGCATAGAATAATGTAAGAAGTGGCTTAGTATTTGAAAATGTTGAAAGTAGAATGGAGCAAATATAAAACGGGGCATTATATTGAACTGGATTCTGAGACATACCTAGTATGGAGTCACCAGAAAAAATGCTTTAAATTTTAATGCTATTAGCCCCTGGTGAGGAGGGGTGGCAATGGAGACCAAAGTGGTAAGGTTCTTATTCTGTTGTTTAAAGTACTGCTTTAGCAGGAAGTACTGAGCCTTGGTACTTCAGGTATGATCTGAGGACCAGCATCTTCAGAACTACATGGAAGCTTGTTGAAAGTTCAAAGAATCTACATTTTAAGGAGACTTCCTTATGCTTATATTTACACTGAAATGAGAGGAACTGTTGACTTAGCTGGCTCAGATAGTAAAGAAATCTGCCCTCAATGCAGGAGACCCGTGTTCTATCCCTGGGTTGGGAAGTTGCCCTGGAGAAGGGAATGGCAACCCACTCCAGTATTCTTGCCTGGAGAATTCCATGGACAGAGAAGCCTGGCAGGCTACAGTCCATATGGTTTCAAAGAGTCGGACACGACTGAGCTACTAACACACATTGACTTAGTTGAGTACCTGGTGGTGATATTCAAGCTCAGAACAATTAAATCCTGTGCCCACTAAGTCAAACATAGGTAATCAATTACATATACACAAATTAAAGTTGAAGTACAACTCAAATATCCATGTATTTTCTAGTTTTTGCTATTTCTCTGTTCAAACAACAGGAACAAGAAAAATTAGGTATTAAAAGTATTGGATTTAAGAAGTTAAGAGAATAAAGAGCGGAAACCATCGTGGGTAAAAATGTCCAGACAGCATTATGAGTTAAAGTATTAACTGTGCAATGTGAGAAATAAAAATAAAGGGGACATTCAGATTATATCTTCATGTTATCATAACTGGTTAAATATGAAATAAAAAATTAATGAGTTAGTTTCACTTGGACAATATAAAAATATTTTCATAATACTAAAATCATTTTTTTTTTCACTCTACAAAGTAACTTTTGTGTTTTGGTATAATAATTGTATTAACAATAATATTATTTATCAAGTTTCTACTATCTGTCAGACTGAAGGTACTTTAGATATACTAATGTAATCCTTATAATAGCCCTATGAGAATAGTAGTATATCTCGATTTTACAGCTGAAGAAACTGAGTCTCAAAGAGGTTAATTAACGTTCGTAGGTCACACTACCATTAGCTGTGGAGCTCGGATTCAAATCCAATTAGGGTGGCTCCAGACCCAGCTCTCTGACTACACCATAATGCCACCTCTGTAAAGACAATTTTAAATAAGATTCTAGAAACAACAACAACAAAATAATCAAAAATGGTTAATTTGAAAAATGAGGGGAATTCCCTGGTGATCCAGGGGTAGGACTCCAGACATCCACACAGCCAAAAAAAAACAAAAGAAAAATGAAGGTGCTTAATTTTCATGATCTGAAAATTTGTTTTTCCTGATTTGTTTAACTTGTGAGAGAATTCAAGAAGAGAGAAAAATCCTTCCCTTGTCACCTTATTTTCCCTTTGTTACTTCCAGGCAATTAATTATTCTTTGATAAAACACATATTTGTGGTTTATGCCATGCACTCTTTAATTTTACTTGTAATTTAAATGGAAATTCATTTTAAATAATAAAAATAAATTTATTAATATTAAGTTTAAATACTATACTTTTAGATAATAAATATTTAAAATAATAAAAATAAAATTTCCAAAGATAAGAATATTCTGATTGTTCCAAGTGGAGAGACTATCACATGGTGCTTGATGAACTGCAAGACATTTAAAAATTCTCTTTACTAAGTGAAGTAAGCCAGAGAAAGACAAACGTGTATCACTTCTATGTGGAATCTTAAAATATGATACAAATGAGCTTATTTACAAAACAGAAATAGACTAATAAACATAGGAAACAAACTTATGGTTACCAAAAGGGAAAGTGGAGGAGGGATATATTAAGAGTTTAGATTAAAATATATACCCTACTATATAAAATAGATAACCAACAAGGACCTACTGTATAGCATGGAGAACTATACTTAATGTGTTGTAATAACCTATAAGGAAGAAAATGTAAAATCAGAATATATATATATGTACACATATATATTTACCGCTGAAGAAACTGAGTCTCAAAGAAGTTAATTAATGTATGCAAGGCCACACTACCATTAGCTGTGGAGCTCGGATTCAAGTCCAGTTAGGGTGGCTCCAGACCCAGCTCTCTTAAAGACTACACCATGATGCTGCATATATATATATATAAAACTGATATCATGCACATACACATAATACACACATATAGAGAGCTGAATTGTTTTGCTGTAAATGACAAAATGTAAATCATTTTGTTGTGCTTAAACTAGCACAACATTGTAAATCAACCATTTACCAATAAGATATTTTTTAAAAAGAAGGCAAGAAAAGGAAACACACACACATACACACACACACAATAAATGGGGACTTCCCGGATGGTCCAGTGCTTAAGAATCCACCTGCTAATGCAGGGGACATGGGTTCGATCCCTGGTGTGGGAAGATTCCACATGCTGTTTGGCAACTAAGCCCATGCGCCACAACTACTAAGCCCGCACGCCCTAGAGCTGTGTTCTGCAGCAAGAGAAGCCGCCGCAGCGGGAAGCTGTGCACCGCAACTCAAGAGAAGCCTCCGCTCGCCACAACCAGAGAAAGCCCAGGTGCAGCAACAAAGACCCAGCACACCCATAAATAAATAAATTAATTTAATAAAAAGTGGATGAATACATTTTAAAAACCTCTTTAATACTCTATTAATTCTAGAAATTTTAATTATAAAACTGTAAGAATAAAATCATAACATACTCTGAAAATATACAGAAGAATCATTTTTAAATCTTAGAGTGGAAAAAACTATTTAAGCCAGCCTCAAAGGCTGAAATCATTTTTTAAAATGTCCACATATATATATTTAAAAATGTGAAAAAAAACACTGACATATAGCATTTTTTATGTATTTCTAAAATGGGCAAATATTGTTTACAGAAATAGCTAACAAAGTTAATATACAAATGTGTTATTTGCCTTTCTTTCTAAACTATAAATTGATTGAGAACAGGACCTATGCTATTTGGCACTGGATAACATTGCCAAAACTTCTTAAGTGCATAACTTAATAAATGTCAGAAAAGCAATATAAAATGAATATAGGCAAATATTGAAACATTTTGAGATGTTTCTCTGATTGAAGAGTTTATTTTTACCCAGACTGCAAGCTATTGGCAAATACATTTGTTTTTACATGAGATTGGGTGTATGATTATTCAGTGACAGATGCATAAAACTTTTTTTAAATGATGCAAACAACCTTTAACAGTATTTGAATTATTGTGGATTTGGGCCTTAATGGCACCTCAATTTATAATTTTCTAAGCTAGATTTCTTACAGTTAAATGGCTGCTTTGAAGCCAGTTCATGAATGTCATCTTAGGAAAGTTAGTACTTTTTATGAGCCAAATAATCTAAATGTTTTCTTACATCTCATTATTTTGAGTTTTGGGATGAAGCACTGCTAGCCGGCCCATAAAAACAGTGCTATTCACACTGCTTTGGTGTGAGCCATCTTCTTCTCTGCCATCAGTTGTCCTCTTTTATTGAGTTCTGATCTTAGTCTCTATCCTCACAAATGCAAACTCAACCATTGACCTGATGATAAACTGTGTACAAAACGGCACCACACCAATTTGCCACGTAGCTTTGAGCAAGAGACTGAATCTCTTGCCATGTTATGTACGTTGCCACCCCAAAGAGTACATTTTTAATATACTTATTTCATATCACACTGGAAGTGTTACCCTAGTCATAGGGTCTTAAAGTCAATACAACAACATAGAAAGAGGCTAGCAGGAATTTCTTTAAATTATGTTTTCTACCCTAGAAAATTTATTTCTACTTACCAAAAGGAAATATTTACAATTGGCTCAACTATCTTTATTATCAACCCAAAGGTATAGAAAGTGGCTACACATAGGGCATTTAAGGTGATGGGATTCGCACATAGACTCTGCTCTCTGAGGTTAAACAAGTACATGGGAGCCATGTATGTCCTAACTTGCTGTAGCTTGACCAACCTGGTTTCTTCCCACAAGATTTCTTTAAGGTTCTTCGTAAAAAGGTTTCGTTCTCCAAGTCTGTCATTGCCTTAGGGTGCTCCAGCATCCATTCCATTTTGCAAAATATTAATTAGCCCTTTCATTTTGGACACAGTAACTGCTGTCTACCTATTCTCACAGTGTTAAAAGTTTCAGAGTTCTTGCTTCCTGAGACTGCTGAGTCTAAGACATAAACCTGATTCCCTTTGTTTCAAACCCACATTCATAGGCCAACCTCACACTCTTCTAATACATCCACAGAGAGAGAGAGAGAAAGAGAGAGAGAGAGAGTCTATAACAACTGTGATGACAAACAGCAGCATTTGTAATTACCTACTCACCCACGAGTTGGACTGTGAAGAAAGCTGAGCACCGAAGAATTGATGCTTTTGAACTGTGATGTTGGAGAAGACTCTTGAGAGTCCCTTGGATTGCAAGGAGATCCAACCAGTCCATTCTAAAGGAGATCAGTCCTGGGTGTTCATTGGAAGGAATGATGCTAAAGCTGAAACTCCAATACTTTGGCCACCTCATGCGAAGAGTTGACTCATTGGAAAAGACCCTGAAGCTGGGAAGGATTGGGGGCAGGAGGAGAAGGGGACGACAGAGGATGAGATGGCTGGATGGCATCACTGACTTGATGCACATGAGTTTGAGTAAACTCTGGGAGTTGGTGATGGACAGGGAGACCTGGCGTGCTGCGATTCATGGGGTTGCAAAGAGTCAGACGCGACTGAATGACTGAACTGAACTGAACTGAACTGAACTCACCCACCTACTGGGCTTCCCAGGTGGCTCAGGGGATAGGGAGACACAGGAGACTCAGATTCATCCCTGGCTAGGGAAGATCCCCTGGAGGAACCCACCCCAGTATTTGTGCCTGGAGAATCCCATGGACAGAGGAGCCTGGTGGGCTATAGTCCTTAGGGTCGCAAAGAGTTGGATATGACTAAAGTGACTGAGCACACACACACACACTCACAAACACCCGACTGGGGAAGCCATGTAATGAGTCGGTCCAGTACGTTGATTCTACTGAAGGGAGAAACAGTTTTTAGGTATGGTCACAAAGTGAGAGACCAGATGATGAATGGCAAAAAGATGCTTTAAAGAGGATACCAAGTCAAGCCAGAATGGTTTGTCATTATGAAAAATGGGTTCTCAAGCAGAAAGGGCAGCCTGTAAATACTAAAGCTACAAGAAGCACGCTAGTTTCTTTTCCCTCTGTTTCTATTCTTACTCTTTCCAATCAAATCTGCACTATAATCTGAGTTAGTTATTTAAAACACAAATCTAAATAACTAGTTCACCAATTAAAACCTTTTAATAATGTTTTCCTTTTGGCCTTGGAATAAAGTCCAAAATCATTGAAAAGACTTAACAAGAACCTGCATGATTTGACATCCTAAATGGCCTCACCACATTCATTCCATTGCATTCAAGCAAATTTAAATTATGTCACCACTCTGCTAAAAAAAAAAAAAAAAAGCTATGGTGGTTTCCTGTTACCTGTAGAATTTAAAGTTCAGCTTTACTGTTTTTCAGTTCAGTTCAGTTGCTGTTTTAACCTTAACTCAATTTTTCCCACATTATTTCCTTTTATATACTTTTCCTTGGTAATCCACACTGCCCTTGCCTACTTTGTCTCTTTTTTCCTCACATTCTTTCACCCCTCAAACTCTGCAAGTCTAAATTCTTTCTAGTAGACCTTAAATCCCACCTTATTCTTGTGTCTTCCTCCTGTCAAGAAATAATCTCTTCTCTGTCTGCATTGTTGTAATATTTACCTCTTTGGATTGTAGATAGCTGTGTTCCAGTCTCATCTTCCCTTCTTGCCTGAGCATTCCTTGCCTGAACATGTAAACAAGAAGCAACGTTTGATTCATCAGATGTTTCAAAACATCCAGCAGTGTCAGGAACCTTAGTTGGTTCTCACTTAATAAATATTTGTGCAGTGCATGACTGTCTTCAACAATCAGAAGTCAATCTTGCTGAGAATCTACACAAACCAAACTACTACTGACTTCTTTTGTTTGCTGTTGCCTGAGTAGAGAGTGCCAAACAGTCCTAGAATAAACGAATTAAGTTCCAAAAGATGAAAAAGCACAAAGCAAAGAGAATAAGAGGGAGATGATCACACCATGTGCTGATTGTTTTACCCAGAAGGCTTCTAGGCCTTTAATTAAACAGTTTAACCATGGGAGGCAAAAGATGGAATGTGTTCCTAATTAATGCTTTAAACTCATTATGCTCCCAGGCCAGGAAATAGAATAACTGCATAAGAATTTGAAGATTATTTCTGCAGAGATCATGGTAGGTTTCTTTGATAAATCTCAGTCACTGAGCTTCAAAGAAGTCTGTACTATTAGCTTAGCTGATATCATGAACCAAAATAATTCAGGATTTGAAGATGTAAGCTTGATTTATAAATATTTAGATGAAAAACACCACCACACTCACGTCTCTTTTTTTTCCTTTCTGTCTTACAATTTCATAAAATTAGTGCGTGGTGTTGCTGCCGCATTATTCAGTGATTAGATTCCAAAGATTCTTATAGGGAAAGAATTGTATATGTCAAAGTTAACTTTGAAAATCCTTTAAATTGTACATGAGGTAGAGTAAACATGTTTTGGGTATCATTCCATCTCTCAAGAAGTTCCCTGCAGTAAATCATGTTTCCTAGAGTGGGGATAGGTTACTGTTTCTTTGTGCATCAGAGGAAGTGATTTGTTTACAGCTAGTGGCCTTGTTTTATGAAAGCCACTTTTCCCCTCCTTAACTTACAAAGTTGAATTTACAAATTTAAATGTACCCCAAATGGAATATGATTGCATGTCTCTAACTTAATCCAAATTTATTTGCTCTTAGGGATTTTAGTACATGTCCGTAAAAATACAGTTGAATTCTGTAATTACAATTGGAAGCAATCTAAGGATTAATCCAAATCATTTTCCCCAGTTAAATGATTAATTCTGTAATTTTTAAAATGACTTTAAATTAAAAAATGATTTAAAGGAAAGTCTTTAATTTTCTGATTATTCTCCAACTTAAGTTACTCAAATGAATTAGGGTGCTTTTGTCCTTTTTGTCCATTCTCCTTATTTCACTCTTGAAAAATTTGTATGGGTGGAGTGTTTGAGCTTCGGCCACACATTCTACAAATCTTATTTTCTTGATGTTATTCTATAACATTCAGAAGATTTTGATGCAGCAGAAAATACTAGGCAATCAAATTAGCCAGTTATATCTCTTATCTTGGATCTTTACAAGGCTAGTTAGTAAACCATTTCTGATTCAGTGCTGAGATTTCTTCTGTTTAATAGATAATAAAAGGTACACTGATAAATATTTTATATTTTTTATGGACTTACTCATCATATTTCATATGGAAATTTTGTTCCCTATACCATATGTAATATATTTAGAGAAGCTGCAATTCAATAAACAATATTTTGAGTAGATATATGTGAAAGACACTAGTTTGAGTTCTGCAGGAAACACAAAGATAATCAATTCATTATTTCTGAGCTCAAGTTTTTGCAATCTTTATAATGTTTAGAAGAGCTGTGATAACCATATGTCAGAATAACTCTTAATGGTTCTCACTTCCTGGTATTTCCCACCTTTGTCTAGTCCCTTCTCACACAGAATCAAGGCTGGCCAGTAGAACCCTATGGAAATAATGAGATGTGGCTTTCTCAGCTATTTCAAAAATCACCTCAGCTTCTGTCTTTGTCTGTTGGATCATTCACTCTGGGGTTAGCCAGCTCCCTGTCAAGAACTGTGAAAGAACTCAGATTTTATCCGACTTGCAAACTAACAACTTGACCAGCCAGTTTCATGGATGGCAGTACCAACAGAAGACATGAGACACTGGGTCATATCCAAAGGACAGTTTATTATTGAAAACAGTGGAAGTAATGGAAGTATCTGCATTGTGCCAGTTCCTTGAGCCCCACTTCCATAGGTCATTGCAAGGTGGGCCAAAGTGTTAGCTATCCATGCAATGGGTTACTTTAAAGGAGATAAATCCCAAGTTTAGGGAAACTGCTTTTTTAATAATGGACAATAAACCTCTCCAATCTTTACCTTAAGGAGATGTTACCTTTATTATATGGGAGAAGAAAAATAATCTGCCCTGTGCTCTAGAGGAAGATTATCAATCTGCCAAGGCTGTTTGCTATGCAAATACTTTGGGAGGATAGTTCTAAACATGGCAAGTCATTTCTTCTGCTCACAAGATGTGAGACACCCATAGAAAATTGTCCCCCAATATGGCCTCTATATGGCCTCTCACTATGTCTCTCTATATGTGTGACTCTCACACCACCCTAGCAAGAGACACATGTGGTTTTGATCTGAAGTCTCTTCCAAAAATAAATACAGTATATGTATAACTGAATCATTTTGCTGCACACTTGAAATGAACACAACATTGTAAATCAACTATTATCCCAATATAAAATAAAAATTAAATTAAAAAAACATAATGTAAGAAAAAATAAAGTAACCAATAAAAAAATAGAGTCAAACTTAAAAAACCATGATGAGAAATAAAACTTTCAGTGTTAGTGTCTTCAAGGGTTAAATTACCCTGTTCTGTAGTACTGGAAATCAACTATTATGAACCAAAGTAAGATGAGGGAAGTTTCCAGGAACACAAGTGTTAAGGCATAGCTGCATATTCACTGGCATACAAGAGAAATATGATGTTTCCATATAGAATACAATTCTTACAGGAACAGTGTTAAAACTTATTTTCATGGGCAAGTGCTTTTCCATCTTTGATAATTATTCTTTCTTTGCAAAATTTTAAACAACTGCAAAGCACTTGGTCAAAAAGATTCAATAAGCTTTCAAGATGCCAGCTTTAATTTGGCAGTGATACTAAGCTGGTTTGTGAAAACTGAACACATTGGACTGATTCAAATGATGAATAATTTGGAGGGCCATGCAAAATAGTTTCTGAACCCTTTCTTAATCACCTGCTGCTACAGTAAACAATTATGAACCTTTCAAAGTCTGCTGAATATGCTCTGCTTTAAATCTTGTAACTTTATTTTAAACAAATAAAATCAAACCATCATAGAATGAATCTATTTTAGAACATAAAAGTTACCTTTGGAATATTTAATTTTTCTTTTTTAAATTTGTGATCCAAATACTTAAAAATGCTTTCCCTTAGTTTGTATGCACACACACATACACAATGACTAAACTGAAAAACAGGTCACTGAAAAAAATATAACAGCAGTTCTCTTTTTTATTTTGCTTTTGCAGGAATATTGTCTTCAGAAAGATATTGCCACCTTCTAACAGAAATTTCGCCAATGCAGGAGACCTAAGAGATGCAAGTTCTATTCCTGGGACAGGAAGATGCCCCAGAGGAGGGCTTGGTAACCCACTCAAGTATTCTTGCCTGGAAAATCCCATGGACAGAGGAGGCTGGTGGGCTACAGTCCATAGAGTCACAAAGAGTCAGACATGACGAGGTGACTTAGCATGCACACACAGCAGAAATTCATCAAAATGATAAAATCATTGGGGAAAATATTTGTTTCTTGGGAACTGAGCTTCTGGTTCTGTTCAAAAGACAGTAAAATATTCCTTTCACTCTACTCTATTTAGAGTGAGCAGTTGTATGATTTTTAGCTCAGGAGAGACACTGCCTCTATTTCCAAAGGACAGTTAGTGTGCCATCCATTCTCATATCCTCAGCTCCAACCCAGGTACTTCTCTCTTAATGCCAGAGGCCAGAGACATTGGTAGGAAACGAAGACAAGTAAATCACCCCAGAAACTACATAAAATGCTGTAAATGTAATGAACATAGGGCTAGGAGTCGGGAGTCTTGATCAAGCTTTGCTCATAACTTGCTGGGTAGTCATTTGCTATAATTAAGCGTCTTCATTCATTAAGTAACATAGTTATGCTGAGTGACCTAAGTTCCCATACAACTCAGCCAGTCTCTGATTCTAAAATTCTTCCCTTTCAGATGGCTCTAACCTGATATCAGATTATGAAGTCTGGCCTTACTGAGCAGTATCATTTATAGGGGACTTATTCTCCTCATGATATATTTTCCTTGAAGTTAATGTCCAATTATTTTGAAAGTTAAACACTGTTTGAAATGCACCATTAGTCATTATAATTTAGTGATATGGAGAGTAATGAAAACCCCATGACTTTGGTATTGTTGAAAAGGTCTTGGTTGTGAGTTATTTTACATATCCGATGAGTTGTTTGACATCCTTGTCACCAAAATATAAGCTTGTGCGACTTTGCCTGAAGCTCTTCTTCAGGAAAGTTGATCTCTGTCACTGAACATATGTTCTTTCCCTCGATACCTGCTTTGATTAATTGATTCCACCACAAGTCATGATGGAGTTGCCATGGCAAATGGTGTCTGTTTTGTATTCAGAGGATAATTTCTTCAAATGAAATAAGTTGTGTCGGATGGTTTTATGCTTCCAAGGCAGAGAGCAAGGAACAAGACAGCCATGAGTCTCGCTTCCAGCTTTTTATTGGGACCGAACACATTTGGTCAGTGGATAACCTCACAGCACAAGAGATCAATAAACAGTTCTAAGTTCCCTAGAATAAAATGGGGTCTTGATTTCAAATAGCTTAAGTCGATGCAGCATATTTGGGGGGTACTACTGTGAATGAAAAAAAGTGTTTTGATATTGAAAAAAGGTTTATGTGTTTTCTTAAAAAGACATGCTTTCATTTGAAAATACCAGATTAGCAATCTTCTCCCAAGACCAGAACTCTACAGATACTTTTATTGGTTTTCTGGCTTTTTAACTAATTTTTTAAAATGTTTTCCCCAAAGAAAACAAAAGTTAGGAAGCTTTTTGAAGTGGAATATTTGAACAGTTGTTCACCCATACTACTTTTATGGTCCTCTCCTTTTTTATTCTTAACTTACAGAAAAAAAAATTTACTTAAAAAAATTTTAAAAACCCTCCCAAGTAAGCAAGATTAACTTAGAAACCTAAGACATCTGAACAGGAGCCAGATGTGTAGGTAAAATTCATCTTAAACCATTTGATTCACACGTGTCCTTTCTCTGACAAGACAAGACAAGGCAAACAGCATCCAACAGCATTCCTCCGTTTTTCCTTTTGTTGTTTGCCAGTTAATTTTTATTCATGGGAAATGCCAATTTTCCACATGCTATTCAGTGTGGTGTATTTGTTTGAAAAGAAGCAAAGCAAAAGAACTAAAGATGCTTAGGACTTAACTCATTCCTTCCTTCTTTGCCCTCCTCCTCCCCAACAAGCCCTCTTTCTTCCCAACTGAGTGAGAAACAAAAGCAAACTCATTCAGCTTCAGAACTTGAATCCCTGCCAGGTGAAATATTTGAGTGAGGCTTATCCTGTACCGGGTCACACTGTATAGGTGGGCCTCGTTAAGTGGTTTTTGTTGGCTACTCTGTTTATTATGACTTCGGAGTCACACCCTTGGTGCCAAAGTACAGCTCTGCAAAGTGTGTGTGTGGGTGGGGAATGTGTGTGCTTTGTTTCAGAATGTAGAGCTAAAGAAAATCTGTAGTTTTAGGAATTTGGGAAATGTATTATTGCCGAATACATTTAATCTAAAATGAACCCTTACTCACATTGGGTCTTTACCTTGTATACCTAAGAGTCAGTAGCATTTGCACTCCCTTCATTTTTTCCTAAGAGATAAGCTGGGGATGGGGGGCAGTGTGCAGGGGAGCTTGACCCCTTGACTCAGTACAGGTTACAAAGTCAAGATAACAAGCAAGAGTACAAAACAAAACTTTCGTCTTGAATTCTTTTGCCTGAGCCACCAGACAAGTTTCTGCCTGGGGAAACATGGCAAGGTAATGTGAACACTGCGATCCAAAAATTCTTACAGGAGGTACAACATCTCTCTAGAGTGACTTAATATACCAGGAAGGATTCCTTTACCCAGTCTTGGCACAGAGTAGGAGCAGTGATCAGAACACATTAAACCAATACAATTCAGCACATTTGCTAATGAAAAGAGCCTAAATAAAACTGTGGAATCCAAACCATTTTGTAGGTTTTAGATGATTTTAGCACATGAAATCCAAACATATTGGGATGTAAACATGCTCATTAGATTTCTAGCAGTTATGTTAATAGGGAAGACCAATGCTTTGTTATTGAGATCATATACTCTGCAGCATTTTAGAACTGGAATATGTGACTTCAGAATTACCTGGTTCAACTCCTTCATTTTACTGATGAAGAAACTGAGGCACAACCAGCTTAAAAGTGATTTACTAAATATCAGTCACATGGCTAGCTAATAATAAGAGTGGGTTTTATGTGGTTCTCCTGACAGTCAACTCAACTCGTCAAATTTTGGGGTCTCCCTTTTAGATGAAAATAACTTTTCTTAACAATGTAAGAAGTGAGAAAATTGCACCAAATTAGGTTGGTGTGAAAGTGATTGCCATTTTGCATTGTTGAACTTTGCTGTTTGATATAGGAATACATTCTTAAACAAATGTGGTCATGTTATATATCATTTTATGGGTGTTTCTCACTTTGTTTTTTGCTAATGACTTATCACTTGCTGCATATTTTATATTTATTTTAGACTAGAGAAATGATGTTGGACAAAAAGCAAATTTGAGCAATTTTTTTTATTCGAGTTCAAAATGGGTCATAAAGCAGCACAGACAACCTGCAACATCAAGAATGCATTTGGCCCAGGAACTGCTAATGAACATATAGTGCATTGGTGGGTCAAGAAGTTTTGCAAAGGAGACGAGAGTCTTGAAGATGAGGAATGCAGTGGCTGGCCATTGGAAGTTGACAAAGACCAACTTAGAACCGTCATTGAAGCTGATCCTCTAACAACAACCAGAGATGTTGTCAAAGAACTCAATGTCGACCATTCTGTGGTCATTCAGCATTTGAAGCAAATTGGAAAGGTGAAAAAGCTCAGTAAGTGGGTGTCTCATGAGCTGACCAAAAAAAAAAAAGACCCCACATCTTTATGAAGTATCCTCTTCTCTTATTCTATGCAACAACAATGAACCATATCTAGATTGGATTGTGACATGCGATGAAAAGTGGATTTCATACAACAGCCAGTGATGACCACCTCAGTGGTTGGACCAAGAAAAAGCTCCAAAGCACTTCCTAAAGCCAAAAATTTTCACAGTCACTGTTTGGTAGTCTGCTGCCCATCGGATCCACTACAGCTTTCTGAATCCTGGTGAAACCATTACATCTGAGAATCACTGGAAACTGCAAGGTCTGCAGCCATCATTGGTCAACAGAAGGGCCCAATTCTTCTCCGGGACAATGCAAGTCATACAACCAACACTTCAAAAGTTGAATGCACTGGGGTACAAAGTTTTGCCTCATCTGTCGTTTTCATCTGACCTCTTGCCAACAGACTACCACTTCTTCAAGCATCTTGACAATTTCTTACAGGAAACATTCCTCCACAACCAGCAGGCAGAAAATGCTCTCCAAGTGTTCGTTGAACCCTGAAGCACAGATCTTTATTCTATAGGAGTAAACAAACTTATCTCTTATAGGCAAAAATGTGTTGATTGTAATGGTTCCTATATTGATTAATAAAGATGTGTTTTCAGTTCAGTTCAGTCACTCAATCCTGTCCGACTCTTTGCGACCCCATGAATCGCAGCACGCCAGGCCTCCCTGTCCATCACCATCTCCCGGAGTTCACTCAGACTCACATCCATCGAGTCAGTGATGCCATCCAGCCATCTCATCCTCTGTCGTCCCCTTCTCCTCCTGCCCCCAATCCCTCCCAGCATCAGAGTCTTTTCCAATGAGTCAACTCTTCACATGAGGTGGCCAAAATATTGGAGTTTCAGCTTTAGCATCAGTCCTTCCAAAAAAATCCCAGGGCTGATCTCCTTTAGAATGGACTGGTTGGATCTCCTTGCAATCCAAGGGACTCTCAAGAGTCTTCTCCAACACCACAGTTCAAAAGCATCAATTCTTCGGCGCTCAGCTTTCTTCACAGTCCAGCTCTCACATCCATACATGACCACAGGAAAAACCATAGTCTTGACTAGACGAACCTTTGTTGGCAAAGTAATGTCTCTGCTTTTGAATATGCTGTCTAGGTTGGTCATAACTTTTCTTCCAAGGAGTAAGCGTCTTTTGATTTCATGGCTGCAGTCACCATCTACAGTGATTCTGAAGCCCCCAAAATAGCACATTTTAATGATTTAAAATTCATGGTCCAAAATTGCAATTATGTTTGCAACGAACTAATACATAAGTCACAATCCTTACCTTTAAAAACAGAATAATGAAGGAGTTAGACAAGTATAAATAAAGCTATCTGTAATGCAAAATAAATGAAGCATAAACTTCAATAGGGTTCAAAGGATGAGGAGGAGAAATTATCAAGAGTTTCTTGCTATTCTATACTGTAATCATTCTTCCCTCACAATTACAATAGGACAATGACCTTAAAAGGATCTCAGAAAATCCATTGAGCTCATCAGTTAGCTATCCAAATAAAGGGTGACCAATGTACATCTTAGGATGTACAACTCTTCTGATTATGGATATACTCCTTGAAGCAAGAGGGATAAAACTGATATTACAATAAAAGAGCACTCTATTTTAAAGTGTTCTGTTGAAAATCTGAAATGAGAACAATATGAATAAATATCACCACTTTCAAAGCACCAAATAATTTTTTTTCTCTTAGCAATAAAAATACTCCATGATACATTTCTTTGAAAATTTTACACTCTGTTATTATTTATTACATTGGCTACATTTGGACAAAGTCTAATGACTTATGACCTTAATAATATCTTACATACTCTAACATAATATAATTCATTAGACTTTTATAGGGTCATTTTTGCGAAGTATTATGACCAGTTTATATCTACCTGATTTTGTTACCCCTGTAAATTCAGAATTTTCTGCAGGTTTCATAAGCAAAGTCCAAACTCTGTAATGGAAGACATCAACAGAGATGGTGAATGGAAGCCATCTTTATACAAAAGTATTCTTTCCTAAGAAGAACATCATTAGATAATCCAATTTAATTTAAACAAAAAATAACCCAATGTGATCACATGGACCACAGCCTTGTCTAACTCAATGAAACTATGAGTCATGCTGTATCAGTTCAGTTCAGTCGCCCAGTCATGTCCGACTCTTTGCAATCCCATGAATTGCAGCATGCCAGGCCTCCCTGTCCATCACCAATTACCGGAGTTCACCCAAACTCATGTGCATTGAGTTGGTGATGCCATCCAGCCATCTCATCCTCTGTTGTCCCCTTCTCCTCCTGCCCCCAATCCCTCCCAGCATCAGAGTCTTTTCCAATGAGTCTACTCTTCACATGAGGTGGCCAAAGTATTGGAGTTTCAGCCTCAGCATCAGTTCTTCCAGTGAACACCCAGGACTCCTTTAGGATGGACTGATTGGATCTCCTTGGCAGTCCAAGGGACTCTCAAGAGTCTTCTCCAACACCACAATTCAAAAGCATCAATTCTTTGGCACTCAGCTTTCTTCACAGTCCAACTCTCAAATCCATACATGACCACTGGAAAAACCATAGCCTTGACTAGATGGACCTTTGTTGGCAAAGTAATGTCTCTGCTTTTGAATATGCTATCTAGTTAGGTCATAACTGTCCTTCCAGGGAGTAAGCGTCTTTTAATTTCATGGTTGCAGTCACCATCTGCAGTGATTTTGGAGCCCCAAAAAATAAAGTCTGACACTGTTTCCACTGTTGCCCCACCTATTTCCCATGAAGTGATGGGACCAGATGCCATGATCTTTGTTTTCTGAATGCTGAGCTTTAAGCCAACTTTTTTTACTCTCCTCTTTCACTTTCATCAAGAGGCTTTTGAGTTCCTCTTCACTTTCTGCCATAAAGGTGGTGTCATCTGCATATCTGAGGTTAGTGATATTTCTCCCGGCAATCTTATGTCATGCTGTATAGTGCCACCCAAGATGGACAGGTCCTGGTGGAGAGTTTGGGCAAAATGTGGGCCACTGGAGAAGGGAATGGCAAACCACTTAGTATTCTTGCCTTGAGAACCCCATGAACAGTATGAAAAGAACAGTGAAAGATGAACTCTTCAAGTCAGTAGGTGCCCAATATGCTACTGAAGATGAGTGGAGAAATAAATCCAGAAAGAATGGAGAAATAGAGTCAAAGCAAAAACAACACCCAGTTGTGGATATGACTGGTGATGGAAGTAAAGTCCAATGGTGTAAAGAGCAATATTACATAAGAACCTGGAATGTTAGGTCCATGAATCAAGGCAAATTAGAAGTGGTCAAACAAGAGATGGCAAGAGTGAACATTGACATTTTAGGAATCAGTGAACTAAAATGGACTGGAATGGGTGAATTGAACTCAGATGACCATTCTATCTTCTACTGTGGGAAAGAATCCCTTAGAAGAAATGGAGTAGCCATCATAGTCAATAAAAGAGTCCAAACTGCAGTACTTGGATGCAGTCTCAAAAACGACAGAATGATCTGTTTGTTTCCAAGGCAAACCATTCAGTATCACAGTAATCCAAGTCCATGCCCCAACCAGTAATGCTGAAGAAGCTGAAGTTGAACAGTTCAATGAAGACCTACATGGACTTCTCTGGTGGCTTAGACGATAAAGTGTCTGTCTGCCTAGAGTGCAGGAGACCTGGGTCTGATCCCTGGGTCAGGAAGATCCTCTGGGGAAGGAAATGGCAACCCACTCCAGTATTCCTGCCTGGAAAATCCCATGGACAGAGGAGCATAGTAGGCTACAGTCCATGGGGTCTCAAAGAGTCAGACACGACTGAGCGACTTCACTTCTACTTCATGAAGACCCTCAAGACCTTCTAGAACTAATATCCAAAAAATATGTCCTTTTCATTATTGGGGACTGAAATGCAAAAGTAGGAAGTGAAGAAATACCTGTAGCAACAGGTATATTTGGCCTTGGAGTACAGAATGAAGCAGGGCAAAGGCTAATAGAGTTTTGCCGAGAGAATGCACTGGTCATAGCAAACATCCTCTTCCAGTAACTCAAAGGAAGACTCTACGTATGGACATCACCAGATGGTCAATACCAAAATCAGATTGATTATGTTCTTTGCAGCCAAAGATGGAGAAGCTGTATACAGTCAGCAAGAACAAGACTGGGAGCTGACTGTGGCTCAGATCATGAACTCCTTATTGCCAAATTCAGACTTAAATTGAAGAAAGTAGGGAAAACCATTAGACCATTCAGGTATGACCTAAATCAAATCTCTTATGATTATACAGTGGAAGTGAGAAATAGATTCAAGGGATGAGATCTGATAGATAGAGTGCCTGAAGAACTATGGATGGAGGTTAATGACATTTTACAGGAGGCAGTGATCAAGACCATCCCCAAGAAAAAGAAATTCAAAAAAGCAAAATGGCTGTCTGAGGAGGCCTTACAAATAGCTGTGAAAAGAAGAGAAGCCAAAAGCAAGGGAGAAAAGGAAAGATATAAGCATCTGAATGCAGAGTTCCAAAGAATAGCAAGAAGGGATAAGAAAGCCTTCCTCAGTAATCAGTGCAAAGAAAAAGAGTAAAACAATAGAATGAGAAAGACTAGAGATCTCTTCAAGAAAATCAGAGATACCAAGGGACCATTTCATGCAAAGTTGGCTCAATAAAGGACAGAAATGGTATGGATCTAACAGAAGCAGAAGATATTAAGAAGAGGTGGCAAGAATACACAGAAGAACTATGCACAAATGACCTTCACAACTCAGATAATCACGATGGTATGATCATCCACCTAGAGCCAGACATCCTGGAATGTGAAGCCAAGTGGGCCTTAGGAAGCATCACTACAAACAAAGCTAGTAGAGGTTATGGAATTCCAGTTGAGCTATTTCAAATCCTAAAAATGATGCAGTGAAAGTGCTGCTCTCAATATGCAGGCAAGTTTGGAAAACTCAGCAGTGGCCACAGGACTGGAAAAGGTCAGTTTTCATTCCAACCCCAAAGAAAGGCAATGTCAAAGAACGCTCAAACTACCGCACAATTACACTCATCTCACATGCTAGTAAAGTGATGCTCAAAATTCTCCAAGCCAGGCTTCAGCAGTACAGAAACCATGAACTTCCAGTTATTCAAGCTGGACTTAGAAAAGGCAGAGGAACAAAAATCAACTTGCCAACACCCATTGGATCATTGAAAAAGCACAAGAGTTCCAGAAAAACATCTACTTCTGCCTTATTGACTACATCAAAGCCTTTGACTATGTGAATCACAACAAATTGTGGAAAATTCTTAAAGAGATGGAAATACCAGACCACCTGACCTGCCTCTTGAGAAATCTATATGCATGTCATGGTTTCAAATAGGGAAAGGAGTATGTCAAGGCTATATATTGTCACTCTGCTTATTTAACTTATTACGGAGTACATAATGAGAAATGCTGGGCTGGATGGACCAGCTGGAATTGAGATTGCCAGGGGAAATATCAATAACCTCAGATATGCAGATGACACCACCCTTATGGCAGAAAGTGGAGACGAACTAAAGAGCCTCTTGATGAAAGTGAAAGAGGAGAGTGAAAAAGTTAGCTTAAAACTCCACATTCAGAAAGCTAATATTATGTCATGTGGTCCCATTACTTCATGGCAAATAGATGGGGAAACAGTGGAGACAGTTGCTGACTTTATTTTCTTGGGCTCCAAAATCACTGCAGATGGTGACTTGAGCCATGAAATTAAAAGATGCTTGCTCCTTGAAAGAAAAGCTATAAACAATCTAGCTGCTGCTGCTAAGTCGCTTCAGTTGTGTCCGACTCTGTGCGACCCCACAGATGGCAGCCCACCAGGCTTCCCCGTCCCTGGGATTCTCCAGGCA
Organism: Bos indicus x Bos taurus; assembly: GCF_003369695.1. Classification (NCBI taxonomy): domain Eukaryota; kingdom Metazoa; phylum Chordata; class Mammalia; order Artiodactyla; family Bovidae; genus Bos; species Bos indicus x Bos taurus. Next base: position 29,449,843 of record NC_040084.1, read on the forward strand.
AGAACACTGGAGTGGGTTGCCATTTCCTTCTCCAATGCATGAAAGTGAAAAGTGAAAGTGAACTCGCTCAGTCGTGTGCGACTCTAGCAACCCCATGGACTGCAGCCTACCAGGCTCCTCCGTCCATGGGATTTTCCAGGCAAAAGTACTGGAGTGGGTTGCCATTGCCTTCTCTGATAAACAACCTAGACAGCAAATTAAAAAAGCATAGACATTACTTTGCCAACAAAGGTCCATCTAGTCCATCAAAGCTATGGTTTTCCAGTAGTCATGTGTCAATGTGAGAATTGGAGTATAAAAAAAGCTGAATGCAGAAGAATTGATGCTTTTGAACTGTGGTGTTGGAGAAGACTCTTGAGAGTCCCTTGGACTGCAAGGAGATCCAACTAGTCCATTGTAAAGGAGATCAGTCCTGAATATTCATTGGAAGAACAGATGCTGAAGCTGAAACTCCAATACTTTGGCCACCTGATGTGAAGAACTGATCATTTGAAAAGACCCTGATGCTGGGAAATGTTGAAGGGGGGAAGAGAAGGGGATGACAGAGGATGAGATGGTTGGACGACATCACCGACTCGATGCACTAGAGTTTGAGGATACTCCAGGAGTTGGTGATGGATAGGGAGGCCTGATGTGCTGCAGTCCATGGGGTCACAAAGAGTCAGACATGACTGAGCAACTGAACTGAACTGAACTGAGTTCATCTTTAGATAAAATACTTGATTTCAACATTTATCCAAAAAAAAATAAATAAATAAAAGGACTATGGTTATAGCACTTTTCCCAACTTGGTTTTCAAGTTACGTCTGATCAATTATTTATTGAATACTCACTGACAATCTGGCCCTCTAAGCACTAGAAAGTATATAGAATAGTTCAGAAGAAAAATACTAAAGTCACCTTAAGAAATTTATTTCCTGGAGAAGATATTGCAATGAATGTATAATCAGTATCAAATACATTTAAGAGTTAACCCAAACATTGTTAGAAGTTGAACAATACCTGGGAAGAGGTTAATCAGTCCTATCCAATACAGATCAACATTAAGAAACAATGAAAACCAAAGTAGTCAGTTTTAAAAAGGAAGAAAATAATCTCTTATTAATACAAATGTGAAATGAACTTCAACAAGCATTAATTTAGACATTCACAAAGTTAGTAGAGATATATTCTATACAATCTTATACAATAAGTGATGGTCAAGAGTAGCTCATCTTTTTTATGTTTAGCTTTCTTTTTCTTCACACATCAAAGTACTGTAAACAATGCAAACAAAAAATAAGTTCTCACAAAACGGGCTTAAAATGAGTCTACTATTTCACACCAGGAGGAATGCAGCCACCAAAGTGAATGTGTGGAAAGGGCACTGGCCCCATTGCACAAAGCAGGTTAGAGGGAAGCAAGCTCTTCAAGAAATCAAACGGCAAAGATGACATCCTCAAAGACTATAGGTTGAATAGAACCTAGAAAAAAGTAGGAAATCAGTAATAAATGCCAGAAGTAAAATTTGGACATCTCAGCATGAACTAGCCAATACAGAATAATGCACAACCCACACTCAAAGGATGCATACTAGATTCTGTGACAATGTTTCTGGTCACATTGATTCTGGGTAAAAGTTCTCAACCAATTTCTTAGAAAGGAACAGGGATTGGAATTTTGGTGCCCACTGTGCCTAATTAACATAAATAACATGATGAAATTCTGGTTGGTTTATAATGTGCCACTCTCTTCTCCAGGATTTAGGATCATTTGACTATCTGACTTACTATAGTGGAAAAATGTAAAGTCTCTCTAAGACAGCGCTAGTTCAGCTTTTTAGTAAAATGTAGTGTTAAAAAGAAGGTAATCACGTTACTCGTGAAATAATTATGTTTGGAGAATTTGACATACATGCCTCACTGGAAATTTTCCCACTCCCAGGGTTGAACCCTGTTTGGTTTAAGGTGGGTTGTGACCTGAAAAGTTTCAATCTGGATGAATCTCAGAACTGTTGCTTCAAATGCTAGGATAGAAACCTCTCATCTTCCTCAGTACCTTGTGGTGTACAAAGGAGTCTAAGGGCAGTGACATTTATTGTGCCCCCATGGGGCATTTTTTAACTTTTTATTTTGTATTAGGGTATAGTTGGTGATGCACAGGGAGGCCTGGCGTGCTGCGATTCATGGGGTCGCAAAGAGTCGGACACGACTGAGCGACTGATCTGATGTGATCTGATAGCTGCTTAACACTATTGTGGTAGTTTCAGGTGAACAGGGAAGGCACTCAGCCTCACAAACACATGTATCTAGTGTCTCACATGGGGCACTTTTATGGTCCATGGTTGGACCCAACACAGGAAAGAAAACCTCAGGAAACCTTGGGAGTTCTGGATTTACTAACCTTGAAGCCAACCCTATCATAAATTTACAGTTAAACAAGCCATCCATTTCCTTCTTTGTAAGCCATTTACTACACTCACAACCACTGGTATTCTAAGTAATACAGCCCTACAACTTTCTGTATGAACGGCAAAGTTTGTAGCCTTGTTCCAGATTTTGTGACCTTATTCCTTTCTGTTTCTCTTGTTTCATGACTAGTCACCTTCCCATACTCATCCTTTTCTCCAACTTTAAAGTAGGGCTGGCAGTTCCCTGAACGCATGATGCTATTTCAGGTCTTTGCCCCTTTGTCTGTGTTTGTCCTGGGAATATCCTTTTCCCCTTTCTTAGTCTATCTAAATCTATTTCTTCTCCACAACATTTCTCTTATGTAATGCCTCTAAGAAGACTCTCTGGACCATCTCCCACCTGACTTATAAGGTTGCCCCTCCTATGTGTGCATATGGCTTACCCTTACTATGTTACTTATAATTGCTTCCTCCCAACTGGACTAGAATGAAGAAGGCAATGGCACCCCACTCCAGTACTCTTGCCTGGAGAATCCCATGGACAGAGGAGCCTGGCGGGCTACAGTCCCGTGGGGTTGCCAAGAGTCGGACACCACTGAGCAACTAAGCACTAAGCACAACTGAACTAGAAACTCCCCCCAAAAGAAGATTCATGAATAATTTTTTCTTTTATTTCTTCATCACCTTGTTGATATTCAAATGTTAGCTGAATTAATTAATCTGTCAGACAACAAATGAAAAACAACAAACCTGATTCCAGCTTAGGACAATGTTATCGTCCTTTATTTTTGCCTGCTGTTTTGTTTTAGAATTTTAGGTAAGAGCAAGCAAACCTAATGTATTTTAATTACTTGGAATGTGTTTCTAGTCTTTGCTATGGTTGGTTAGCCCACTAGTAGATAGGTAATGAGATAAGAAACCTAATTGCAGGTGAGTTACCTTCTCAGATTACTCACCATTAGTCAACAGAGAGAAATAAACAAGAGGGATCATGGATCAGTAAAAATCCACCATCACTACTTGAAAATTCTCATGAGTTACATGATGATGTCATGCTTATTTAGACTCAGTACTCCAGAGTAAAATGAGAATAGAAATTTTAAGGGTAATTATGGTAAATATTTTGTATGAATTGGTACAGTACATGGTTCTGTATTAGTAGATTTTTAAGGTTTCTAGAAGAGATTACCTTCACTAAAACCTTCCAAAGCATTATTCTAAATTCCAGGCATTCCATGACCTGGGCATTTGGCAGCCCTCGTAGAGAACATTGGTATTTCAGAAATGATTAGACCTCAAAACCTATATACTGTTAGATGACTCAGTGATATCTTTTCAAAAAAAAAGATACAAAGTAGAGGAAAATTCTTAGTGAACTTTTTTTTTTGACAGGGAAGTTTGCCAAATTCGCCTCTGCATATTCTAAAGTTGGTTTTGGCATGTTTGTTATCAGACATCTGAGTGTCAGTCAGGGTCCTTCCTCACAGGAAACAGATGGCCTACTCACATAGAGTAACTTAAGAAAGGTTTATTTACAAAGGGACTAATGACCAAGGTGTGAATGGAGTTTAGGAAACAACTGGGGGTTCTGGGACCACCCACAATGGAACTCTCACTTCCCTCTCCTACCCCATGCAGGTGCTGAGAGCTAAGAGGAAGACTCAGCAGGAAAAGTGATGAGAAGAGAAGACCACCTGGGGAGGAGCAGGGTTGTTTTTTTTTCCCCATTGAGAGTATAGCCAGCCCTACCTAACTCCACCAGAAAGGAGCCAACAGAGGAAGTTCCCTTCCATCACTCTCTTTCCTACCTACTTCCTACAGCATGCTACGCTCCCCATTGACCGAAAGTCAGAGGGTATGGGAAACTTTGTATTGGAATACCAAAGAAGTCAGTCCTTTTTGCCCCTCAGCACCCAATGTTGTCTTTGTCTAGTTGGAAAGCCTTTGTCCGCAACAAGTAAGAACAAAGTCTCACCAGCTATGGTATCATTATGGGATAATGTCAATCATCATATTCCTTCTCAAAGTCTGAAAATGTTAACCACTTCTGCTATTTTTCATATAAGGAACTAATGGGGAAAAGAGTTTAAAAAAATACCATGAAATGCTGCATCTGAATTTTCCTTTTGTAGCCAGCCACTGCATAAACTGATTATCACAAAGGTCTATTTCCACCATCCAATTCCATGTTCCCTTGGCTTCTGCAAGCACTTCTGCTGGATGGGATTTTTCTACCTGGCAGGATGACTTGAAACTTCATTCTTCCTTTTTATAAATAGGCTCTTGTGTTCCTCAGAACAGGCTATGCTGGGCTGTAACTTATTATAAACCCAGTGGAAGGGGTGAATGTGAGGAAAGTCAATATTTACTTCTGAATCAAGGGTTCAAGAAAATCTAGAGATTTACTTCATACAGATGAAATTCTTAACTTCATCTATATTTTCCAAAATGTCCCATCCAATGGGGCATAGTTCTGTTGTTTTTTCAAAACTGCGTTTCATGGTTCTGTTGTTCGATGATTGACTTTCTCCTAGCATAGAGACTCTGGCCAGTCTGATTCATAATTAGTACTAAGACTCTACAACCTTTATAGTCATGCTATGAGCTTGATTACCTATATCTTCTGAGTGACTATAGGAGAGAACAGTTCCTTCAAAGTGACTCAGGAAAACTTCTGACTTCTCGTGGGCATTTGTAATTACTTGTTCATAGTTTTCATTCTCTTTTCCCCTGTTGATATTGGCAATGAAAATTTTTTGCCTGCCATATCCATAAACAAAGGATATTGCAGCCATCAAGCCATCACACTGCAGCCATCCCTAACGATTCACCCTGAGGAAACTCAGGATGAGAAAGCACAGGATACTGGCCCTAGATAGCTGAGGTGCATATCAAAGAAATGATTTCAGTGAGTCCAGACTCTTTCATCTTCCCATCCATAGAAAAATGCCAGATTCCTTAACTTGAGATTTCTGGTTTTCTTTAATTAACAGTAAGCTTTTGATGTTCTGCCTACCTGATCTTTGTTGTAAAAACTCTGATATATCCTGACTCCTCCTTTACTTCTTTGGAGCAGTCCCTCAGAGCTATCTGAAAGGCTTTAGTCCTCAGTTCTGTCTGCCTAATAAAACATAACTCTCAACTTTTAGGTTGTGTTTTCTTTTTTTTTTCAGTTGACAGTATTCTCTAGGACTGTAGAAAGAAGCTAAATGACTTTAAAATCTTAATTGTCACTTGGTCTCTGCTAGCTCTTCATCTCATGCAACCACAGTGTTAACCTGAAAATTTACAAGGCTACAATATGCCAACCATTATCCTTACCTCACCTGGTAGCTCAGTTGGCAAAGAATACGCCTGCAATGCAGGAGACCACGGTTTGATTGCTGGGTTGGGAAGATCCGCTGGAGAAGGGATAGACTACCCACTCCAGTATTCTTGGGCTTCTCTTGTGGCTCACCTGGTAAAAAATCTTCCTGCAATGTGGGAGACCTGGGTTTGATCCCTGGGTTGGGAAGATCCCCTGGAGAAGGGAACAGCTATCCACCCCAGTATTCTGGTCTGGAGAATTCCAGGGACTGTATAGCTCCATGGAGTCACAAAGAGTTGGACACGACTGAGCAACTTTCACTTCACTTCATCCCTACCTTATACCCCCAGCAAAGAGTTTTATCCTAGTACTCCTCCGATATATGATGTGTTAATCCCAGAATCTCAGTTCAAGGAGTGTATTTCCTGGAGCCACTTCTGGTACCAACTAATGTATCAGTCAAGTTCCCAGCAGAGAAAAGATCTTTGGATGAGCATTTATTTACAAAGTGACAGATAATAAAAGTTTGTCTGGAGTAAAAGTGGATCACCACAAATAGGGCAGGAATGGGGACCAGCAACAGTGAGATGTTACCACTCTTAATGCCAAAGTGCTGAGGAATGGAGACCAGAAGAAATAAACTCAAACTTATCCAGAAGCCAGAATACACCAAGGCCCTCTGATGGAGTCAAAGCAGCCCCTTTTTTGAGGCAGATAGAAATAAAAAGAGAATGCCCTGATGGGTCACACAGAGATATGTAACACATGGTATTTCTTTACTTCCTTTCTGCTAAGTCACTTTCCTACTCTCATGAACCATGAAATATCACTTTTTCTGTGAACTATCTGGTTTGAAAAATGTTTGTCTCCAGTTTCCCATATGATTACATATCTGGACAGTATATTAAAACTCTCTCTTACTCTTGTGTTTCCTAAAATGTATTCTGATATTTACATGCCCATCCTCATACTATTGCACATATACAGGCAAATACACACATTCACTTATTTCTCCCATTTGGCTATAAGCAGTGACAATATCTTGTGTCATTGGATAGCACCATAGACATATGCAGAACTGATATTATATACGTATTAATGACATGTATAAAGGATTAGGATTAACTGTAGTTGTAATTAAGAATAGTTCTGAGGACTAATATGCTTCCCCTCCTTCTCCCTACCACAAGCATTTTTTCTTTGATTTAAAACATTAAGTTTTCATTTTGCTTCATCATCTGGGAGAAGTGCTGGCTTTGAAAATGTAATTTATAAAACTATAACTTTCAAAAAGTGGCAAGAGATAGTTTTAGGTTTTCATCATCTCATTTCAGTAATGAATTCTGATTTTCTTAGTAGGAATGTGTTGTTTTATATATTAAAAAATCCCTTTTAATTACCTCAAATCTTTGTTTGAGAAGGAATGGGCTTGTGTAAATAATTCTCCAAAGAGAGAGAGCTCATGACAGACCACAATCAAACTATAGAAAAATCAGGGGCATATATTGAACACCTTGATGTCTAGTTCCATATGATTTTACCTCTGGATGTTTTAAGTGTTACAATAATAAACTAGAAAGTAAACATCCTAGAATATCTTGAAACATCACTTTATATTTGTAAAATGTTACTGATGAACAGGCATAGGAAACAATTTCATAGTAATGATGTTCTAAGTCTGTTCTTATTTTATAACAATTTTAAAACTCAGATGGTAATCATATTATCAAGGTTTCCAGACTCATAAATCACCATCATGCATTTCTACCATTGTTTAGTGTTTATTTCCCGAGGACTTCAAACTGATCCCTAGATAGACCATTCTCATTTGGGACATAGAGTGTTTATATCATTTTATAATGTGAAAAGTAAAATACAAACACATTCTTGAAGGTGAGACAACTTACTTCAAGTTACATCCATTTCTATGAAAAAGAATAAATAGAAACTTAGAAACTGTGATCCTCATTTCTTTACGGTGGCCATTTTAGGCTCCTCATATTTCTACTTCAGTGGGATGGATACCTTGTTAATAACTTTATTGACTCTCCTCAGACTTCTTTACTGGCTTAGGAGTTATTGCAGACTTGCCTTTTGTCTACCAGATAGGTTTTATGGAGCATGGTTTAAATAATGCTCATTCTAAATCTATACTTGTCAGGTTTCTGCCATTCTCAGGAAACTGAGATAAAAATTAAAGTATATGTGAAAACTCAAGTTCACTCCTATTCCCAGTTTTGAGAAAATGAGGGCAAATGTGTAGAATGATTTTATTTTTCCTAATAAAAAAGAAAGAAAAGGAAAGAAAAATCTTACTGCTAGCATGTCAGCACCTAAATAATCAATATGGGACCCACAAATAGCTTTAGAACCAAATATTTTTCTTTCTGGCCAAGTGCAATGGACATAAGCCACAGTAGATACAAAAATAATTTTCCAACTCTCTACACAAAGTGAAGGACAGGGAGGTCTGGCGTGCTGCAGTCCATGGGGTTGCAAAGAATCGGACACAACTGAGCGACTGAACTGAGATGAACTGAACACAAGGTCGACTGAGGATAATTTTAAGTATTAAGACTATATCTGATGTTAAAACAGCTTTAATATGAGTTGGAATTTGTTAGCAACAAAGGGCATTTTAATGATGAACCTGGACAGGAAACGGTCATTTAAATGCCATCATATGTTTCTAATTGTGATGTAGAAACACACTCCATGCTGAGAGGCAACATGACGAACTAAAGACGATTGGGCAATAAAGGAATGGAAAAAGAATTAATAGCAGACAGGACAGTTTGGAACCTTTTTGAAGACTTTCAGGAGAAAATATCTTTTAACCTGTTTCTGTGCTCTTAACCTAGAGGAATGCTGATAGAAATTCAATGAAATAAAGATGTGGCCAATGTGTTCCAGAAGCAATGGGAAAGAGCCAGGCTATAAGATGGCTTTGCTGGCCCTGCTGGCCGAAGGTAGGTCCAGAAAAGAGGCCTCATCCCTCAGGCCCGCCTTGACTCCCAGAATCATACTTTTTCCATTTCACTATGCATGTCCAGTAAGTGTTGCCTAAGGAAATATTGGCTAATAGGTCAGTTTGGACTAGAAACTGGTGAGTCTGAAGCTAGAGTTCACAGTTTTTACCACATGGTTCTCCTGCTCAGAACCCTTTCAGTGGCTTTGCCTTTAAATGTGCTGGGTTAACAAAGTGCATCATTCCTCTGGCATTCCATTTAGACCAGCTCAGTCTTGCCAGTTTCATCTCCCACTGCTTTCTACAGGAAACCTCCTCTGCACTGCTGCCAGTCCGTCGTTCAGCCTTTGTGCTCTTCTACTTCTATATATGTTCACTCAAGTTGTTCCTCCATCTGGAACCCCAACTTCGGTTCTTTGTTTATTTCAACCTACCAACATCCCATGCTGGAGTCAAAAACCCACCTCTCTATATATGTTCCCTGAAAAGCCCAGTCAGTCTCTGGTTCTCATCTCCTTCTCTGGACACCTCCAGTACATAACTTCCAAGACTGCATACCGGGCCTTTATCAGATTCTACTTGGTGTTATAGACTGTCTTTCATGGAAAGCCTGTACAATGTTGTAAAGTGCCAAATCACACCACAGTGCCTCCATCTTGAAGGATTAAATAAAAAGCTCTCCTACAGAGTCATGTGTAACATATGTGCTACACCGCTTATAGAGAACTTTCACTTAATCTCTCTTTGTGAAGTTTTAAATAAACAAGCTTCCAAACCCTCAGATTATAGAATTTACAAGGGACTTCCACATATAATATTTTATTTCACAATACCTTGGAGGGAGGCCTGACAGATGTTATGATCTTTATTTTACAGATGGAGAAGCTAGATGAGGGAATCACAAGTGATTCACACAGTGTCTCACTGACTAATTGGGCAGCTCTGGGATTTAGAACCATCTTTTCTAATTTGCTAATGCTCATTTGGCTTAATAGCTTTCTTTTTTCCATACTTGATTATTTCAGCTTTATAGTTTTAAACTTGTGATTTGGAGTTTGGATAAATTATTAAAATGATAGAGGAAAAAAATGACTTCATACTGAGAGATCATAGAGACACAAGGCTGATAAACATAATAAAAGCATAGGATTAGTACTTCAAGTGACTTGGCAATTGATGTAAAACAAGAAAAAACATGAGAGACCCCTTAATGTGGAATGAAATCATGAAGACTAAGCAAGTGTGCCATAAAGGACAGCAAGATCAAAGTCTAGGAGCAATGGTTTTGAATTAAGTATGTTTTAAGTTTTTCTTGAATTTTCAATCATGTACTGCAAGATGAAAAAGAAACACTGTACAAAATCCATTAAAATTAGAAAAGAATATATTCACAAGTTATGGATTCTGTTGACTCTTCCAGTGTTGAATTGCTAATGTTTCTTAAATGCAAACTCTGAGCAGGCATAGTTCCAGACATTTCATGGTTCATTTACTCCTGTTCACAACAGAGCTCTGAAGTATCATTAGGGAGACTTTTTGGAGAAACTGAGGCAAAGAACAACTGTTGGTACAGATGAGATTTTCAACATCTGCTGCCTAAAGCCTAAGCCCAAGCTAAACTATGTATCAATACGCCTGTGATCAGGAAAATCTGAACTCAGTGACACTAGTCCACCTTTAATTAAACATATCTGGACTGCCTTCTGTTTCTCGATAATCGTCCATTAGTTTAAAAACTATTAAAACCTCTTGTGTTCTTAGAACTGTGTATAACTTCAATGACTTAATATTTCCCCAGAGAATGTAAATGTCAAGTGTGGGACAAACAATCTCCAGCACAAGCTTCTCTGCGCTCTGCAATGTCTGCACATCTGTTTGCTGCTACATATGTTACAAATGAGCACATGTGGCTTGGGGAGGATTGCCAAACGTCTCTGATTCTGAAAGGCGACATTTACTTTAGGAGGACATCTTGGTCTCAGTGGTCTCCAGCCTTGTTAAATTTAACCATAAATGCATAGATTAACAAATTTCAGAGAATGTAAGTTTTTTTCCCCTGCTTAAAAAAAGTGGTGGTTACCCTCGTGGATGATCCATCCTCAAGTATGTCTGTGTTTGTGACCTCCCTTGCAGTATTGGCAGTAAACAGTAAAGGTTAACAAGTGATGGTTGGAATCAGATCTGGGTTTGAATCTCAATCTTTTCTTTACTGTGTGGTATGGAGTTTTTCCTGAACTTTTCTGAACTTCAGTTTCCTCATTTGTAAAATAGAGTATCTAATTTGTAGGATTGGGGTGAGGATAAAATAAAGTTATATGTAGACAATGTAGAGGTATCATGTCTAACACATGCTCCATAAATATTAACAGATAACTGCTGAGAAAACACAAAGTACAAACACAGAAAATAGATTTTTCCAGACAAATACATCAATATAGTTATTGGAAACTCTAAAATCATGGATGCTTTTTTCCTTTTTAATTCTAATTTTCTGTATCTTCCAGAATTTTCATTAAAAAACAAAACAGGAGACTTCCCTGGTGGTTCAGTGGTTAATACTCCACCTTGTAATACAGAGTACATGGGTCTGATCCTTGGTCCAGGAACTAAGATCCATACGCTCCAGAGCAACTAAGCCCAGAGTGCTGTGTGCTGCAATCGGAGATCCTCGTAACACAATAAATATTCCTTTCATAACACAATAAATATTCCTGATGCTGCAACTATAATCCAACTCAGTCAAAGGATTGAGAAGATGCAAGAAAGTTTTGACAAGGACCTAGAAGAAATAAAAAAGTCAATATATAATGAATAATGCAATAAATGAAATTAAAAACACTCTGGAGGCAACAAATAGTAGAATAACAGAGGCAGAAGATAGGATTAGTGAATTAGAAGATAGAATGGTAGAAATAAATGAATCAGAGAGGATAAAAGAAAAACGAATTAAAAGAAATGAGGACAATCTCAGAGACCTCCAAGACAATATTAAACGCTACAACATTCGAATCATAGGGGTCCCAGAAGAAGAAGACAAAAAGAAAGACCATGAGAAAATACTTGAGGAGATAATAGTTGAAAACTTCCCTAAAATGGGGAAGGAAATAACCACCCAAGTCCAAGAAACCCAGAGAGTCCCAAACAGGATAAACCCAAGGTGAAACACCCCAAGACACATATTAATCAAATTAACAAAGATCAAACACAAAGAACAAATATTAAAAGCAGCAAGGGAAAAACAACAAATAACACACAAGGGAATTCCCATAAGGATAACAGCTGATCTTTCAATAGAAACTCTTCAAGCCAGGAGGGAATGGCAAGACATACTTAAAATGATGAAAGAAAATAACCTACAGCCCAGATTATTGTACCCAGCAAGGATCTCATTCAAGTATGAAGGAGAAATCAAAAGCTTTTCAGACAAGCAAAAGCTGAGAGAATTCTGCACCACCAAACCAGCTCTCCAACAAATACTAAAGGATATTCTCTAGACAGGAAACACAAAAACGGGGTATAAATTCGAACCCAAAACAATAAAATAAATGGCAACGGGATCATACTTATCAGTAATTACCTTAAACGTAAATGGGTTGAATGCCCCAACCAAAAGACAAAGCCTGGCTGAATGGATACAAAAACAAGACCCCTACATATGTTGTCTACAAGAGACCCACCTCAAAACAGGGGACACATACAGACTGAAAGTGAAGGGCTGGAAAAAGATTTTCCATGCAAATAAGGACCAAAAGAAAGCAGGAGTAGCAATACTTATATCAGATAAAATAGACTTTAAAACAAAGGCTGTGAAAAGAGACAAAGAAGGTCACTACATAATGATCAAAGGATCAATCCAAGAAGAAGATATAACAATTATAAATATATATGCACCCAACATGGGAGCACTGCAGTATGTAAGACAAATGCTAACAAGTATGAAAGGAGAAATTAACAATAACACAATAATAGTGGGAGACTTTAATACCCTACTCACACCTATGGATAGATCAACTAAACAGAAAATTAACAAGGAAACACAAACTTGAAACGATACAATAGACCAGTAAGACCTAATTGATATCTATAAGACATTTCATCCCAAAACAATGAATTTCACCTTTTTCTCAAGCGCACATGGAACCTTCTCCAGGATAGATCACATCCTGGGCCATAGAGCTAGCCTTGGTAAATTCAAAAAAATAGAAATCATTCCAAGCATCTTTTCTGACCACAATGCAGTAAGATTAGATCTCAATTACAGGAGAAAAACTATTAAAAATTCCAACATATGGAGGCTGAACAACACGCTGCTGAATAACCAACAAATCACAGAAGAAATCAAAAAAGAAATCAAAATTTGCATAGAAACGAATGAAAATGAAAACACAACAACCCAAAACCTGTGGGACACGGTAAAAGCAGTCCTAAGGGGAAAGTTCATAGCAATACAGGCACACCTCAAGAAACAAGAAAAAAGTCAAATAAATAACCTAACTCTACACCTAAAGCAACTAGAAAAGGAAGAAATGAAGAACCCCAGGGTTAGTAGAAGGAAAGAAATCTTAAAAATTAGAGCAGAAATAAATGCAAAAGAAACAAAAGAGACCATAGCAAAAATCAACAAAACCAAAATCTGGTTCTTTGAAACGATAAATAAAATTGACAAACCATTAGCCAGACTCATCAAGAAACAAAGGGAGAAAAATCAAATCAATAAAATTAGAAACGAAAATGGAGAGATCACAACAGACAACACAGAAATACAAAGGATCATAAGAGACTACTATCAACAATTATATGCCAATAAAGTGGAAAACATGGAAGAAATGGACAAATTCTTAGAAAAGTACAACTTTCCAAAACTCGGCCAGGAAGAAATAGAAAATCTTAACAGACCCATCACAAGCACGGAAATTGAAACTGTAATCAAAAATCTTCCAGCAAACAAAAGCCCAGGTCCAGACGGCTTCACAGCTGAATTCTACCAAAAATTTAGAGAAGAGCTAACACCTATCCTGCTCAAACTCTTCCAGAAAATTGCAGAGGAAGGTAAACTTCCAAACTCATTCTATGAGGCCACCATCACCCTAATACCAAAACCTGACAAAGATGCCACAAAAAAAGAAAACTACAGGCCAATATCACTGATGAACATAAATGCAAAAATCCTTAACAAAATTCTAGCAATCAGAATCCAACAACACATTAAAAAGATCATACACCATGACCAAGTGGGCTTTATCCCAGGGATGCAAGGATTCTTCAATATCCACAAATCAATCAATGTAACACACCACATTAACAAACTGAAAAATAAAAACCATATGATTATCTCAATAGATGCAGAGAAAGCCGTTGACAAAATTCAACATCCATTTATGATAAAAACTCTCCAGAAAGCAGGAATAGAAGGAACATACCTCAACATAATAAAAGCTATATATGACAAACACACAGCAAACATTATCCTCAATGGTGAAAAATTGAAAGCATTTTCTCTAAAGACAGGAACAAGACAAGGGGGGCCCACTTTCACCATTACTATTCAACATAGTTTTGGAAGTTTTGGCCACAGCAATCAGAGCAGAAAAAGAAATAAAAGGAATCCAAATTGGAAAAGAAGAAGTAAAACTCTCACTATTTACAGATGACATGATCCTCTACATAGAAAACACTAAATACTCCACCAGAAAATTACTAGAACTAATCAATGACTATAGTAAAGTTGCAGGATATAAAATCAACACACAGAAATCCCTTGCATTCCTATGCACTAATAATGAGAAAACAGAAAGAGAAATTAAGGAAACAATTCCATTCACCATTGCAACGGAAAGAATAAAATACTTAGGAATATATCTACCTAAAGAAACTAAAGACCTATACATAGAAAATTATAAAACACTAGTGAAAGAAATCAAAGAGGACACTAATAGATGGAGAAATATACCGTGTTCATAGATTGGAAGAATCAATATAGTGAAAATGAGTATACTACCCAAAGCAATTTATAGATTCAATGCACTCCCTATCAAGCTACCAACTGTATTCTTCACAGAGCTTGAACAAATAATTTCACAATTTGTATGGAAATACAAAAAACTTCAAATAGCCAAAGCGATCTTGAGAAAGAAGAATGGAACTGGAGGAATCAACCTACCTGGCTTCAGGCTCTACTACAAAGCCACAGTTATCAAGACAGTATGGTACTGGCACAAAGACAGAAATATAGATCAATGGAACAAAATAGAAAGCCCAGAGATAAATCCACGCACATATGGACACCTTATCTTTGACAAAGGAGGCAAGAATATACAATGGATTAAAGACAATCTCTTTAACAAGTGGTGCTGGGAAATCTGGTCAACCACTTGTAAAAGAATGAAACTAGAACACTTTCTAACACCATACACAAAAATAAACTCAAAATGGATTAAAGATCTCAACGTAAGACCAGAAACTATAAAACTCCTAGAGGAGAACATAGGCAAAAACTCTCTGACATACATCACAGCAGGATCCTCTATGACCCACCTCCCAGAATATTGGAAATAAAAGCAAAAATAAACAAATGGGACCTAATTAACCTTAAAAGCTTCTGCACATCAAAGGAAACTATTAGCAAGGTGAAAAGACAGCCTTCAGAATGGGAGAAAATAATAGCAAATGAAGCAACGGACAAACAACTAATCTCAAAAATATACAAGCAACTCCTACAGCTCAACTCCAGAAAAATAAATGACCCAATCAAAAAATGGGCCAAAGAACTAAATAGACATTTCTCCAAAGAAGACATATAGAGGGCTAACAAACACATGAAAAGATGCTCAACATCACTCATTATCAGAGAAACGCAAATCAAAACCACTATGAGATACCATTTCACACCAGTCAGAATGGCTGCGATCCAAAAGTTTACAAATAATAAATGCTGGAGAGGGTGTGGAGAAAAGGGAACCCTCTTACACTGTTGGTGGGAATGCAAACTAGTACAGCCACTATGGAGAACAGTGTGGAGATTCCTTAAAAAACTGGAAATAGAACTGCCTTATGATCCAGCAATCCCACTGCTGGGCATACACACTGAGGAAACCAGAAGGGAAAGAGACACGTGTACCCCAGTGTTCATCGCAGCACTGTTTATAATAGCCAGGACATGGAAGCAACCTAGATGTCCATCAGCAGATGAATGGATAAGAAAGCTGTGGTACATATACACAATGGAGTATTACTCAGCCCTTAAAAGAATACATTTGAATCTGTTCTAATGAGGTGGATGAAACTGGAGCCTATTATACAGAGTGAAGTAAGCCAGAAAGAAAAACACCAATACAGTATACTAACGCATATATATGGAATTTAGAAAGATGGTAACAATAACCCTGTGTACGAGACAGCAAAAGAGACACTGATGTATAGATCAGTCTTATGGACTCTGTGGGAGAGGGAGAGGGTGGGAAGATTTGGGAGAATGGTATTGAAACATATAAAATATCATGTATGAAACGAGTTGCCAGTCCAGGTTTGATGCACGATACTGGATGCTTGGGGCTAGTGCACTGGGACGACTCAGAGGGATGGTATGGGGAGGGAGGAGGGAGGAGGGTTCAGGATGGGGAACACATGTATACCTGTGGCAGATTCATTTTGATATTTGGCAAAACTAATACAACTATGTAAAGTTTAAAAATAAAATTAAAAAAAAAAGAAATATTAAAAAAAAAAAAAACAGGATCATGTCACCGTCAGTGGCTGAAAAAAAGATAACATGTTACTGTTAGTAGCAAGAAATTTCAGCACACAGAGTTTGACATTGGTATCCAGCTCTTTTGGAAGAAATCAGACATTGTTGTGTAAGATTTGATAATAAATTTATTTTATAAATTATTTTCTTCAATTGATTCTGTGAATGTATTTCCAATGGTCCAGCCACTCACAATCTCCTAGATGCATTTTTATGTATAAACGTGTTGTATTTCAGTGAAAAAGAGTAACTACTGCAAGGAGATCCAACCAGTCCATTCTGAAGGAGATCAGCCCTGGGATTTCTTTGGAAGGAATGATGCTAAAGCTGAAACTCCAGTACTTTGGCCACCTCATGGGAAGAGTTGACTCATTGGAAAAGACTCTGATGCTGGGAGGGATTGGGGGCAGGAGGAAAATGGGACGACAGAAGATGAGATGGCTGGATGGCATCACTGACTCGATGGACGTGAGTCTGGGTGAACTCTGGGAGTTGGTGATGCACAGGGAGGCCTGGCGTGCTGCGATTCATGGGGTCGCAAAGAGTCGGACACGACTGAGTGAACTGAACTGAACTGAAGGATAAAGGACAGAAAAGGTTTAAACTGGTGCACTGAAAAACACTGATCTTGGGAAAGATGCTTCTGGCACAGTCCAAGGAAACTCTGAGGCTGTAATTTTCAGTAGGCAGTCCAAGCCCTTTGGTTAACAATGGTCTCGGATAAACATGACTTTGCCTGGCAACACCTGTGTGCAAGCATTGTCATTCTATTAATAGCTGGCAACACTTCCTTTTCTTGTACTTGGTAACCTTCTTTCAGGGGAATCTGGCTCTTCAGCAGGAAATCCACTCAGCACCTGCTGTAGGAGCCCATGAATCCTGGCTATTCCTGGCATGAATTTCACTGTAATACAATTAAAACAACCCTTAAATAGATGGGTCTTTTCTCAACAGAGGTACCCAGCCTGAGGTAGCGAGCTGGGAAAAAATGAAGACAAGTACATTTCCCTGCCAGGTGAGCCTTCCCAGGGAAAACAAAATTATAAAATGGGACACTCTGAACCATAGTTAGACATTCCCTTTTATAATTAGTCCAATGCAATCTATTGAACACTCAGTTCAGTTGCTCAGTCATGTCTGAGTCTCTGCGACTCCATGAACTGCAGCATGCCAGGCCTCACTGTCTATCACAAACTCCTGGAGTTTACCCAAACTCATGCCCATTGAGTTGGTGATGCCATTCAACCATCTCATCCTCTGTTGTCCCCTTCTCCTCCTGCCTTCAATCTTTCCCAGCATCAGAGTCTTTTCAAATGAGTCAGCTCTTCACATCAGGTGGCCAAAGTATTGGAGTTTCAGCTTCAGCATCAGTCCTTCCAATGAACACCCAGGACTGATCTCCTTTATGATGGACTGGTTGGATCTCCTTGTTGTCCACGGGACTCTCAAGAGTCTTCTCCAACACCACAGTTCAAAAGCATCAATTCTTTGGCATTCAGCTTTCTTTATAGTCCAACTCTCACATCCATACATGACTACTGGAAAAACCATAGCTTTGACTAGACGGACCTTTGTTGGCAAAGTAATGTCTCTGATTTTGAATATGCTGTCTAGGTTGGTCATAACTTTCCTTCCAAGGAGTAAACATTTTAAAATTTCGTGGCTGCAGTCACCATCTGAAGTGATTTTGGAGCCCCTCAAAATAAAGTCAGCTACTGTTTCCACTGTTTCCCCATCTATTGCCATGAAGTAAGGGAACCGGATGCCATGATCTTCATTTTCTGAATGTTGAGCTTTAAGCCAACTTTTTCACTCTCTTCTTTCACTTTCATCAAGAGGCTCTTTAGTTCTTCTCGCAATCTGCCAGGAGGGTGGTGTCATCTGCATATCTGAGGTGACTGATATTTCTTTCGGCAATCTTGATTCTAGCTTGTGCTTCCTCCAGCCCAGCGTTTCTCATGATGTACTCTGCATATAAGTTAAATAAGCAGGCTGACAATATACAGCCTTGACGTACTCCTTTTCCTATTTGGAACCACTCTGTTGTTCCATGTCCAGTTCTAACTGTTGCTTCTTGACCTGCATACAAATTTCTCAAGAGGCAGGTCAGGTGGTCTGGTATGCCCATCTCTTTCAGAATTTTCCACAGTTTATTGTGATCCACACAGTCAAAGATTTTGCCATAGTCAATAAAGCAGAAATAGATGTTTTTCTGGAACTCTCTTGCTTTTTCCATGATCCAGTGGAGGTTGGCAATTTGATCTCTGGTTCCTCTGCCTTTTCTAAAACCAGCTTGAACATCTGGAAGTTCACCGTTCACGTATTGCTGAAACCTGACTTGGAGAATTTTGAGCATTACTTTACTAGCGTGTGAGATGAGTGCAATTGTGCGGTAGTTTGAGCATTCTTTGGCATTGCCTTTCTTTGGGATTGGAATGAAAACTGACCTTTTCCAGTCCTGTGGCCACTGCTGAGTTTTCAAAACTTGCTGGCGTATTGAGTGAAGCACGTTCATAGCATCATCTTTCAGGATTTGAAATAGATCAACTGGAATTCCATCACCTCCACTAGCTTTGTTCATAGTGATGCTTCCTAAGGCCTACTTGACTTCACATTCCAGGATGTCTGGCTCTAGGTGAGTAATGACAGCATTGTGATTATCTTGGTTGTGAAGCTCTTTTTTGTACAGTTCTTATGTGTATTCTTGCCCCCTCTTCTTAATATATTTTGCTTCTGTTAGGTTCATACCATTTCTGTCCTTTATTGTGCCCATCTTTGCATGAAATGTTCCCTTGATATCTCTAATTTTCTTGAAGAGATCATTAGTCTTTCCCGTTCTATTGTTTTCCTCTATTTCTTTGCATTGATTGCTGAAGAAGGCTTTCTTATCTGTCCTTGCTATTCTTTGGAACTGAGCACTCAAATGGGTATATCTTTCCTTTTCTCCTTTGCTTTTGCTTCACTTCTTTTCACAGTTATTTGTATTGAACATTAGTAGATACCTAAAAGGGCTTCCTAGGTGGCACTAGTGGTAAAGGATCTGCTTGCCAGTGCAGGAGATATAAGAGATGTGAGTCCAGTCCCTGGGTCAGGACGATCCCCTAGAGGAGGGCATGGCAACCCACTCCAGTATTCTTGTCTGGAGAATCCCATGGACAGAAGAGCCTAGCAGGCTATAGGGTCACAAAGAATCTGGCACGACTGAAGCAACTTAGCATGAAACCACTTAAAAAATCTTCAGTGGTGGAATCATTGATTTTGGTATAACCCAGGCTTATATAGGTTGAACTCATGTGAGTTGGTTCTTCCCCTAAAACCCTAAAGAGCTGACAATGAAGTTATAGATGTTTAAAACTAAGGCTCAGAGGGGTAAGAGGCTTAGCAAATGTGTTAAGCCTAAAGTGAATCCACAAAAATGCACGTGCCAGATAACACTAAATTAAATGACAAATCATGAGCCACCCCTACTTTCTTAACCTTTGACTCTTGTTCCTTCAATTCTAAATCTTCCACTTAGAGCTTTTGTGACCTAGAAGAGACCTGGGTGCGGCATTTTTTGGACTGGTGCTTTCCATGGCAATTCTAGTTAGCAAAAGGTGCACCTCGACATGGTCTTCTCCTGCTTCTCCTCCTTCCCTCTGCTCTCCACGATTGTTCTGTTACTGGTAGTTTCTCTCCAGGCAGCCGCTCCTGTGACAGCTGTTTCCTGGGACAAACCTCTATACATCTAATGCTACATCTTACGCCCTCTAAAATCTTTAGTTTGGTACTGAGTCCCTTAGAGGCTAGATGCTAGTGTGATCATCCCTATAGGGCGATTTAGTACATGTATTTCCTTCTTTAACATTCATCAAGCACCTGAAATGTTGTAAACATTGCAGATTCAGTAGTGAATATTCCAGATGGGATTTCTATGACAGGAACATACAGCGGGGTAAGGAGAGGCACTTGCTCTGCAAAGTTCTATAGACAATCGTGTTCAGCACTCCCCTGAGTAGCATCAGGAAGTTGACCTGTGCATCATATTCTTTTCAGATTACACTGCCCTGGACTCTACATTCTCTTAGAGTGGCTCCTCCCACTAGTAACAATGCCAGGATGCTCAGTCCTCAGGAGTTTCAGTGTAAAGTCACTCACTCTCTCCTTGTAGTTGTTTAGTCACTAAATCTTGTCAGACTCCTTGCAGCCCCATGGACTTTAGCCTGCCAGTCCCCTCTGTCCTTGGAATTTCCCAGGCAAGAATACTGGAGTGCTTTGCCATTTCTTTCCCCAGGGGATCTTACCAAGCCAGGGAACACATCTCCTGCATTGGTAGGTGGGTTCTTTACTACTGAGCCACCAGAGAAGCCCTGAACAAAGAGAAGGTAGGTCTTCACAAATGAGATGCAGCCATAAATCTGCCGCTTCGCTGAACCACTGGGCACAAGTAGCCACAGTAACTGCACCTGGTTTCTGTTCATCCTTATATTAATCATCCAATAAAGCAGCAGATTTCTCAGGGTTTCTTTCTTGCAACTTTATTATAAAAGTGATAATTGCATGTAGTAAAATGCAATTTAAAAATATTAACATGAAAGTTTTAAAGGATATATAAATTGAAAAGTAAAATTTTCCCTTCTCACTAGTATCTCATCCTCCACTCTTCCTCTTGGTAAGCTCAGTGGAAATTCTGGCCTTTTTCTTCTTGAATTTGTTTTTTTCTTTAAAACTTTAAATGTCAGCCTAAGAGAGAAATTACTGTAATAGGGGATGTCAGGATTTTACAAGATAATGGAGGCAACAATAATATTTCAAAAAGATAAGCCAGGTCCAAACTCAGGTCACCAGAGGATGCATGGCATATGCAGAAAAGAAATGTTGATGTACCTTTGACTTTCCTGTAGTTTCCCAAAATATGCAAAATGAACTAATGGCTTTTCAAAAATGATGAGCACTTAACCTGTGTTTCAATCTTCTTCATGAGACTCTTCTTCATGATCTGTACCCAATGTAATCAAAAATAAAAAACTATAAAAGAGGAAACTCAATAATGTTTCTCTCTGTTACTTGACAATTTACATTTTGAGTAGAGAGAGGCAAGACGGAAAAGGAATGTATGAAATCCATTTGACTCAATTACATCTCAATGGGTTTCATGTAGATTCTAGGGTTTAACCCTGAGTTACTTAGGTCAAAGTAATGCTATTGTCGACTGTTTCCATATAAACAAAATCAGCACATTAATTGTGTTGTCATATTCCTTGTCTTCTTCTAAAATTTTAATAGTTTATAAAAACATAATGTGTGCATTCAAGAGCAAGCACATAAATTCAAATAAATTATATATTAGAACAATTCTTCATGGGATACCAAAAGGATTTCCTTTGTGTTACATTACACATCACTGCTTATCATTCTAGATTTGTTTGCAATACATAGCTCTATTGTTTCATATGCATTGCTTATTTCACAGAAGATGATAGATAGGTAGAACTGTGGGCACACACATCAGGCTACATTCTGCAGAACATTTTATATGTATCATTTTCTAAAGAATAATCCCAACTAAGACATCCAGACTAAGTACGAAAGCCTACATTATGCTAACACAAAAAAGCAATAAAGTAAAAATTGCCAAAGCTTTTAGTTTTGGAACTCTTAATGTGGTCAACTAAAAATGATTTCCTGTTTCCAAAAAGTTTTTTTTCCCCCCTACAAGAAAATCCTCTCTCTGGAAATATCAGATGTCTTCATAGTTATTTGATATTTCTGCCCAGAAGAATCTGGGGAGAGAAAGAAAAGAAAGAAAGTGGGAAAGGCCAAGAGAGCACAGGAAACCCCTCTTGGAATTTCAAAGGCAAAGAAATGTGGAATAAGTTAGCTATGCCAAGGCAGTTAATATAGAAAGCCTGAAGAACTGAGTAAAGAAAAGAAATATTCATATGAAGAACCATGTATCCATTATACATGCAGGTTCATATAAAATAAATGAAGCTGAAAGAAAACAATTAAAAACCGCTTATAAGAGACATTTAGGAAATATTTAGTACATATAATTAGAAGACATAAAAATTAGAAGGCTGGGATCAATGAAGTAGCCACTCAAATATGCTCCTGAAATAGGCTCTTGCTATTGCTGCTTTTCTTAGTTTTTTATAGGTTAGTGTAAACTAATTGCAATTTTGCATTGTTGAAACTTGAAATTTGATATTGGAATACATTCTTAAATAAATGTGGTTATGTTATTTTGTTGTTGTTGTTGTTCAGTCACTAAGTCGTGTCTGACTCTGCAACTCTGTGGCTACAGCATGCCAGCCTTCCCGGTCCTTCACTATCTCCTGGAGTTTGCTCAGACTCATGTCCCCTGAGTTGGTGATGATATCCAACCATCTCATCCTCTGCCACCCCCTTCTCCTTTTGCCTTCGATCTTTCCCAGCATCAGGGTCTTTTCCATTGAGTCAGCCCTTCACATCAGGTGGCCAAAGTATTGGAGCTTCAGCTTCAGCATCAGTCCTTCAAATAAATATTCAGGGTTGATTTCCTTTAGGATTGACTGGTTTGATCTTGCCACACAAGGGACTCTCTAGTTCTTCTCTAGCACCACAATTCAAAATAATTAATTCTCTGGTGCTCAGACTTCTTTATGGCTCAACTCTCACATCCATACAGGACTACTGGAAAAATCATAGCTTTGACTATATGGATTTCTGTTGGCACAGTGACGTCTCTGCTTTTTAATATGCTGTCTAGGTTTTTCCTTCCAAGAAGAAAGCGTCTTTTAATTTCCTGGCTGCAGTCACCATCTGCAGTGATTTTAGGGCCCCCAAAAGAAAATCTGTCACTGCTTCTACTTTTATCCCTTCTATTTGCCATGAAGTGATGAGATCAGATGTCATTATCTTCACTTTTTGAATGTTGAGTTTTAAAAGCCAGTGTTTTTTTTTTTTCCACTATCTTCTTTCACCCTCATCAGGAGGCTTTTTAGTTCCTCATCACTTTCTGCCATTAGAGTGGTAATATCAGCATATCTGAAGTTGCTGATATTTCTCCCAGCAATCTTTATTCCAGCTTGTGATTCATCCAGTCTGGCATTTTGCATGATTTATTCTGCATATAAGTTGAATAAGCAGGGTGACAATATACAGATTTATAGTACTCTTTCCCCAATTTTGAACCAGTCCATTGTTCCATGTTCAGTTCTAACTGTTGCTTCTTGTCCTGCATATAGTTTTCTCAGGAGACAGGAAAGGTGGTCTGGCATTCCCATCTCTTCAAGAATTTTCCAGTTTGTTATGATTTATACAGTCAAAAGCTTTACATAGTCAATGAAGCAGAAGTAGATGTTTTCTGAAATTCCCTCACTTTCTCTATTATCCCGTGAATGTTGTCAATTTGATTGCTGGTTCCTCTGCCATTTCTCAACCCAGCTTGTCTGTCTAGAAATTCTCAGTTCACATACTGCTGAAGTGTAGCTTGAAGGATTTTGAGCATAACCTTACTAGCATGTGAAATGAGCTCAATTGTGTGGTAATTTGAACTTTCTTTGGCATTGCCTTCTTTGGGATTGGAATAAAAACTGACCTTTTCCAGATCTGTGGTTATGTTTCACATCATTTTAATGCACATTTCTCTTTTTATGTTATTTTGCTAATAACTTATCACTTGCGGTTTATTTTATATTTATTTTAGACTAAGGAATTGATGTTAGACAAAAAGCACATTCAAGCGATTCTCTTATTCAAATTCAAAATGGGCAGTAAAGCAGTGAAGACAACTCATAACATTAACAGCACATTTAGCCCAGGAACTGCTAATGAACATACAGTGCGGTGGTGGTTCAAGAAGTTTTGCAAAGGAGATAAGAACCTTGAAGATGAGGAGAACAGTGGCTGGCCATCAGAAGTTGACAACGGCCAGTTGAGAGGATCATCAAAGCTGATCCTCTTACAACTACCAGAGAAGTTGCAGACTAATTCAATGTTGACCATTCTATGGTTATCTTGCATTTGAAGCAAATTGGAACGGTGAAAAAGCTCGATAAGTGGGTGCCTTGTGAGCTGACAGCAAATGAAAAAAGACATCATTTTGAAGTGTCATCTTCTCTTATTCTACACAACAAGGAACCATTTATCAATTGAATTGTTACGTGTGATGAAAAGTGGCATTTCTACAAGCAAACAGTGATGACCAGCTGAGTGGTTGGGCTGAGAAGAAGCTCAAAGCACTTCCTAAAGTCAAACTTGCACCAAAAAAAATCATTGTCACTATTTGGTGGTCTGTTGCCTGTCAGATCTACTACAGCTTTATGAATCCCGGCAAAACCATTACATCTGAGAAATGTGCTCAGCAAATCAATGAGATGCACCAAAAACTACAATTCCTGAAGCCAGCATTGGTCAACAGAAAGAGCCCAATTCTTCTCCATGACAATTCCTGACTCCACATCTCACTACTAATGCTTCAAAAGTTGAATGAATTGGTCTACAAAGTTTTGCCTCATCCACCATATTCACCTGACATCTTGCCAAATGATTGCCACTGCTTCAAGCATCCTGACAACTTTATGCAGGAAAAATGCTTCCACAACCAGCAGGAGGGAGAAAATGTTTTCCAAGAATTCACTGAATCCTAAAGCACAGATTTTTACTCAACAGAAACAAATAAACATTTATCATTGGCAAAAATGTGTTGATTGTAATGGTCCTTATTTTGATTAATAAAGATGTATTTGAGCCTAATTAAAATGATTTAAAATTCAAGGTCAGAAACCACAATTACTTTTTCACCAACCTAATATTTAAGGTAGTTGTAGTAGAGTTCTCTTGCAGCCATCAAATTAAAAGACGCTTACTCCTTGGAAGAAAAGTTATGAGCAATCTAGATAGCATATTGAAAAGCAGAGACATTACTTTGGCAACAAAGGTCTGTCTAGTCAAGGCTACGGTTTTTCCTGTGGTCATGTATGGATGTGAGAGTTGGACTGTGAAGAAAGCTGAGCACCAAAGAATTGATGCTTTTGAACTGTGGTGTGGGAGAAAACTCTTCAGAGTCCCTTGGACTGTGAGGAGATCCAACCAGTCCATTTTAAAGGAGACCAGCCCTGGGTGTTCTTTGGAAGGAATGATGCTAGAGCTGAAACTCCAGTACTTTGGCCACCTCATGTGAAGAGTTGACTCATTGGAAAAGACTCTGATGCTGGGAGGGATTGGGGGCAGGAGGAAAAGGGGACGACAGAGGATGAGATAGCTCGATGGCATCAGCGACTCGATGGACATGAGTTTGAGTGAACTCCAGGAGTTGGTGATGGACAGGGAGGCCTGGCGTGCTGCAATTCATGGGGTTGCAAAGAGTCAGACATGACTGAAGAACTTAACTGAACTGAACTGAACTGAGAGGAGACCTGGGTTGGATTCCTAGGTTGGGAAGATCCCGTGGAAAAGGAAATGGCAACCCACTCCAGTGTTCTTACCTGGGAAATATCCTGGACAAAGAAGCCTGGAATGTTACAGTCCATGGCGTCACAGCTGAGTGACTAAGCCACCAACATCAGAGAAACAGAACCAATATTGTAAAGTTTAAAAAAAAAAAAAAAAATAATAATAATAATAATAAAAAAAGAAAATATATGTTTATATATATAACACATTTTAATAATTTAAAATTAGCATATTATATTTAAATTTTAATAATTTAAAAATTCTATAACATACTAGAAAGAAAGAAATAATATAATAATCAGAAGATCAAGAAACAATCATGTATATATTAAAATTTAATATATGACAGAGGTACCATATCAAATGATTAATAAAGAAATTTTTATTTAATAAAAAAGCTAGACAACTACTTGAGGAAAAAATCCCTAACCCATACCACATAGCAAAATAAATTACAAATTTACTAAAATTAAATATTAAAAGTTGAAATTTTGAGATGCAAGAAGAAATGTGACAGCTATTCAATTTTGAGGTGAGAGATAGTATTTTAAATCATAAGTAGTATATTTATAAAAATTTGTCATGCTTTCCAAAACACACTCAAATTAGTGAGAAAAGTAGCATTGTTTCACATTTTTGCAAATCCCTTTAATGTCTGGCTTAACAGAAGACATCTGGATTCTCATATCTGCTTCTGCATTCATCTGTAGTGATATCATATGTCATGTAGCTTCTGGAAATCTCCACTGTAAACTTGTGAAAGAATAAAAGTGGAAAAGGCAGATATATTTTAGTATTATAATGAAAATAGCTTTGACCTTTTAGGACTCCAGAAAAGGTCTCGGAGACTCTGAGGGGACTCTGAATCATACTTTGGAAACTCCTGTTATAGATTGATGTGAATCTTTAAATTAATAACACATCTCTGAGGGACAATTTCATCTGCATCGCTCTGGAAAAGATTTATCTGCATTACCTGTAGTTTCCTATAAATTATCAGTTTCCTTCCCCTCTGGAGTTGCAAAATAGCCCTAAGCGATCAAAGATCAAAGATGTACACTCTTAAGGAATTGGATAATCTCTTAAAAGGTACAGAAGGGCAACCGTAGACCTATAATCCCTTCTGCCCATTTCTCAATCTATCCTTCCCCTGCCACCTTGCATCACTAGCTTCTACCATATTAAACACACTGATACGTTAAAATTAGTTGAGGACCTTGTTGGATGGTAATAAAATCAGAAGAAAGGAAAATTGGAATTCCTCCCAATGTAGTTAATGCAGTCGCTTCTTTATACTTCTACACATAGATTCTCATAGAATTCCTTCCTTTCCAATTCTCTTCAAAAAAAAATTAATTTTCCTAAAGCAATACTTCTTTACCTTCCTATTTCAGTCCTTTGTTCATGTTTGGGGAATCTTACCACTTTCTTCCGTGGTAGAAATTTCTCTTTTTGATCTCTTTTATATTTGGCAACTTGAATGGCACCTCAAACTTTGGTCAAATGTTTATAGGAATCTCTGGTTCAAGAAGTTGGGATGTATTCCTGTTACATGATTAAATACGACTGTTTCAGTTCTAGTTCAGCAAGTACGCAAGAGGAAAATGTGTTTTCTTTTCCCACTAGATCATCTAGTAGATAATGCTTATCATGGTGGGCACCAAGATTATAAAACCAAATCTCAAATCCAAAATATATTCATGCACACCTGCATACATGCATGTATGTATGTCTGTGTCTGTGTGAAGAATAAAAGGCTACTGTTAAAACTTTTATCTTTACCTTTACTTCCTCAGAAAAATGGGCTCCGCCATTATTATTCTAAGAAGTATTTGACACTTTCATGCCCCAGCTTACTGTTATATTATTACAGAAGACATAACACTAAGTATTAAAAAGTGGCTTAGCCTTTGTTCCCTTTCCTGAGAAGTGCTTGCCTGCGTATGTGCTCAGTTGCTCAGTCATGTCTGACTCTTTTTGACCCCACAGACTGTAGTCTTCCAGGCTCCTCTGTCCATTGAGTTTTCCAGCTTCAATTAAAATTTTTATGATTTACCCTTCTAAAAAAGTGTGTGTTTGAAAAGGGAGTAATTTCAGGTAGGGAGTACTCCATTTTGTATATAAGGTCTGTTGGTGTTTAGTTGCTAAGTTGTGTCCGACTCTTGTGACCCCGTGGACTATAGCCCTCCAGGCTCCTCTGTCCTTGGAGTTTTCCAGGCAAGAATACTGGAGTGGGTTGCCATTTCCTTCTCCAGGGGATCTTCCTAAACCAGGGATTGAACTCGCATCATGTATTGGCAGGTGGATTGTTTACTGCTGAGCCACCAGGGAAGCCCCTTGTATATAATACATGAACGAAACAATACATGTGAACATGAGTAAGATGGAGAGGACATTTGGAAATGTACCAACATTGCACTGTCTTACCTTGTGATTTACACTAAGGCAGGGAGGACAAATCAATGCTTACTCTCATTATCAACAATCCTAAAAGCTCATTAATAATAAATCTGACCTTAGGACGATGGGAGCTACTTCTTCCTTTCCATTGTCAGTACAAAACAAGAGTAACGAGAAGGTCTAGTGTCATTCTAGAGATTGAAAATTGGCTAACTTTGACCACAAAGAGCAGACTTCAGTGAATTATGCTATAAAAATCCCTTCTCCTTTCCCCCCTCTCTCTCCTTCTCCTTCTTCTTCAGGAACAGAGGCAGAAGTTGCAGCAATATGAAGCTTTTAGTTTGAATGAGGATTGGCAAAGTCTGATCCATGGATCAAATCTGACCCTCTGCCTATTTTGGTATAGTCTGTGACCTAAGAATGTTTTTGATGTTTTTAAATAGTTGTGATTAATCCAAAAGAATAATGACATTTCATGATACATAAAATTCAAATTTCAATATTTATGAATATAATATTGGAACAGCACACTCGTTTGTTTATATATCATTGCTTTCATGCTATATTGGCAAAGTTAAATAGCTGCAACAGAGACCTTATGTGATACTCTCATCACTTCACATTTTTATTTTTGTACATTACAAATCACAGTGATGTAATTATAACTCAACAGCACTTCAAATGGCATGCATATTGCTGTACCATGACATGATTTTTAAAAATTGCCAGTGTGTATCTATCATGTCAACACAAGAAAAATGGAGAAAACTGGACTTTGAAAGTTATACTTTTAAGGCACAGTGTAGTATGGATTATTTTATCATTGAATTAGATGCTGAAAGATGGTATTTACTGTTATGTGACACTATAGCTGTACTAAAATAATACAACATGCATCAACATTACCAAGCCAAGCATTCTATATAGAAAGAGTGTGTAGCTGGACAAATTTACCAAGCCTGTTAAAGTTTCTTGAACAAGAAGAATTGCCTCGATCAGTATTATTGAATACTGAATAGCTTTGCAAGGTTGTTTTTGCTGTAGCCCTGATAATGTCTCTTAATGAATTAAATCTAAAGCCATGAGACAATACAGACTTTATATGTGAAACGTACACAGCAGCGATGACATTTGGACAACTGTTTTTGTGAGTGACAAATAATTTTAAGCTGCTTTATACACATCACATGCTGGCAAAAGTTAAAACAAGAATCAAGGTTTTTATCCCCATCCAAACTTACAGTGAGTATATTTTTGGAGCTTCAACTCTAGTTCCAGCAGCATTTTTCAGACCTTGAGGCAAGTGGAAAAGAAGTTTCATTATTTCAAATCCATTTAATTATACAATTGAGAAACTTTCACCTAACCTTAATTGGAAGTGATTAATCTGAAGTATAAGGACATGCTAAAAGGCAAATATCAAAAGAGGAATCTAACAGAATCTTGTTAATGTATTTCAGTCTTTAAATATGATTAAAATCATATGCTGATGGATTGATAACAGTAGTTGGCAATATTGTATCTATGAAAAGACATTTTGAAAGATGAAATACTCTATAAAATCTCATTAGAGATAACATTAACAGATTATTATTTATAATTGATTTTGATGTTAGGGGACACAACTTTGAACTCCAGTGAAGCAAAATGTTACACCCCTTTCTCAAAAAAAGCTAACTCCATTTTTTCTATTTGCAATCCTGTATGATAAAACATTATTTTGTAATTCTCAAAATAATGTGACTACGGAGTACTCAATGATCATTATTAGATTTAAAAGCAAATAGAAATGTGTTTTCTCTGTTATTATATAGGTACCTACATACTTAAATCCTTAATGTTTTCACTTAGTTCACATACTTTAAAATATTTATTATCTGGGCCCTTACAGAAAAAAATTTTCTGATCTCTGATCTAAATGAAGTAAATTTGAGTTCTGGTTTCATCATCATAACACAGAAGAAACTGATGGCAGGAAGAAGATGCTGAAGGCCACAGACCACTGGGCTTGGGATGGGTTCTGTCTTGAGGACTGCAGGGAAAGAGATTGGCTGCAAAGGTCGTATCTGAGGCTTTTTTCTCTTAAAGAGAGCAGAGGTTAGCATGGGATTAATTCTTCTATTGTCATAATTAACCAGGGGTCTTTGGAAATCTTTGATCTCAAGACCTTTAAGAAAGACTAGACCGAAGGGTTGTTTGTTTTTTTTTTTTAATTTGCACAAATAAATAAAGCATTATTATTTCCCAATATTGTTAAAACCAGAAATTACTTATACATACACTAAAATAAATTCTGAAAGGTGCCCACCAACTTGTTAATATGGATTCTCTTTGGGTCACAGACTTATACATTATTTTACTATATTCTTTTCTTTAACCTAAGAAAGCCTTCCTCAGCAATCAATGCAAAAAAATAGAGGAAAATAACATAATGGAAAGACTAGAGATCTCTTCAAAAAAATTGGGAACATTTCATGCAAAGATGGGCTCGATAAAGGATAGAAACGGTATGGACCTAACAGAAGAAGAAGATATTAAGAAGAGGTGGCATGAATACACAGAAGAATTGTACAAAAAAGAGCTTCACGACCCAGATAATCACAGTGTGATCACTCACCTAGAGCCAGACATCCTGGAATGTGAAGTTAAGTGGGCCTTAGAAAGCATCACTATGAACAAAGCTAGGGGAGGTGATGGAATTCCAGTTGAGCTATTTCAAATCCTGAAAGATGATGCTGTGAAAGTGCTGCACTCAATATGCCAGCAAGTTTGGAAAACTCAGCAGTGGCCACAGGACTGGAAAATGTCAGTTTTCATTGCAATGCCAAAGAATGCTCAAACTACCACACAATTGCACTCATCTCACACGCTAGTAAAGTAATGCTCAAAATTCTCCAAGCCAGGCTTCAGCAATATGTCAACTGTGAACTTCCAGATGTTCAAGCTGGTTTTAGAAAAGGCAAAGGAATCAGAGATCAACTTGCCAACATCCGCTGGATCATCAAAAGAGCAAGAGAGTTCCAAAAAAACATCTATTTCTGCTTTATTGACTATGCCAAAGCCTTTGACTGTGTGGATCACAATAAACTGTGGAACATTCTGAAAGAGATGGGAATACCAGACCACCTGACCTGCCTCTTGAGAAACCTGTATGCAGGTCAGGAAGCAACAGTTAAAACTGGACATGGAACAACAGAGTGGTTCCAAATAGGAAAAGGAGTACATCAAGGCTGTAGATTGTCACCCTGCTTATTGAACTTATATGCAGAGTACATCATGAGAAACGCTGGGCTGGAAAAAGCTGGAATCAAGATTGCTGGAAGAAATATCAATAACCTCAGATATGCAGATGACACCACCCTTATGGCAGAAAGTGAAGAGGAACTAAAAACCCTCTTGATGAAAGTAAAAGAGGAGAGTGAAAAAGTTGGCTTAAAGCTCAACATTCAGAAAACTAAGATCATGGCATTTGGTCCCATCACTTCATGGGAAATAGATGGGGAAACAGTGGAAACAGTGTCAGACTTTATTTTTTGGGGGGCTCCAAAACCACTGCAGATGCTGATTGCAGCCATGAAATTAAAAGACGCTTACTCCTTGGGAGAAAAGTCATGACCAACCTAGATAGCATATTCAAAAATAGAGACGTTACTTTGCCAACAAAGGTCCATCTAGTCAAGGCTATGGTTTCTCCAGTGGTCATGTATGGATGTGACAGTTGGACTGTGAAGAAAGCTGAGCACCGAAGAATTGATGCTTTTGAAATGTGGTGTTGGAGAAGACTCTTGAGAGTCCCTTGGACTACCAGGAAGCCCAGCCAGTCCATCCTAAAGGAGATCAGTCCTGGGTGTTCATTGGAAGGACTGATGCTGAAGCTGAAACTCCAATACTTTGGCCACCTCATGCGAAGAGTTGACTCCTTGGAAAAGACCCCAATGCTGGGAGGGATTGGGGGCAGGAGGAGAAGGGGACGACAGAGGATGAGATGGCTGGATGGCATCATCGACTCAATGGACATGAGTCTGAGTGAAGTCCGGGAGTTGGTGATGGACAGGGAGGCCTGGCGTGCTGCGATTCATGGGGTCGCAAAGAGGACACGACTGAGCGAATGAACTGAACCTTTTTCCCTCTGATCTTTCTACAGCGGGTATTTGTTATTTTACTCTTTCTCTTTGTCTTGAATCTTTTTTCCTTGATGTTTCCACAGTGATTATATTTCATTTTAAAATTTATACTTAAAAAAATTATCCTGACAAATTTTTACAATTTCTTTTCAGAAACCTTATAAGGATCTTTCTTTCTTATAATTGAAAGAAAGATCAGTAAGCTAGCTATCTTGTGTCCCCTGTAAACTCTTTCAATTTATTTAAGAAAACCAAATTTTAAAAAAATTAAAGGAATGCCCACACACAGAGTAGAAAATAATGTTCTTAAGTAACTGAATATACTCATATCATTAACAAACACAGAAGGCACCATTGTTGCTAAAGGAAATATGAGCATTTTTTCCCTTAAAAAATAAAAGATATGTAAGAGAGTCTAAAGAAAAGGAATTAATAGGTTTCTTGTCATGACATTTTTAATAAAAAAAAAACAAACTTTTTTTTCTTCTTTTTTTTTTTTTTAGTTTATTTGGCCACATGGGGGTCTTGGTTGTGTCAGGCTGCATCTAGGTCCCTAACCAGGGATCAAACCTGGGCTCCTTACGTTGGGTGCACAGAGTCTTAGCCACTGGACTACCAGGCAAGTTCCCCCAAGAACAACTTTTTTAATAGAATGAAAAATTACTTTTATGTGCATCAGTAAGCATTGTCTATTTTAAAAATATTTTCATTATCTTTTTAAATATCTTCAAATTATATTTTAAAAAATCGAATCCATTTATATTATTTAAAGTTATACACAGTCCTGACCATGATACATTCTTCTCATATTATGGCTTATAATATGTCATTATTATGACATAATATGTGCTAAATGTCTATCACATGCTAACACAGTCATGTGTACATAACTGTGAATCTGAGAAAGCATCAGGTTTTATAAGTTATTTGTCTGAGATGCACAGCAGCAGGGCCAGGTTAATTACATCGTCACATCCCAGAATACTGAGATACTATCACTGTTCCTGCCGATGATGTTTTCTTTGTTTCCATAGAGTTATATATTTACAGCAAAACTGTATATTTTTCTAAACAGATGTTTGTGTTTGTTTACTCCATTGATGTAGAGAACACTTAACATTTTTTGATAATTTTAATGCTAAGAGATGGCATTGACTAATGTGAGTATCTTTAAAGCTCACCACAGCTGTCTAATAAATTGCATGTATAAAATCACAAGTTTACTTTTTCTGAAACTAAGGTCAATTCTTCATGTCTTCTTACTAACCTTCAATATTTTCAGGAACAAATATGGAAGATCTAGAAAAAATCAGAACAGGGACTATTAAAATAGTTTTTCACTTCATTTCCCAACATCTTAGGGAAAAAATAAAAATCAGACTTTGTACAGACCAGCATGAAAAGATTATGTCTTGTCTGAACATAATCAGGCCAGGAAAATAACCACTTTTCATGTAGCTCTTGTTTGCAAGTTTATAATCAAAAAGATGATATTTACCATTCCTAAGTTCTTCAAAGACTTAGAGGATAAAGGAGGACTTTTTATAATAATGTCTTTAGAACAGATTTTCATGTGAAGGCAGAATAGAATCGCCAGTATTCTTTTTGTCAACATACCTCTGGGAGGTACATTAGGATTAAGTCTACTCTAATTACCATTTGTTAGCTGACAAAGGTGGGTTTTAAACTAATGAGTTCGAACATGAAGTTTGCATGTGTATGAAAAAAAGAAAGAAACAAGATCAAGTCAAGCTAGTCTTTATCACTTGTCTGGCAATCAATCACATGCCTTCCATAGAAAGCTGTTAGTTTTCTATCTGAAGTATTCGCTTTGATATACTTAGAGAAAAACAAGATGTGCATTGAAAATAATCTGTCTTCCTTCATCTTCTTGGCTTTGTAACTTTTAAAAGTAGCTCACGTTTTTAAAGATAGTAATTTCTTTATTACATTTATGTCATTATTCTACAAGTTAAGTCTTACTTTTCTAAGATTCAATAACAAAATAGTAATAGTCATAAGAAAGGAGGTTCCCTTGAGGATAAGATATATATACCATATTCGATTTGCTTATTAAATATTTTACTATGCTTATCCAATTATTACTTCTTTTAAAGGGTACCTTTTGGAATATGGAGTTTAAATAGTCATTTACTCTAAGTAGTAAAAAGAAGTCTGCA
The DNA here is from genome assembly GCF_003369695.1 of Bos indicus x Bos taurus. NCBI lineage: Eukaryota > Metazoa > Chordata > Mammalia > Artiodactyla > Bovidae > Bos > Bos indicus x Bos taurus. The sequence continues at coordinate 29,484,372 of NC_040084.1, forward strand.
CATCTTAAGTGGGTTTAGTTGATAATTTAAAACAATCACTCTTTAAAGAACTGGCCAAATTTTCCATCATGGAAGCAGCATCCCCAGGCAACATGAAAAGCAAGGCTGTAAAAGAATTGAGAGGGAAGGACAGAGGACAGTAGGCCCAAGACAGAGGATTCCCTTACTTGGGGCACGTTTTGTTCAGTGGCGTCAAAGGGGAGAGGGCTACAAAGTTAATGATCTGGCTCTCTGGTAGTAAAGATTTGCTTGGCAAAATTTTTACTAAAATCAGAACTGGTAAAGAGTTCCACTTTACTTTTCCCAATGTCCGATCAGTTACTAAACCCTGGAGTTCTTATCTAAAAATTTATGTTGGACACATTAACAGAATGTATAAATGTATTATTTAATACCTGGATAAATGAATAAGCAAACAGATGAATGAATGAGGCACAGTGATGAAGGCTCTTTTCACTTACTATCTCTCAGGTAAGACGCTGCATCCTGATTCTAAGAACACCTTTCCAAACACAACAAAGTTAGTGGATGAGCCCAAAAATCAGCTTGCAATTCTATGAACGGGAGATGAAATCAAGTTCAGTATCAAGACCTTCATTAAAGGACAGAAAAGCATTTTGAAAAATCAGAATAGAAGAGAATGTTGAAACTAAAAACCTAGTTAGTAAATACAGCTTATCTCTGGTACACAAGGCATCATGTCTTGCTGGTGACGTGACTCCGTTGTAAGGGCCACCCCCTGGGGGTGCTGAGATTCCTAAAAAAACTTCCTAGTCATCCAAGAAAAACTTCCTAGGCAACCAGGATTATGTCTTTGGATCACATGCGGCCAACAGGTGGGTAGAGTGGCAGGAGGCTGGAGGAAAAAAGGCAGGAGATACAAGGCAGAAACCAACCAAATTCATTTAACTTCAACTACTCTTCTCATTTTTTAGTGTAGCTCAGGCTATATTTTAAAATTATTATACCTAGGCTTCTGTGGCGGCTCAGTGGTAAAGAATCTGCCTGCCAATGCAGGAGACACGGGTTTGATCCCTGATCCTGGAGGATCCCTCATGCCTCAGAGTAACTAAGCCCAGGTGCACACCTACTGAGCCCCTGTGCCGCAGCTACTAAAGCCCTCAAGCTCTAGAGCCCAAGGTCTGCAACAGGAGACACCTCTGCAATGAGAAGCCCTTGCAATGCAACCGGAGTAGCCTCCACTTGTTGCAACTAGAGCAAAGCCCACACAGCAATGGAGATCCAGCACAAACAAAAGTAAATAAATAATTATTTTAAAAATTACTATGCCATTATTTTACTATATTTTATCATTTAAATGCCTACAGAATTTATGTTGGCGTGTAAGTTTTGTTTTTCCTTTGAAACACAACTAATTTGTTGACCATTTGACCACACACGAACTGTAAAGTCGCAATCTGTTTTCAAAGATCTTGAGCTATCTTCTACTAAGCTGAAAGCAAGAAATAAGAGAATCTTGCAAAAACTTCACAGTACTTTGACATGAGTGGAGACCTAAGGGGTTTAGATAATTCAGATAAATGCACAAACATGTAAGTGCTTGTCAAATTCAAGCCTTTTCCATTTTTCTCTTTAGTTTTTATGGTATCAGTTGCAGAAGACTGTTTAGCCTCCAGGCAAGACTTGGATATTTCATATTTCTTTTAGCTGGAAATTAGAAAAAGGAACACATTCCATATGAAAGACATTTTTGAAAGACAAGTATGCAGAAATATTTGCTCTAATAGTATCTATCTTACATAGAAAATAACCCTAAGAAAAGAAAAACAAGTTTTGTTGGGATGCCTCGTATGACATGCATGATAATGTTCTTTCTGGTTTATGTCACAATGCTGTACTTTGCTAAAACAATGTTTACCTTGATTTGGGGTTCCTCATCTTGTCTTCCTCTTCCTGGCTTGGCTTTAGCTTTTAAACTAAACATAAAAATAAATGAAGGCAGAGAAAAATTTTTACAAGCAAGTGTCTTATAAGAAATAACAGCAGACTCATTAAGTTTTATCTTTTTTGATTTATTCCAACTTGAGATGTACTAAAAACTGTAAGGCAAGTTTTAACATCATGTCCTTTAATCTAAATGCAGTACTTTCTTACCTACTTTCATTAGTGAAATTTACAAATTTTAAAGTTTAAGTACATGAAAAATATTTAAATCTTAGTACTGCCAGTCTCTGCTAGGATTCCCCTTATAAATTTTTCAGGGAGACAGAGACGACTTGTAGGAAACTTGGCATCACTTCTAATGTTACCAAGTTAGATTGTGTGTGACAGAATGTCCAATTTTCAATAAATACCATTTCAACAAGTAGTAAACTTGAAGATAATCTCACTGAGATCTGAAGTACAATATTCCATATCAGATTGGAAGTTGTACACAGATTTTTGATATTCAGAAAAAGGTAACATTTCAGTTGCAGATATATTTTACAGGCTAAGACTTAAGCATACTCCGAATACTTAATATCAAGTTATGGAAAACAGTATGCAAAGTTTTCATTTTTCCTAGCAAACAGGCACTCTGGAAACTCTAAACAAGAATAAGATTCTTTGAAATGTATTATGCTTTTAAATCAAAGACTTGTTTGAAAAAAAAAATGATGCTCTTCTCTTCACAGTAGAGTTGGAGAATGTTTACTAGTCACTCTTGTGGGCAATATTAGACAAAAATATTAGAAATCTTTTAACATGCCAAGCTAACATTGAATAGTCTTCTGAAAGGTCTGTAAAGCATCTACAAACATTTCTGTAAACAGACTAATTTTTAAATTGAAAAAAAAATTCTTGCTTCTATATTAGTGAAAAGTTAAATGGTCTATGAAACTTGTTATGTCTTTGGAAATAAGCTGTTTCTTGGCCAAAAAAAAAAAAAAAAAAAGACACTAGGCCACTCGAGGTCATTCCTTCTGAGTCACTAACTCAAGGGCAAAGCATGGTGTTTTAAATGCCAGTAAAGACATAGCCCTCTTGACTGTGCTCCTCGTTTTCATGATACAGTCTCATGTTTTGGATATTTCTGGTTTAATGAAATTCAAATCATGTTGACAGGACATTCTGGGAGCTTGTGTGCAAGCAGCTAAGTCTCATTTCATCCTGGTATCTCCCTAAGAATGGCCATATAGCAGAGGCTAATCCAATCTTTATCGAGCTGAATTCATCTCAGATGGGCTTTCTTCTTTCCTAATAATTTCACACTGTGACTTCTACCTGTTTTCTTTGTTGTGTGTCTACATTGGAGCACATCTTACTGATTTCTGCACCATGTAACAGGAACAAGATGTACATGATCGCCTACTCGATTCTGAGCCTGAAGTGAATAAACAGTAAAATTTTGGGAGTTCCAGGAAGGAGTAGTAGGCAGAAGGAATGTGCTGCCAGACATTTTCCTGTCTACTGGGGAATTTGGTGCGGTAGAAGTAAACACAGGTTTAGAAGTAAAATGGGCACATTTTCAAACCGCCACCCTTCCCTCAAAGTGTAACTGTTCACTGAACTTTGGTTATTCATCAGTAAAATGGGAAGAGCAAGAGTTACCTGTTGGGATGTTAGGAAGATAAAATGTTACACGTAAGGCATTCAAAATAATGCCAAACACACAAACAGTAGCTATTACAATTTGAACTATAAAGATTGCATGCATGAGTGCTCATCATCTCAGTTGTGTCTGACTCTTTGAGGCCCCATGGACTATAGTCCGCCAGGCTTCTCTGTCCATGGAATTTTCCAGGCAAGAATACTGGAGTGGGTTGCCATGCCCTCCTCCAGGGGATCTTCCCAACCTAAGGGAGAACCTGTGTCTCCTGCATTGCAGGTGGGTTCTTTACTGTTGAGCCCCTGGGGAAAGATTATGGTGTTACAAGATAAGAAATTTTCTTTTTTTAGGTCACATTTTTAACGAGAAATGCCTCAGCCTGTCAAAAGAGGTCTCAAATTGCTCCCTCTCATTTCGTCAATATGTTCTTAAGGCTGACCTCATCCGAGAATTCAGTTGCCATTGAGAAGACAGCTGAGAGCTCAGTCACTACATATAGCATCTTCCCTCCCAGGGTTGGTGAGCCATTCAGACGCTGCATTTATGCTTAAAATGTTAGAAACAAGCAACATCCCCTAGAATCAATCAATAAAGTCCTTCATCTCTCTGACAAAAGACAAAGAGTCACACATTGGCTTATAAGATAAAGTCCAATAATAAAAGCTAGTGTACTTCCTTGGGTACAACTCCTTGAATATAGTTCCTTTCAACTGAAGATCTAGGAAGTAAGGACACAAATTATATCCCCTCTGCATTAGTCAGGGTTCTCCTGAGAAACAGAACCCATAGGATTTTATGTATATATAGGTATTAGGTTGGTACAAATGTAATTGCAGTTTCAGATCATGGATTTTAAATCATTGTAACTAGGCTCAAACAAATCAAAATAGGAGCCATTACAATCAACACATTTTTCCAATCAGAGATAAGTTTGTTTATTCCTATAGCATACATATCCATGCTTTGGATTTCAATGAACTCTTGGAAAGCATTTTCTGCCTCCTGCTGGTTATGGAAGCATTTTCTCTGCTAAAAGTTGTCAAGATGCTTGAAGAAGTGATGGTTGAATGGTGAGAGATCAGGTAAATACTCTGGATGAGGCAAAACTTCGTAGACCGATTCATTCAACTTTTGAAGTGTTGGTTGTGCGACTTGCGGTCAGGTGTTGTCATGGAGAAGAACTGGGCCCACTCTGTTGAACAATGCTGGCTGCAGGTGTTGCAGTTTTTGGTGCATCACATTGATTTGCTGAGCACGCTTCTCAGATATAAGGGTTTTGCCTGGATTCAGAAAGCTGCAGTGGATCAGACTGGCAGCAGACCACCAAACAGTGGCCATGAACTTTTTTGGTGCAGGTTTGGGTTTGGGAAACAGTTCGGAGTTTTTCAGTCCAGCCACTGAGCTAGTCATCACCAGTAGTCATATGCATAAATTCTACTTTCAATCGCATGTAATAATCAGATTGAGAAATGGTTTACTGTTGTTGTATACAATGAGAAGATGAAACTTCAAAAATGATATTTTTGATTTTAGGTCAGCTCATGAGGCACCCACTTATAGAGCTTTATCACCTTTCCAATTTTCTTCAGATGCCAAATGACCATAGAACGGTTGCATTGCCAAATTCTTGTGCAGTTGTAACAGGATCAGTTTCAATGATGGCTCCCATTGGTTGTTGTCAACTTCCAATGGATGGCCACTGTGTTGCACATCTTCAAGGCTCTCGTTTCAGTTGCAAAACTTCTTGAATCACCACTGCACTGTACGTTTGTTAGCAGTTCCTGGGCCAAATGTGTGGTTGAATTGTCTCTGCTTATTTAAGACTCATTTTGAACTCAAATAAGAAAATCGCTTGAATTTGCTTTTTGTCTAACACTATGTCCATGGTCTAAAATATATGTAAATTATGCAGTAAGATACTGGAGTGGGTAGCCTATCCCTTCTCCAGGCAATCTTCCCAACCCAGGAATCAAACTGGGGTCTTCTGCATTGCAGGCAGATTCTTCACCAGCTGAGCTATCAGGGAAGACAATAAGTTATTAGCAAAGAAACATAAAGTGAGAAAAGCACATCAAAATGATGTATAACATAACTGCATTTAAGAATGTATTCCAATGTCAAATGGCAAATTTCAACAATGCAATAGCCCTAATTACTCTTGCACCAACCTAATATATGCTCTGGAGTTCCAGAGGCCTGTCTTAATTTTGTGCTGTCTTTATCTTTCAGTTCAAGCTGATATAATGACTTCTAAAACCTATGGGCTTCCTTCTGATTAATTTACTTTCCACTCTGTTAGATAAAAGTCAAACCAATAGATTTCTCTGAGCCAGTCCCTCTCAATCTTGGGCTCCCTGGGCTGGAGATGTAAGCTTGTGAATCATTAACGTAATATATAATAATTGAAGCTATGGATGTGAATGAAACTTCTTGGAGTGACAGAATAAGCAGAGACTAGAAGAATTCTTATGATCAAACTTAGGCTGTTTAAAAAAAGAGAAAAGTTTAGCAAAAGTAAAAGAGAAAGAGAAACTAGGTTTTTATTTTTTTCCTGGTAGCACAGCCTATGGGATCTTTATTCCCTGACCAGGGATTGAACCCAGCTCTCAACAGTGAAAGTACAGAGACTTAACCACTAGATCAACAGGATATTCCTGAGATCATTTGTTTTTGCAAAGACTATGATAGGCTAAGATCTGATAATTTTAATACATAAAATGTTTTTATAAATAAAATTAAGGTTATTTGAACTTTGCCAGGGGAAGGAGATAGTTAGGGACTTTGGGAAGGTCATAGACACACTGTTTTATTTAAAATGGATAACCAACAAAGACTTATTGTATAGCACATGGAACTCTACTCAGTGTTATGTGCCAGGCTGGATGGGAGGGAGGTTTAGGGGACAATATTTTCATCTGAACCTACTACAGCATTGTTAATCAGCTATACCTCAATACAAAATGTTTTTGGTGTTAAAAAAGTAAAAATTTAAAAATAAATAAATAAAACTAAAGTTATTAACGTATCAGAAGAAAAATGGTCAAAAGGAAACATAGATTAGACAATGAAGTACAAGTCCCTTAACAAGCTGTCAATGACCTGCAAATAATTTTTTAAAACCTTTAAAAATATCAAATTGAAAAGATTCTTTTGAAGTATTGAACTCAAACTCAGGAAGGGTGAGAATAGATTAGCACTTACATATACTACTGGTGGGGCTTCCCTGATAGCTCAGTTGGTAAAGAATCTGCCTGCAATACAGGATACTCCAGTTTGATTACTGGGTTGGGAAGATCTGCTGGAGAAGGGATAGGCTACCCATTACAGAATTCTTGGGCTTCCCTTGTGGCTCAACTGGTAAAGAATCCACCTGCGGGAGAGACCTGGGTTCTACCCCTGAAGATCCCTTGGAGAAGGGAAAGGCTACCCACTTTGGTATTCTGGCCTGGAGAATTCCATGGACTGTATGGTCAGTGGGGTGGCAGAGTTGGACATGAATGGGTGACTTCCACTTTCATACTGGTGGGGCTGTAGCTTGATACAAGAGGGCAATATTTAAGCAACATGAAAGAAGACATTTAGAAAGTTTATTTAGTAATTTCTAGAAAATGAATTTTAAAAAGTAGTTAAATGTTTATGTGTGAGAATGTTCATTGAAAACACCATTTTTTACAAGAATGATAATTGAAGCATCAATTTTAACAAAAAAAAATCTGGAACTATCAATATTTTCAATAGAAGAATGATGAACTATATTATGAGGCACACATAGAATTAAGAATTTCAAAACTAATAACAATTATGCTTTAATGAAATAGAAGTATGATCATAATATGATGTTAACTGAGGAAAGCAAGACATAAAACTGTGTAAAATATGATTCCAATTTAGTTTAAAATATATACGTATTATAATCCAGAAAAAATATATCAAAATGTTAATACCATTTACCTTTGTGTGATGCAATTATGAGAGATTTATATTTTCTTCTTTATTCTATCTAGCTTTCTCTTTCATTTTCCCACACTAAGCATGAATTACTTTAAAAAAAATAAAAAATGAGCCTAAAATATGTGGTACTTAAAGGCTTTTCTTTGCACAATTGCACCAGTGAAAACTAAGTGCTCAGTCGTAAAGACCCTGTGGGAAAAGTGGCCATCCCAGGGCAGATGGCAGGATAAAAATGCTGTATGGGGAGCGCAGAGAAATTCAGACTGAATCAAAACAGAGACAATTCCCTTAGGTGGGGTGTTTTCTGAAAATCTGGCACAGAAACCACTTATCCGTACTAGATCTTGCCCAGAAACCTTAAAAGAAAAACAAACAGAGCTGCTCTGGCTGAAGGCTGTACCCCTGATCCTTACTCTCTGCCTTCCTCACTCAAGGGACACTGCAGCAGGCTCTGCTGACACATGAGGTCTAAGAAACACTTTGAAAATCAAGAAAATCATCTTATGCTGAAGTTTCTCATCAACCACTCCCTAATCAAGATGACCTGGAAACTATCAGACTCTTTTGTGTAATTGTCATGTTCGACTATGTATTACAGCCTAAGAACACTTAAACAATTCTCATGTCAGGATAGATTGGTTCCCTAATTCTTCATCAATTCATTAGCCCTCTCTATTTAAGTCTTCCTTAAAAAATATTATACTAGGCATTATAGGGCTTCCTATGTAGTGCAGTGGTAAAGAATCTGCCTGCCAATGCAGGAGACACGAGAGATGTGAGCTCAGTCCCTTCATCGGGAAGATCCCCTGGAGGAGGAAATGGCAAACCACTCCAGTATTGTTGCCTGGAAAATTCCATGGACAGAGGACCCTGGAGGGCCACAGTCCACGGGGTCACAAAGCATCTGAGGCGACTGAGGGACTGAGCACACACACACATAAATTGCATAAGTACTTGGCCCAGAAGGATTCTACATGATCTTCAGAGTTAAAAATGTGAGCGCATCTGCAAATGCCTGTGGCACTGAGACACTGGGTCAGTTCTGGCTTGATCATCCTTGGCTGTGCTTAACACCAAAGGAGAAAGAATCCTCCCTGTTCCCAGGCAGGGCTGCAGCCTGGACAGGGACAGAATGCTGGCTTGCACAAGAATGGCTTCAGTTGGGCGATGCTGGAGCAAAGCTGCACTTAAACTATCAACTCCAATTGTGGTGAGCAGGACCTGCTGACCCCTGAAGCATTATGACAGGTCTTATTTACTGAATCTACTTAAAACTTTTCAGAGGTTTCAACAGGTAACTTTTCCTCACTTGGATGCCAGTGGCTGCAGTGAAAATGAATGGGATGTCTCTTCTGGCTGTGTGGAAAACTATGGCACAAAAGCACATTCTAGAACTATATCAACCAGCATGTCACCATCAGCCACACATGGCTTTAAGCTCTTAAAATATGGCTAGTCTGAACTGACACATACGGTAATTGTAAAGGACACACCATATTTCAAAGTAGGAAAAAGAATGTAAAATATCTCATTAATAAATTTTCCTATTTATTACATGTTAAAATGATATATTTTTGGTATGTTAAGTAAAATAAAATACATTACTAAAATTATTTGCACCTTACTTTTAAATTTAAATACTAGAAAATTTTAAATTACTTCTGTGGCTCACATTTATGATGGGTATTAAATTTCCGCTGGACAGCACTGTTGCAAAACAAACAGAATTGGGGCTGAAGTTGTTAGTCCCCCTGGTCTTATTTGGGATTTTTTTGTGTGGAGAGGAGAAGATTCTTTGTTCTACAGATGAAGAGAGAGAAAACAGCCGTGTCCTTTTGAGTCACTGATGCATCAATTGGGGTTTGAGTTTCTTTGTGGAAGCAGGAAATACCAGTGACATTCCATAATAAATGAAGGAGATGTGGACTAACCCAAAAATGCACTCAGAATGAGCCTTCTGTTGGCTTGGACCATGGTTAAGAACTGTGTTGAGTCCTTTGGTGACTCTGATTCTGCTTTGTTGCCAACATGAAAAGGAGAATATTATCTAAACATATTTTTTAAAAGGAGTGTGGGTACTAACCATCAAAATGAGCTCAGAAGTGCCATACACGATGAGGACTTGTCTTAACTTTTACTCAGGGATATATCTTCTCATACGGGCTTCCCAAGTGGCACAGTGGTAAAGAATTAATCTATCAATCCAGGAGACAGAGGGGAATTGGGTTCCATTCCTGAGTTGGGAAGATCCTCTGGAGGAGGCAAGGGCAATCCACTCCAGTATTCTTGCCTAGAAAATTCCATGGACAGAGTCTGATTGGCTGCAGTCCATGTGGTCACAGAGAGTCAGACATGACTGAAGATGCACACACAAGGTTTCTTATATTTAGATCTAAACCTTTATGCAGAGTACTTTCCTCTAAAACTGAACACGAATCTTAGGGCTGAAGTCCATGAATTCAGACATGACATGGAGTTATTTATCCCTCCAAGCATCTTCATTCATCATTCAATATATTTTGAGAGTCTGAGTAACATAATGAAAGCGAAAGTGAAAGTCACTCAGTTGTGTTATGAGTAATATTGTGGTAGATTCTAAGATGGAGTTTACACTACACAGTCTCATACTTTCAATGGCCTTAGTTTCTTCATTTGTTTACTCAATATTTATTGAGCACTTACTATGTGCCAGGCAGTCAGCCAGGCATCGGATGCAATGGGTATAAAAAATAGAATAAGATCACTGATCTCCTAGAAATCACAATCCAGTGTGGGAAGTAGACACTTATTAAATAATTATGTGTGAGAGTTCTGAGGAGCAGAAAGCAGAAAGAATTCAAAGCCCGAGTGGAAGGATAGATAGAAAGGGTACAGCTCCTCCAAATATAATGCAGCGGGTGGGTGGGGGGAGAGATGCCCTAAATCCAAATAGCTACCCAAAAAAAGCCAGTGTATTTGATATAAACTCTATGAGGAGAACAAATGTAGCTGGGATGCCTAACACATCTCCATCTATATTGTCTAGACATAAAAACCATTCTTTGGCCACCTGATACGAAGAGTCAACTCATTGGAAAAGACTGATGCTAGGAGAAGTTGAAGGCAAAAGGAAAAGAGAGCAGCAGAGGATGAGATGGCTAGATGGCATCACTGACTCAATGGACGTGAATTTGATCAAACTGGGCATGTAGCATGGAGGAGAAGGGTTGGGAATGGGGTGTTGAAGGGGAGAGAGATGATGAGACCTGAAAACCCAGCCACAGGAGCTTTGCTACCGGAAATATTCAGTAACAGTTTTGACTTGGAGAAGATTGTAGAAGCCCAGTGGCAAGTACCAGCAGTGACCTTGATTGTATTAGTGAATGTTAGCAATGCTAGAACACCATGACCAAGGTCAGTCTGTCAAGGAATATTGCTCAGTGCCAAGGTCCCCAGTTTAGAAGAGCGGGTAAGGACAGGCGGTTCCTAGTTTTTTTCTGCTTTAGGTCAGTGTTGCCCCAAGTGATTCTGATACACTTCCAGAAAAATTTCTCATTAGATTCAGATATCTGCTAGACAGAGATATTTTGTGTGTGTGCAGCTGGGTGAGGGTCTGGATTAGGAACAAACACTTCAGAGGAGACTTTGCAGTGATTCTGATATGGACCCATCCCTAGAAAAGTACGACTGCTTTAGGAACGGAGGGGGAGAATTTTAGTGATCTTACCACCACAAAATTAGAAAGACAACAACAGGGGGCAGGCAATGACAGACAGAAGAGATACATGTCATGATCATGACCAAGTTTGCAAAAAGAAGACAATGCTTTAAACAGACCTTGAAAGAAAATCACATTTTAGAAAGTTGGAGGAAACAAGAATACAATATGTAAAAACTGCTTAGTCATTTAAATTTATAAACAATTTTAATATCTGATATATGAATATATTTGTATTATAAAATATACAATACAGAAGTTTATATTTTAATATATAGATCAAGGCTGTAAGGTCTCCAAATAAACACAGTTGACCTTTGAAACACCACAGGAGTTAGGGGTGCCAACTTCAAAAGTCCACATATAACTTATAGTAGGCCTTCTGTATCCTTGGTTCCTCTGCATTCATGCTTCCTCATTATTCCATGTTCCCAGATTCAATCAACCATGGATCTTGTAGTACTATGGAATATACCATTGAAAAAATGTACATTTAAGTGGACCCACATAATCCAAAACTGTACTGTTCAAGAGCCAATTGTATTCTCTATACTTTGTATATCTTGCTTACCAAATATTCAAATACATAATAAAATTCATTCGTCAAGTCATTCTAATGGTTTTAAAATCAGTGGTGTGATTTTTGGTGATAGAGTTAAATGATTCCCCTTTCTTAGCCGAGATTTTCATATAAAGTTCTTACAAAGACTTCTCCATTAAAGTGAATCTCTTTCCAACAACCATCCAATAGCAAAAGACAGTGGCCCTTTGTCATAACCTTATTGATAGAGGTTGGAAAGCCAGAGGAAGAGAAAAAAAAAAGATAAGAGAAAGAGAGAATGTGTCTATCACATTTCTAGTTTCTGTAAACTTGATGGTTTAAAATCTGCCCTACGTGCTTGTACTAGAGACACCTGATCCAAACAACCTGATAATTTTGCTGAGTCACCTTACTTTGGCCTCCTTTGCTTTCCTCCCCGTCAGGAGGAATCATCCTCCCAGGGCCACTCTTTTCAAAACAAACCAACCAATTCAGCGTCCACACCTCTCTCCACCTCCCACATCAGACTTTCACACTCCTGGCCATCATCCAGTAGCCCTAGTCACTGCAGGGCCAGATGTGAGACAGCTGGGGACAGCCCCAGTGCTCCAAAGTCCCGGAATGATTCAGCTTAGTCAATCCCAAACCTGTCTTCCCTGCCTCACCTATTTCTTCTCACGGAAAACATGAGAAAGGCCCTTGCCCACAGGTTTTTCCCCTCTGACTCCTGACTTCCCGCAGCTCCCCTGTGGCCCTCAGTGGCATGCTGTATATTCTCCCACTTGGAACCTGCCTGTATAATAAATTATTTTTCCAGCATCCATTGTCTCCTTACCTGTAGGCCTTATCATCCTGCTGCTGCTGCTGCTAAGTCGCTTCAGTCATGTCCGACTCTGTGCAACCCCATAGACGGCAGCCCACCAGGCTCCGCCGTCCCTGGGATTCTCCAGGCAAGAACACTGGAGTGGGTTGCCATTTCCTTCTCCAATGCATGAAAGTGAAAAGTGAAAGTGAAGTTGCTCAGTCGTGTCCGACTCCTAGCGACCCCATGGACTGCAGCCCACCAGGCCCCTCCATCCATGGGATTTTCCAGGGAAGAGTACTGGAGTGGGTTGCCATTGCCTTCTCCTTATTATCCTAAATAATAATAAATCTTATTAAAACAAAAGTGGGGTAGGAAGAGGGGTCAAGGGAAGTGGTTATCAGCCAATTCTAGTTACCTGAGCTAAGCATGTGCACGGTTTGTCTGCTTTGTTCCATGAAAAAAGAGCAAGATGGTTGCCTCTTTGATGTCCAGTCAGGGAATAACTGGTGCTGGGATGGAAACGACTGGTTGAAGCCTAGCTAATAAGCAGAACAAATGAAGAAAGGGAAAGAAGAGGGAAAGAGAAACAAGGGTAATTGCTACCAGGCTCAACCAGTGCCAGTGCCTGGAAGAGGTGCAGGACCAGACAGCGGCAGAGATGGGAGGGCCCGGGAATCTTGAGGTTCCTCTATGGGGAGAACTGGCCAGAGGCCGTGGGAAGGAGACAGAGAGGAGGTTCCCACAGTCCCTTCTTGCATCTCACTTTCTTTGATCTTTGAAAAGAATCACAAGAAGATCTCCTCCTCATAAACCTTTACACATGGTTCAGGAGTGGTCAGTCAGGTCAGTCCCTTCAGGGAAAAGCTTTCCAGTAAAGCAATTGTCCTGATGCTACCTGAGTGGTTTAAGCCTCATTTGTGCTCTCTGTGCCCCAGGATTCTCCCAGATTCTTTAGCTGTCGCCAAGTTCCTCCATAATGTGATGTGTGATCTCCCTTCTCCCAGCCAAGGACATTTGAACCCCAAAGAAATCCCTCAACACCTGAAACAAATAATAGGATCTCTTCAGCAGGCCTTCCAGTTCTGGGCCTTAGCGCCCACACCTAAACAGTTTTTCAAAAATCTTGGAATCAAAGCAGTGTGTGGTTTCTGAGGAAAAACCACATGTGCTGAAATTCATTAACTAATTTTAGTACTTATCACATGTATTATTATACTATTTCCCAACTCGTGGAAAAATATTTCAATACTTAATAAGTAGTGTGCCTGTATTGACATGTGCCTCCTGAGTATAAGCCCTGGTTTATTCTATTTAAGAGCAATAAATTCAGCACTCTAAAGAAAGAAAACTTTCATAAACCTAACTGAAGAGATTTTAAGCAAAAGATTTGTATATATAGAGACAAATTGTGTGTCTATACACACATACACATGTACACGTATGTACACACACACACACACACTAAACTGACACCACTTTAAAAGTATCCGGTTTTCCTGAATATAGAAATCCCTTTCTTTTCACAGATTCTCAGTTTCACAGTCCCAGTGGTAGAGGTTCTCCATGCCAACAGAAGTACTCTTCCTTGTGGCATGAAAGGCTCTTTGTTGTTATGTTCTTGCGCTGGTTTCCCATTCAGTATTTTGCAGAATCCCACAGTTATTCTCCACTCTATCATAAACAAAAGGAAAGCAAGTGGTACTTCAGAAAACTGGTACAATTGGTAGAAAAGGAGAGGGGAATCTGTAATAATTTTACATTATAACATTATAAATTCTCTTATTTAAAGAGAATTCAAGGTCATGTCTTTCAAAATAATGAAAGTTTCTATGAAAGTTAACAGTGCTCTCTGAGACCCTCTACCTATAACTGAATGTGTTCCATGATTCCTTGGGGACCTCCAGATCACTCTAGAAAGGCTCAGGATGCATGAGTATCCGGGCCTGCAGAAGGGTAGAAGGCATCATTTTCCCACTCCCTGTCACCGTTAGTTTGGTAACAGTACCACCATGTACCTTTAGGGAATCTCCTCACTCTTGCTCTCCTGTCTGTTGGTATAGTTGTGGCTCACAGCCCCTGGGGCTGGAAGTGAGTTCCTGACCCCAAGCCAAACTCATAACATTCAATCTCAGGATATTAACTAGAACTTTTGTAAAAGAAATTCTTTCTCTAAAGCTGCCCAGCTGGTAAAATGTAAGTCTGAAGCTTTGGTGAACACTTTCACCATACCTCTGAGAAAGCTTCTGAGTGAAGCCAGTATATAGGAAAGAAAGCAGAGCCAAAGATGGTGAGGTAGACACGGAGATGTACCTCTTAGGTTTCTCGTCAGGGAATGACAAAATACCCAGTTACAGGGAGCGTGGTCAGCAGATGGTCCAAAGTTGTCAGCTTCTTCAGAGTCTGCCTCAGCTCTGGAGACCTGCCTCACCTGGGGTCATGCCCTTATGGCTCTCAGTCCACGTTAGTGACAGAGCAAGGTCGCATACAAAGCCTGACTATTGTGACTAATCTTCAGAAAGACTTCATAGTCAACTCTGGGTTCTTCAAGGTTTTGCAGAACCTGTCTCATGGTTTCACTTCTCCCCCTGCCTTTCCCTCATGGGTAACAGCTTTCACTCTGAGCTCCATCTCAGCATCTGCTTCTAGAATACTCTATCTGGGGTAGGTAGAAGAAAGCAGATGATTGATTAATTACTTGGAAAATCAGTTATGGCTGAAATAAATTTTCCCTCCATATAGATTGAATCAATAAAGTAGCAACTGAAAGGTTCTTAACAAAACGAGCTCTATAGATCATAGCACAGAATTTTCATGGGAAATTCTGATAGCTGGTTGTACCTGAATATATCCTATTTTTAGAATTTCTAGCCACCAGCTCTCTCACTTTCCTCAAACTAATCTGATAATCCATCTTAATCTTCTCAGGTTTCTGAGGAATGAAATCTTGACACCCAAATTACTGAAGACTACATAAATCATTAATGAAAAAGGAGGACTTGAGTCCAGAAATGTCTTATTTCAAAGCCTGTTGCAGGCATCAAGGGAAAGAAGGCCTGTGAGTTTGTTTCTAAGGTAAGGAACCACTGAGTCCAGGTATAGGGAGCTTAGAAAGGCAGAGACAGAGAAATGAGATTATGACCTCATATTCAGCCCAAATTTATATTTACTTCCATCCATAGCTTTTGTCTATCTCTTTCGACTCTGTTCTATAAAGCTGACTATAATTTGACTGTACCCTTGCTACTAACTGGAACACTTACAGCACTCCTGTCTCCTAATGGAGCTCAACAGAATGACTGTTGAGTACCACCTACATTACTGACATAAAGAATTCAAATGATTAGGATGTAGTTTCTGCTCCTGAGGGGTTCTATCTAGCGTGTGTAACATGGGTTTATAATGTAGTGTTTGTATATGTGTGACAGTGTCTGCAAAACAATGGTTATAATAAAATGTAACTATGAATGACTGATGATTAATTAACCATAATTTATAATAATTTGGGAATGGTAGGTAGGGAGGCAGAATGGGCCTTGGATGGTTTCAGAGCAAAGGTAGCAGTGTTTAAAGCAACATGCTATGCTCAAAGAATACCAAATAGCTCTATTTCACTAGGTTGTCAAATTCAAGGGGTTGAGAAAGGCATGACAAGAACTATCCAGAAAAGGCAGGAGTCAAGTCATGGAGGATCTTGGATGCCCTTGTCTAATAAGGCATTAAATGTTTACCCTTTAGATACAGTCTATATCTAAAGATATAGACTTGAAGAATTTTATACAGAAGAGGGACATGATCATAGTTAAACTTTAGAAAGATTATTTTAGGGCAGAGGTGGATTCAGGGCAAGACTGATTCACAATCCTGAGTGAATCACAAGTGACCACATCATGGTTGCCAAACGGGCACACTTTGAAACTGAAAAAGGAGCACTGTAATCCTTCCACTCAGAAAATCAGCATAAACTGGGATCCTTTCTGGAAAACTAGATGTATGTTTATACCATCTGAAGGGATTTAAGGACACTGGGATCATTTACAAAGTTTCTGAAATGATCTAATTTGGAGACAAACACCATGGAAGCAGTAGCAGTGGGGATAAAAAGGAAAGATGGATTTAGAGATAGAAGATAAAATTGGGGATCTTTGATTAATGATTGTAAAGGATGAAGAAGAAGAGAGACCCTCTGCTTTTGGCTGTGACATGTTTCAGGTTTGGAAGATGTCCCATCTGTCCATACAAGAAAAAAGTAAACAAACCGAAAATCCGTGACTTTCCTTGGACCTGTCAGAGAACTAAAGTCACAAGGCAAACCTACACTCCCCAATTCTAGCAAGACAGAAGAATCCGGAGTCATAGCTGAGATATATTTACTGGGGTGGAAGCCTCTACAACTATAAACTAGTAGGAACACAAACTGTAATTTTGTGAATTACTGGAGACTGTGTGGGCTAGCATGTGAGTGAGAAATTCCTTAAGGGCACTGGCTTAGGGGGACCACCCACTCATTCATGGGTTCTGCTTCCAGAAATCCTACCAGGTTCTTTTTGTGGAAAAACCAAGAAAATCCCCTTATGGCTTTGGCAGGGGGAGGGAAAAGCTTCAATTTGCAAAAGGTGCAGAAATCCACTGTGTTTTCTATAATAAAGCTCTATGTTCAGAGGAGGAAAAAAAAACCAAAAAACTGCCCATGAAGGTCACAGCCCAAGAACTCAAACCTACTATAAGACAGATTTGTTCATAGGATTAGAGAATGTTTTCCCTTCCCATATCTTACCACCAAACCAACAAGGATCTAGAGTAATAACAATGGATTATTGGTTAAAAGACTGAAAGGTGCTTCTACTCAAGGAAGAGTTCTTATGGAAGCCCAAAATGAATGAAAGACAAAATCAAGGGCACTAGAGGAAGTTGAAGCCTACAGCCAAAACAAACAACACATCCCAATCCAGCTCCTAGCAGATGAACATAAAACTTCACATAAAAGCCTATTTACTTCAATTCTTAATATACACTATATCATAGCTTTCAAAACTAAACTACAAAAATGCATGCAAAAAGGCAAGAAAAAAATAGTTTGAAGAGACAAGACTCAGAATGACACTCAGATGTGGCATAAACTTGGAATTATCAGTCAAGAAATTAAAAATAACTGTGGTTAATACATTAAAAAGCTCTAATGGAAAAAGTAGAGAGTGCCCAAGAACAGTTTGATGATGTGAACAGAGGAGAAAAAAAAAAAAGGAAAGTATATTGTACCCATGTATATACTGGATATGATCAAGGAAACAATCAATGAACTTAAAGGTAAAACAGGAAAAACAATCAGTGTGATTACTCAGGAACAGATAAGCCTCCCCATGTTCCTTCTAAATAGCAACATTGCATAAGACAAAAAGAAGGAAAAAAATTATTTTATTTTGAAGTAAGCATCAAAAGAACTTGCTTTCATGGGATTACAAAAAGTCCAATTTGGGCTGAGAGTTACTTACGCTGAAAGCACCACTGCAAGGGAGGGAACAGAAAAGAAGGCAGTCCTTTTATGCCTTTCTCAAGATTTGGAGGGCAGTGCTGTGAGCGTCAGAGGCTACAGTCAGCTCCTTGGCTGGGACACAGGCAGGGTCAGATCCACAATCTCAAGTGGCTCCAGAAGGAATAAAGAAAATGCCTGGTATTCAAGAGCCAACTCTCAACTGGACTTCAGCATTGCCTTTTCTGTTTTTCAGGGGTAGAGAAATCCAACTATGTTTGAGAAAATATGTATATTTCTGTTGTGAGGGGAATGTGGCTTGATTCATCTTTGTTTATAAGGTCTCCATTTTCCATTTTTCCAAGTGGAAAGGAGGAAAAGCAGATAGAGAAAGATTACTGTGAGGCAAGTTTTTTTTTTCCTCTCTCTCTCTCTTTTTTAAAAAACTGAATTGTAGTAGAGGCCAAAGCTGACCTTGGACATTAAAAAAGTATTGGGATGACAGAAAAAGTCTCTGTTGAAGAAGTCGTGATAGATATGCTTCTGATTTCATTCACTCTGTTGCCCACAGACAATCTCTGGTTCAAAGTCCTCCCCAAATTTAGCTCTGCTATAAGTCTTCTCCATACAATCTCAGCCCAAAGTCACCTTCTAGATTCACAGTGCTTATCACTGACAATGCTTATTTCTCATTAAATACTTATGACCTTGAGTTATCAACTTGGGTATGTTGGTTTGAAGTGACTTTGAAACTTTCTTATGGAGAATTTCAGCAGAAAAGTTAAAGAAAGTATGAACCTGTCACTCAAAGAGAAGTTCCGAGCAGAGATATAAAGATGAAACTCTTGAGGAAACAGGTGGTTATTAGAACCAAAATAATGAATGGGAGTATATAAATAAAGGAATGTAAAGCAAGAAAAGAAGAGAATTTGAAGAGAGTTCTGAAGAACACCATTACTTAAGAAGTTACTAGGAGAAAAATTAGTGAAAAATGTCAGGAAAGGAGAAAGAATGTTGCCTTTTTTTTTTTTTTTTTGGTTTCCAGCAGTTTTATACCTTGTCAGAATGTCGCTTTTTTATATGCGTTTAGTTTTCCGAGAGGAAGGAAATATGTTATTGGTGATTTCACTATTTTCCAGAACATCTATGACAATTCTTTGCGTATAGTATATGCTCTAAATATTTATTTGGTGCAGAGGGAATTAGGAATAAATTCACATAAACATTTCTCTTATTTTCCGTTTGATTGTTACGTTCTTAGCAATCATCCCAGTGCCAATCCTCTTCCAGTGTGTTTATCCCATCTTTTCTCAGAAGACAGTTTGAGTGGCCACAGTGGTTGTTAGTGGCAGACTCTCACCTCTAGGGGGAGCTCAAGGAGAAGAGCACTGAGTAAGGGTCACATGTAAGTCCATATAACAGTGAGAGACTTTATTTTCTTGGGCTCCAAAATCACTGCAGATGGTGACTGCAGCCATGAAATTAAAAGACACTTACTCCTTGGAAGAAAAGCTATGACCAACCTAGACAGCATATTAAAAAAAAGAGACATTACTTGGCTGACAAAGGTCCGTCTAGTCAAGGCTATGATTTTTCCAGTTGTCATGTATGGATGTGAGAGCTGGACTATAAAGAAGGCTAAGCGCCGAAGAATTGCTGCTTTTGAACTGTGGTGTTGGAGAAGACTCTTGAGATGCCCTCGGACTGCAAGGAGATCCAACTAGTCAATCCGAACGAAATCAGTCCTGAACGTTCATTGGAAGGATTGTGCTGAATCTGAAACTCCAATCCTTTGGCCACCTGATGCGAAGAACTGACTCCTTGGAAAAGACCCTGATGCTGGGAAAGATTGAAGGCGGGAGGAGAAGGGGACGACAGAGGATGAGATGGTTCGATGGCATCACTGATGCAATGGACATGCGTTTGAGGAAGCTCTGGGAGTTGGTGATGGACAGGGAAGCCTGGAGTGCTGCAGTCTGTGGGGTCACAAACAGTTGGACAGGACTGAGCACCTAAACTGAACTAAGTCCATATTGGGTCAAGGTAGTAGGTAGTAGTGGACGGAGTTTTTGGTAAATTAGAAAGGGATTAGATGGAATTAACCTCCATGGGGCTGAATCTTTAGAACTTTTGAAATCACACCTTCTTAAAAATTTCACATGACAGGGAGCAGATCCACGCTTGACTCTCACTTGGAAAAATCCCTCTAACCTAGAAAAACTAAACAAAACATCAGGGTAGAATTCAGAGGTTAGAAATAATGGCCCAAAGGAGACGTATGTTGACTGATACATTTCACTCGATACATTTCACTCGAGGCATCTGACTCTGAGTGTGTGTGTCTTCAAGAATTTGAACAACTTTGAAACACACACAAACTTAACCACTTCCCCCACATTCTCTACTACCCCATTCATCTGATATCTAGCCCATGTCACAGTCACAGATTTTTATCTTTTTGAAGGCTATAGGCAATTAAGTTTTCAAATATTGTTTAAATTTGTAAAAGTACATTTTTACAGTTTACCTTCTCAAAGCCTTCATGGTTGAGATTTAAGTGTTCAATATCTCATGAATTCTTGCATTTATGAGATGAAAAAAAAACAGCCTTCTTTTTTTTTTTTAATCAGGAAAAAAACAGTTCATTTCTTTGGAGATGTTTTGCTCCATGGAGTGAAGCTTAGCAGGATAGGCAGATAATCCTGTGCGCAGGCCACAGAATGTGCCACAGTCTGTTTTTACTCTTTTGCTTTGAGTTCAGTGTCTCCACTTACCATGTCCACCTAATCTTAGTTGAAATCATGGGAGCATCGCTCTTGAAGGGAATATGTGTGGATCCTTCTCATGGGTTGTGAGTCATTGTTTTATTATCACAGCTGATTCCCAGGTGGCTCAGTGGTAAAGAACCCACCTGCCCATGCAGAAGATGTGAGTTTGATCCCTGGGTTGGGAAGATTCCTCTGGAGAAGGAAATGGTGACCCACGCCAACATTTTTGCCTGGAAAGTCACCAAAAAATGTATTAGAAAAGGCAAGTAAAATCTGAAAACAAAGTATTCAGTGCAACATGTCAGTCAAACCTTGTTACTTTTTTTTTAATACTTGAAAAGAAAGGGTGCTGAAGTGAAAGCCTTCTCTGTAGTTCTGAGATCCCTGCCAAGGCAGGAGACTTCACATCCCAACACAAATGAGCATTCCAAAGCAGGAGGGATTAGGCAACCTCCACAAAGTAGGCAC
Source organism: Bos indicus x Bos taurus (assembly GCF_003369695.1). Lineage (NCBI taxonomy): Eukaryota > Metazoa > Chordata > Mammalia > Artiodactyla > Bovidae > Bos > Bos indicus x Bos taurus. The sequence goes on from NC_040084.1 coordinate 29,505,619, forward strand.
CCTGCCATTGGTTTGGATTTCCCAGTGTAAAAAGCTCTTCTTCTCTTCTAAAAGGACAAATATTTCAGGTCTCACCATGGGTAACTGGGAAAACAGAGTAGAGAAGGGTCTTCCAAATGGGAAACCGCCTATTTGTTTGATGATTGTTTTGCTAGCTCAGTAAACAAATCTGTTTTGTTCACCGATCCAGGCAGAAAAACATTCACGAGGTGTCTGCTACCTGCGGGGCTCTGCACCTGCAAAGAGGTGTAAGACAAGGCCTCCACCCTAAAAAGCTGATATGCTAGCACTGCTGGCAAATGCGAATGGATTTCCTCTTGTCATCATGGCCCACAGCAGTGTTTTGTTTTGAATCCATCTACTTGAGAGCTTCCTGAACTCATCAGTAATAATCTCTATGATAAGTATATGTACCTAATACTAGTTCCCAGGTATGAGGCATTCCAGACATATTTTTAAATGGTGATTTTCAGAGTCCCATGGCAAAGATTTTAAATGGATTTGATCAAAAGTCAAAAGGAGCCCTTTCACATGCTCTTGCTGAGAAACTTGGCATGGAGACTGTACCTAATTGAGAGACTTTGTTGGCTGCAGTGTGCTGGCTTCAAGCCCAATCACAGGACCCCTTGGAACAATGAGTAAGGCCATTAGTTTGCATGCCTAATCCCAAGTGACCTTGCAAGAGTTTCCCTCTTTCTTGGGATTTGCAGGTCCCATGGTTCCGTAGCATGGGAGAGTGACATGTTAATCCTGCTTTTTTCTCTCTCATCCTTATAGATTGCTACAAGCCACGGACTGGCCTATAAATGGAGACTGAATCATTTCTTTTTTTTTTTAACAACCTGACAGTGAAGCTTACATCAGAGTATGTTAAAGTTACTTGTGCTATTAACTGAACATCAATCTGACTGTAATATTTTCTTTTGGCCTTGGCAATAACTCCCCTCTTTTTTTAAACATAGCTTTATTAAAAATGTACCCCAACTATAACTGATTTAAATGCTATCAATTAATTAAAATTTTTCCTTTATTATTACTTATTATCCTTATAGTCTTATTACATATTGGATGTGTACTTTTTATTTTTCAGTATCTGAGTGACTAACCAAATGTAGTAACTAGCTGTCTTAAATACACCCAGAATATTACTAACCCTTCAGAAATTTCCTCTATAGTTTTGTCTTTAAAACAACAAAACAAAACAAAGAAACAAATAAATTCCATACAATAAAACCTTTAAAAGCAATAACATATATATTTTTTTCTTTAGGTAGAAGTAAAACCTAGGCAAGTATAAATTAACAGAACTCCATTCTCCATTACCATGGATTGACTTTGACAATGCACTCTTGCCAAATTCTTCCTGGTTGTATGGAAGATATTTCTACAAAATAACTTGGAAGAAGCATGGGAAATAGTTCTCTAAATAAAATAAATATATATGGTTGTCTAAGATCATTAGCAGCTGGGTTATAGTAGGTTTATAGGTTCAAAGTGGTGGAAGCAGACTTTAAAGGGGGGTTATCTCAAGGGTTTTGTTTTATTTTGTTTTATGAGAAAGTCCTCTCCCTGAAGCCTGGAGAAGTTTGACTAACTCTTCCTACTGAAGACTGATTCCCAGTGAGCTGAATGCCATTGGAGGGTGAACACTGGCACAGAGATCCATCAGAAACTTAAAGATCTTGCCTTGAACTGTTATGAATTATACCTGCAGTCCATGAGGTCACAAAGAGTCAGACACAGCTTAGCGACTGAACAACAGCAACAACAAAACACTTGTTTAAAACTTAAGGAAGAAGCCCCAATCTAGGATTGAGAATCATGGGTTTGTCTAAGAAGAAAACAAAGTGAACATTATCTTGAGGGTCTTTTTTTTTTCCAACTAGAATTAACATTACTGGTTTCAATGAACAATTATGTCTTTTAAAATACATATTTTAAAATTATTTAACCTGAAACAAAAGTAGACATGGCAAGTGTTTTCTCATTCTGCAGCAAATAACCAGTTTTGCCTGTAACATCAAAAGCCAATATTTCTGCAAAAGCTATAGACTTACTTTATCCACATGCCCAGTAGTCCTCCCCCAAACAAATCACATCCTGATTTGTTCCTCCAGCCACTGCCACACCTTCCTCCAGCAGTAGAGGGTTAATCTTGAACCAAAAATAAGTCTCAACACAAGTACAGCCTTAGAAAGATTTCATATAACTAGATTCAAAAGTCCAGTTCTATAGTCAAATTTCTATGGTCTATATAAATCAGCCTTCTGCTGTTTGTGATAAAAAATGAAATTCTCCTCCTTTTTCAGTGCCAAATTTTTAAAAAATGTACAAGTTTTATTAAAAATTGAATAAAAAAATCAGTAAAGAAAACTGAGTTTCTTCATTGAAAGGTACATCAAAGAAATTCATTAGATGCTGTTGAAGTTTAAAACCAAAAAGTTAAATAACAATATAAATGTTTTATCTTTTGAGGTACTTAGGTAAATAACCAGGAAGAACTGAGTAAGGAAATACTATTTAAAAGTGAAATATTTACTGATGGCTCTTGTATGTTAATTCATCAAATGCTGACAGATATGGTAAAAACTAGGCATTGTTCAAAGATCCAATTGATTTAATATTTGAAAGAACTGGGTGCTTTCAGTGTAATCTCCATTTGTTTTTTTCTTTTCTAAGAATTTTTGTAAACTACCCTTCCAGGAGTTAAAATAGTCCACCAGAAAAAACAGCAAAATAAAGGACTATTACTTATTTATAAATAGAGAATCTAACTACAAGAAATTCCTTTACAAAGATTGTGTATCAAGTCTCTTCACATCGTTAGTGACAGATGTGTACTCTCTGTGGACAAAAACCAGGCAGCCTGTTTCTGCGCACCTTTTATCAGTCTGGACACGTCGTTGTTCTTGTTTCTTCAGAAATATGTAAATGAGTAACGCTCCACCTCACTATAATTAGTGTCCTTATCTAATAAAGGTGCCAGGGTTCAGCTCTGTGCCCCAGCTGAACTCACAGCTATTTATTGGAGGGGAAGTCTGGGTACTGTCATCAAGTCCTGCTTAGCGATTGCTGCCACCCTGTACTAATTCAGAGATTTTTGACTGTCTCATAATTCAAGGTGGCAAAAATGGAATCCACTACTTTGGATTTTGACTTATGACAAATGAAAAGTGCTGTTAAATAGATATTAAATTATGAGAATTTCTAAAATGGTCACTTTTTCTTTTTTTTTTCCAACTGAGGCCAAGAAAATTAAACCAGAAGACAGCCTTTGGCAAAATCTAAATACCTAAGCCTTATGATCACCCACTCAGTGGGCATGAGTTTGAGCAAGTTCTGGAAGTTGGTGATGGACAGGGAAGCCTGACGTGCTGCAGTCCATGGGGTTGCACAGAGTTAGAGGTGACTGAGCAACTGAACTGAACTGAAGCTTTTTGATCACCTATCTGAAGTAGCTAGGTCTCGTTTTCCTGCACCATAGTAACACAGCTTTTAGTTTTGAACTTTCTGTTTCTGCATCATAGTTATTACTATTCCTCTTTGATTTAAATTTTATTCCTAACTTTTTACTCTCAATTTCTAACTCCTCTTACTCATTTTCAGTTCCACCTATAGGCACTGAAACGTAACATTCCTAAATCCTTCAAGTTGAACTTCTGGATGCACCTTGCCTTCTCCCAGTGATAACAACACAGTGTTACAGCAGATTTTCCCCTCCTCCTCCATAGATGTTAGACCACTGCTATCCACTACAATAGTTGCCAACCGCATGTGACTACTGAGCCCCGGAGATATGACTGCTCAATGTTAAATGTGCTCTAAGCATAAAATGCACACTGGATTCCAAGTAGTTGGTATGAAAAAAAATAATGTACAGTATCTTAATCATTTTAATATCGATTAGGGCTTCCCAGGTGGTGCAGTGGTAAAGAATCTGCCTGCAATGCAGGAAACACAGGTTCAATCTCTGGGTCGGGAAGATCCCTTGAAGGAGGACGTGGCAATCCACTGCAGTCTTCTTGCCTGGAGAATCCCACGGTCAGCTGAGCCTGGTGAGCTACAGTGCACAGGGTCGCAGAGATTTGGATACGACTGAGCAAGCGCACATGCCACATGCATTGAAATGGAAATTTGGTGACTATATTGGCTTAAATGGATCTTAGTAAAATTATTTTTACCTGATTCTTTTTATTATTTTTAATATGGCTACCAGAAAGCTTTAAATGATCTACCATTGGACAGCGTGGCTTAGAATATGAATGCCTGGATACTGTCTCCCTATGATCTCATATATTCCTTCCTTATTCTGAACCCTTTTGATACAGCTCCTTTTCCACTTGAATTTCTCATCTCTACAGTCTGCTGTTTCACATCTATACTGTAGGCTCTGGGAACTCTCTTACATTCTTGTATTAAATAAGCATGCATTGAAGGCCTATTTGGTATCAGGCATTCTATCAGGAACTGTAGGCAAACTTGAAACTGCAGCATATTTTGGAAACCACAGGTGCATTCCTGTGACTTGAGATGAGGATGCAAGGAGTCAAATACGGAAATACAGGGCACTCAAAGTGCAGCAGCCCCATCTTGGTACTCCTTGTGTACCACACAATGGAGTTCAGCTTTTACACAGCTGGCGGTGGGTATCTACTGTGGAGTCTGAAATGATGGAGTCGTAATAATCAGACATATTTTTTTGAGAAAGTTTGGTTTAGAGCAGGATAAGAAAAGAATTGGCTGTCATAACAGTAAAAAAAAAACAATATTCTTGAACTATAGGCTAGAACTGAAGTGGTGGTAATGAGGATAGTTGAATTCAGGTTTGAGAGTCACAGAAAATACAGAATTTGTAGAACATACTGACAATTTAGATATGGATAGCAACGGGATGAGACAGGTCAAGGATGAGAAATTACCTAAAAATTTTGGTTTGGAATATAACAGTGCCCTTTACCAATATTTGGAATGTGGAGATTGTAGCACCTGACAAATTTCAAGTTTAATTCTTTGATTCTGGACTTCTTAGGGGATCCCCAAGTGAAATGATGTGATAACAAGGGATGGAGGAGGATGGTTGTTGTGGTTTAGTCATTCAGTCATGCCTGACTTTTGTGACACCAAGGACTGTAGCCCACCAGTCTCCTCTGTCCATGGGATTTCCCAGGCAAGAATACTGGAGTATGTTGCCATTTCCTTCTCGAGGGGAACTTCCCAACTCAGGGATCAACTCACATCTTCTGTTGGCAGTCAGATTTTTTACCAGAGAGCCACCTGGGAAGCCAGGAGGAGGATGGTACATAGAATTTAAATCTAGATTAGCAATATTTGTGGTATCAAAACATGGGAGTTGAAAAAAATAATCATTGGATAGAATGGAAATTAATAGCACAGACTCTATGAATCATTTTGTGCATGTGTGTGTGTGTGTGTGTTTGTGAAAAGCTAAAAGGAAAATATATAAGATCCTATATAAATATATTTACACACAAAAAAGTCCATATCCTGAATTGTAAAATGATCGCTTCTGAGATATGGGGTATGAATGATTTTTCTTTTATTATTTTGGCTTGGTATAGTTTTCTAAATTGTCTATATTGGACAAGTATTACTTTTTACGCTCTTCAAGCATTTTGTTTTAATTACAAAAGAAATAACATTAGTAAATATGTTCAAGTCAGGCATCTTTGGACAATACTGAAATGATTGCAGTTTAAAGAAAGCATTTTACTTCAACTACTTCCAATATCATCAGTTCAGTTCAGTTCAGTTGCTCAGTCATGTATGACTCTTTGCAACCCCATGGACTGCAGCACACCAGCCTTCCCTGTCCATCACCAAGTCCCAGAGCTTACTCAAACTCATGTCCATGGAGTCGATGATGCCATCTAACCGTCTCATCCTCTGTTGTCCCCTTCTTCTCCCACCTTCAATCTTTCCCAGCATCAGGGTCCTTTCAAATGAGTCAGTTCTTCACATCAGGTGGCCAAAGTATTGGAGTTTCAGCTTCAGCATCAGTTCTTCCAATGAATATTCAAGACTGATTTCCTTTAGGATGGACTAGTTGGATTTCGTTGTAGTCCAAGGGACTCTCAAGAGTCTTCTCCAACACCACAGTTCAAAAGCATCAATTCTTCGGCGCTCAGCCTTCTTTATTGTCCAGCTCTCACAACCGTACATGACTACTGGAAAAACCATAACCTTGACTAGACAGACCTTTGTTGGCAAAGTAATGACTCTGCTTGTTAATATGCTGTCTAGGTTGGTCATAGCTTTTCTTCCATCCTTGGAAGCGTCTTTTATTGCAGTCACCATCTACAGTGATTTTGGAGCCCAAGAAAATAAAGCCTCTCACTGTTTCCATTGTTTCCCCATCTATTTGCCATGAAGTGATGGGACTGGATGCCATGATCTTAGTTTTCTGAAAGTTGAGTTTTAAGCCAACTTTTTCAATTTCCTCTTTCACTTTCATCAAGAGGTTCTTTAGTTCTTCGCTTTCTGCCATAAGGTTGGTGTCATCTGCATATCTGAGGTTATTGATATTTCTCCCAGCAATCTTGATTCCAGCTTGTGCTTCACCTAGCCTGGCATTTCCCGTGATGTACTCTGCATATAAGTTAAATTAGCAGGGTGACAATATACAGTCTTGACGTATTCCTTTCCTGATTTGGAACCAGTCTGTTGTTCTATGTCCAATTCTAATTGTTGCTTCTTAACCTGCATACAGATTTCTCAGGAGGCAGGTCAGATGGTCTGGTATTTCCATCTTTTTTAAGAATTTTCCACAGTTTGTTGTGATCCACACAGTCAAAAGCTTTGACATAGCCAATAAATCAGAAGTAGATATTTTTCTGGAATTCTCTTGCTTTTTCAATGATCCAATAAATTTTGGCAATTAGATCTCTGGTTCCTCTGCCTTTTCTAAATCCAGCTTGAACATCTGGAAGTTCACAGTTCACGTACTGTTGAACACTGGGTTGGAGAATTTTGAGCATTACTTTGGCCACCTGATGCAAAGAACTGACTCATTTGAAAAGACCCTGATGCTGGGAATGACTGAAGGAGGGAGGAGAAGGGGATGACAGAGGATGAGATGGTTGGATGGCATCACTGACTCAATGGACATGAGTTTGAGTAAGCTCTGGGAGTTCATGATGGACAGGCAAACCTGGCATACTGCAGTCCATGGGGTCACAAAGAGTCGGACACGGCTGAGTGACTTAACTGAACTGAACTGACTTTGCTAGTGCGTGAGATGAGTGCAATTATGCCGTAGTTTGAGCATTCTTTGGCATTGCCTTTCTTTGGGATTGGAATGAAAACTGACCTTTTTCAGTCTTGTGGCCACTGCTGAGTTTTCCAAATTTGTTGATGTATTGAGTACAGCACTTTCACAGCATCATCTTAATTCCATCACCTCCACTAGCTTTGTTCATAGTGATGCTTCCTAAGGCCCACTTGACTTCACACTCCGGGATGTCTGGCTCTAGGTAGTGATCACACCATCATGATTATCTGTGTTGTGAAGATCTTTTTTGTATATTTCTTCTGTGTATTCTTGTCACCTCTTCTTGATATCTTCTGTTTCTGTTAGGTCCATGCCATTTCTTTCATTTATTATGCCCATCTTTGCATGAAATGTTCCTTTGGTATCTCTAATTTTCCAATATCATACACATCACCAAATTGGTGTTACAAGTTTAGCTTGTATTCTTCAGGTACTTTACCAGCTCATTTACAAGAGAAAGCTAGAGAAATGTTTTTTGTTCACTTGCTATGTTTTGGTTTTGATATTGATTCATCATAAATAGATCCTAAGCCTGCTCCTCTCTTTTATAAGTATTCTTTACTTAGATGATTGCTCCTTGTCCATTGGTTTTAAATGCTGGTCTATATGGCCAGTGACACCTAACTGTATGTGTCCAAGCCATGACCTTTACCCAGAGCTCCAGACTCTCTCATAGTACTTGCTCATTTGATATTGACACTTGGCTATGTACCAAGCCCTTTGAACTGAATATGTCCATAATAGAATTCTTGGTGTCTGTTTTTTCCTGTACCCACAACCTCAAACTGCTCTTCTTGACCTCAGTAAAGAGTATTTGCTTTCATTCATCCAGACTAGAGCCAAAAACTCAAGAAATTGTCCTCAATTTCTCAACTTCACATTTAACGCATCAGCAGAACCTGTTGGCTCTACTTCTAAAATATATTCCATATCCATTGACTTTTTTCCATCTCCACCACCATCAGCCTTGTCTAAACTATCAGTCTACTTCTCTTCCAGCCATGTCTTAGAAAAAAAATGATTTCCATGCAAAGAAGTGATTTGTAAAAATGTGCATCTGATCATCTTACTCCTTAACTTAAAACATCCAGTGGTTTATCATTTCTTTTCAAATAAACCTCAGACTCCTTACCATGACCTATGTATCCCTCCATGGCACATGCCTTGGTCTCCATCATTCTGGCCACACTGCTTTCCCTTCATTCCTAAAACAATAGCAATTCATCTGGGCATAGAATCTCTGCATTTCTGTTCCTTCCCTCTGAAAACTCTTCTTTCAAATATAAGTGAGCCTGATTCCTTCTCAACTTCAAGTCTAAACCGTAGTGTCACTTTCTCAGGGAGTTCTTTTCTTACTCTGTGCTCCCTTATTATATATAATTTTATACATGTAAAATATAAATTTTAAGTTAAGGAATACATATAATTAAGTAAGAAGAATGCTGGGACTATCATTATACAATCATTACACATGACTTTACCCACTTGGGGTTTTGTCAACAAATCATTACTACCAGAGAATGCTCATTTATTTGCTTAGGGGTCAGGACCAGATATGTACCCACACTAAAATTTATGAAGGAAAAAAAAAGAGGATCTTTTCTTAGCCTATTAGCTAATCTGATCTTGCTCATGAGCCTGCCCCCAATTTTTTCAGCTAGTAGCAAGAAAAAATAAAAAAGAAATTATATGAATTATATTTCCACTTTGAAACTTAATTCAATCGAACTGCTTAAATAGTCTTTTTCGATGTGGCTTGTTATAATTATTCTCTCTTTTACTTGTATCTCCTCAGCTCTCTTTAATTTCCTCAAGTAGGAGAAGGATTTATATCTCTTCAAAATGGTGTGGAAAAGGGACTCTCTGGCTTCATGCTAGTTTTTGGGTAACTCAACCATGTTTAGTGAATGACTATTATAATCTCAGCATTGCTTTTAATTGATTACATGCACTGTTTAATATAATCCTTGCAATAACACTATATATGTTATAAGGTAAATACTTTCATTATCTTGGTTTTATAGTTGAAGGAACTGAGACAGAGAGAGACAATGTTGTTTGTGTAATTTTACTGCACAGTAGGGTTTCCCAGATGGCACTAGCAGTAAAGAACCCTCTGCCAATGCAGGAAACAAAATGAGACCTAGGTTTAATCCCTGGGTCGGGAAGATGCCCTGGAGGAGGGTATGGCAACCCACTCCAGTGTTCTTGCCTGGAGAATCCCATGGACAGAGGGGCCTGGCGGGCTGCAGTCCATAGGGAATTAAAGAGTTGGACATGATTGAAGACTTAGCACACACTACACTGTAAATGGCAGAGCCAGGACTTGTAGCCAGTCTATAACCCATGCCTTTTGCCACTGTCCTGTGCTGCTTTGGTAATGTACTGGCTGGATCCCGGTGAGCTACGTTGGCTCTGTCCCATCCTTGTGCTTTCTGCTGGTGTCTGTTACTGACATGTATACCTAATGAACCTGGGGTTGAGTCTGCTTGGCTTGACCAGGCACTGGGCTGCCAACTCAGCATTCACATCGCACAGGACCTGAGGGAGGTTTCCGAGGAAAAACAAAACCCTGTTCCAGCCTGTCTGTGCCTTTCTACCCACTCACCCAGTGTGGGCCAGTCTACACTTTCATGTGGCCAATTCTAGTCAGTGGGTTCCTCTTCGACTCCTAATGGGGAATGAGGTCAGAGCCCTTATGTTCTCCTCCATTAAATGCTCATGTCTGACTGTCTCACTCCCCTATTTCAGTCCCATCTTTTCCTTCTCTTTTACTACCCCTAAGCCAAGGGGGATGGGCTAGCACCTACTTTGTAACATTGACTTTCTCTGGCTGTCTTCTGTCTTCCTAAAGTAGCACTTGTCATCACCTCTTTTCCATAGGCTAGACCAACAGAATCACTGTGATAGAACATGGTTCATGGGGTAGAGGGGTAAAAATGCCTTGCTTTAATACTTGTCCAATATTTTCCACACCTCTCTTGCGTGTCTCCCCCAGAGAAACACAGGCTAATGGCAGCAGAAGCTTCAGCTCCTTGTCTGTGTAGACCAGCTGGCTGATTTCTAAATCTCAGTTGTTTACTCCCTTAAAACACATGGTCTGTTTGTCAGGGATATGACCCTAATAAAGACCTGTGCAATACTTAGAAGAATAAAATACATTGTAAAACCTTTCATCCATCAAATGTCTGTCATGCTGCCAGGCCAGGTGGAGTAATAATTGTGCTTGCATGTATCAGCAAATAACAGTGTAATAGATGAAACTACTTCAAGTAATTAACTTACTCATAGCTTTTTTTTTTTTTTTTTGGACAGAAAGGAGCCAGAGAGGCTGAAGTCATGAAGCGTAGGAAAGAATGAGGCAAGTAGAGAAGGTCATCATAGCATCATGCTGTCTGTTTAAACACTGAAAAGACAAAGTCAGCATGATTACACACACACACACACACACACACACACGCATGCATGCAATCACCAGAAAAGAACGATAGTTACTGGGTGAATATAGGAATGCATGAATGAATAAGTAATCTTGATATATATACCTATATTGTAAAAAAGACAAACCAATGTATATTAAACAGTTTTAATTTACCCATTGTGTAAATTTCTTGTGGCTACTACTAAAAATTATTAAAATCTTGGTGACTTAAAATAACACAAATTTACTCTTTCACAGTTCTAGAGTCTAGAGGTCCAAAATCAAGGTGTGGGAAGGATTATTTCTTTCCAGAGGTTTGGGGAGAATCCATTTTTTGTGTCTTCTGGCTTCTGGTGGCTGTCAGCATTCGTTAGCATTTTTTGGCTTATGGCTACATCCTTCCAATCTCTGCTTCTCTCTTCACATCACCTTCTCTGTGTGTCAAATCTCCCTCTCTCCTATAAGGATACATGTGATGGCATTTAGAGATTATCCAGAAAATCTAAAATAATTTCCTAGCCCAGGGAAGGAGAGGACACAGATAAAGAGAAGAGAAACATCTGATTTTCTGGCAATATATCAAGCAGGCTCAAATGAAATGGCCTTTAGAAATTTTTAGATGTCTATGACCAAGGAAATCCTGGCCTTCAATGTTCTAGCTCTATCATAAAGGTGCTTACCACTATTCTTGACCTTGATTTCTCAAGTTCACCTTTCATCATTTTTGTGCCCACTTGAAATTAATCTCTTGGGGGTTTTGACCATTGTAAATATTTACCAAAATATGCAATGATATAAGTACCTATCACAATGCAAATGAGGAATAATTAATATATAATCAAGAAGGATGGAAAAGGAAATGGCAACCCACTCCAGTATTCTTGCCTGGAGAATCCCATGAACAGAGGAGCCTGGCTAGCTGCAGTCCATGGGGTCACAAGAGTTGGACATGACTTAGTGACTAAACCACCACCACCACCAATCAAGAAGGAGCATGGAAACTGATCATTTATTTTCATGTATCCTCCAATTGTGTCCCACCACCACCCCACATTCCACCCAAACTCCAAATAAAATGTAGATGGGTAAAGGAAAAAAAATTGACTATGCATGTATGACTTCAGTATTGCAGATTCCAGGAAATGTTTAGAACTCCTTCAGAAAAAATGAAAAACAACAAAGTTTTCCTAATATAGACATGGTTTAATAATAAAATTTAATTAGTTGTGTTAACTCCCTGGGTACTTTTTGTAAAATTTCTTTTATATAATTTTTATTAGTTATCATATCAAAACAAAGGCTCCTTCTATTTCAGTGTTATAACCTTCAGGACACATGGCTTTCATCTTGTGTTCAATGGATGGCCCACCCCCACCTCCCATCACTGGAAAAGGCAAAGGGAGTAAGGGGAGGACATCTCTTCAAGGAAAAACCCAGGAAGCACATTGTCTTTCTGCTCTAAAAGCCAGAATCAAATCACATAACCACAACTAGTCTCAAGGAAAGCTAGAAAAATGTACTCTTCATTTTGAATGGCCTTGTAAGAGTTAAGATTCCATTGCCATGGATGAGGAGAATGTGTACTGGGGATCAACCCACTCTCTCACAGTCCACCCTTTTGCCTGGGCATACATCTGTGGTACTCTTCTCACACATAGGGCACATTCACGCCCTCTCCAGATCTCATTCAAGCATCTGACAACCTGCTAAAATAAGAGACAAGTTATGTGCCCCTCTATACTAAATTTACAGTGGTGGAATAGGACTAGGATAACTGTCTTAAAATCTCTAATTTTAAATGAGGAAAGATAGGAAATCCTGAACAGTTATCTATCCATAGAGATTACCAAGGACTGTTGGTAAGAATCATGAAAATTACATGCCTTAGATTAAGCTCCTTACATAGACAGTCTCCTGCCCTAATTTGCCTCTCTGTGAGGAGCCCATGACTTTGCCCACTGGGAAGTTAATTTCTAGTCTAGTGTCCTCTGTGGTCATTTCTGAAGTATGTTTGAGGGCTCCCCTCCTTTTTTCAGTTTGATTTCTTCTGGTTCAGAATGATCTGATTTTAGTTTGACTCATAATATCTTTGTAAACTTAATTTGTACATTCTTTGAAAATATAAAGTCCTCAAAAGGTTAGTAGGTTTCCAATGTTTTTGATCCTCCTCAATTTCATTTGGGAGTAACCACAACCAAAGTTCTGGACGTAATTTTAAAATCTGAAATCACTGCTGTTTTTTTGACTTACTGGTGTCTGTATTCTACTATCTTACCCCACTTTCTCAACACAATGGATACTCCTAGAGGATTTTGGAACATTTACCTTGGCTAAAAAAGCAAAGCACTTAATCTGACCTTTACTACTTGTCTGTTCTCAATATCTAGCTGATACTGTGAGGCCCCAAATCACCAGCAGACATATTTCCCACCCATGAGGTTGACAGTCTTGAGGACATATTGAGGAAGGCATTGTATAGAAAGTGATACTTTGAAAGGTAAACAGAATTTAGATGAAGATACAAACGAAAAGTGATTCAGTCAGAGGAAACTACAGGAAAGGCTGTGAAGGCAAGATAAATGTGGTGAAAGAAAAGAAACATTGGCAAACAGACTAAGATTGGGACTTTCTGCTACTGAAAATGTAGCAGAAGCCAGATGATGGAAAATTTATATACTACATTAATAAGGGCCATTTCATACTTTGAATAGTGAGTGGTGTGGCAGTTTAGTTGCTAAGTCATGTCCGAATCTTGCAACCCTAGGGGCTGAAGCCCTCCAGGCTCTTCCATCCATGGGATTTCCCAGGCAAGAATACTGGAGTGGGTTGCCATTTCCTTCTCCAGGAGACCTTCCCGACTCAGGGATTGAACCTGTGTCTCCTGCATTGCAGGAGAGTTCTTTACTGCTAAGCCACCAGAGAAGCCCATGCTTTGAAAAGGGTGGTAGCTAAATAGATTTTTGACAGTCCCTTCTAATCACAGTGTGCAGGATGGATTTAAAAAAAAAAAAAAAAGCTTGAGACAGCACCACCATTTAGAAGGTTATTATAGTAATCCAGAGAAGAGGTGCTGAGAGAATGATAAAAGGCCAAGAAATTTTTAATAAATAAAGTCTGTAAGACTTGGTGGTTGTTTGGCTGTAACAATGTGAGAGAAAGGCAGAAGGCAAAGTCCAGGAACAGCAAAGGGAGACTGATTCTTTCAGAGGCATTAAGATGGAAGAGCCATGAATTCCAGGTGTAAATATTCAGAGGAGGTAAATACAAGACACTTTTTTCTCAGGAGATAATCATATTAGAGAAATTTATTGAGGAGGTTTCAGTAAACAGACAACAGTTAAAATTTTGCAGCCAGAAAGATATCTCTAGGATAGAGTATATGCTGTAAGAAGGAAATCTGAAGATCATCAAAATCTTAGAGGAAAGCAGAAAAAGAGAAGCCTTTCAAGAAACCAGGAAGGAAAGTCAGAGAAGTAATAAGAGGAGAATCAAAGGAGTGGTGTAAAGGAATTGCTCCTGGGAGTGGGGAAAAAGGCCAGATTGCAGTAGGTTGAAGAGTAAACGGGGAAAAAGATGAAAGAGTAGGAAAATGCTGCTATGACATTTACAGTGGGAGAATAGAGTGGGAAACAGGCTCAAGCTAGAACTTCTTTTAAGGATAGGAGAGGTTTATCTCTAATATAAACCAAAGACAATGAGGGTGGGGGAGAAGTGGGGGAAATGGATGGATGAGGTCCCATTCCAAGAAGGGAGGAAATCATGAGCATGGTGGAGAGATTAGCCGTGATCCTGAGGGAGGGCTCGTCCTGGATTGGAAGATGTGCATGTACATCAGTGTATCAGAATTGGGGAAGAGAAAGTTGACAGATGCTACACTTAGGGGTTCCAGCCAGTCCATCCTAAAGGAAATCAGTTCTGAATATTCACTGGAAGGACTGATGTTGAAGCCGAAACTCCAATACTTTGGCCACCTGATGTAAAGCACTGACTCATTTGAAAAGACCCTGATGCTGGGAAAGATTGAAGGCAGGAGGAGAAGGGGACGGCAGACAATGAGATGGTTGGATGGCATCACCGATTAAATGGACATGAGTTTGAGTAAACTCTGGGAGTTAGTGATAGACAGGGAAGCCTGGCATGCTGCAGTCCATGGGGTCGCAAAGAGTCGGACATGACTGAGCGACTGAACTGAACTGATACTTAGTTAACTTGATTTTGCAGATAAGTGTAAAGGAGTTGTGAGTGAGCGCGCTTTGGAATCTACTACTCTCTTCACATTCTCTGCACTTAATACAAGATTTAGATCAAGCCCAGAGAAATGGGGATTAGATGTCCTGGGAGAAGGCAGGAATACAAAAGAGTAAACAAAACAAAATCTTAGAAGTTGATCTCAGCAGTCCCTGCTGTGGGGGTTAGAGTGTGGTCACATCCTTAGGAGGTGCTGCCTGTTCCCTTGGGGTCTGCCTTTACCTCCTTGTCTTACAGAGTGGAGGTTTTGGAATTCCCATTCAATCCACTATCGGTTCAGAATATTCAGCTGGAGCAACCCGGACATAATTATTTTTGAAAATTGGGCTTTAAGGATCAATAGGATTTGACTAAATTTGTGCTAATTTTTAAATGTATAATACTTCTTTGATAGTTGATCAAACATCCTGCACATTTGAACTGTTACTCCTAACCATTTTTCATACTACATTTATCTGAGCTTAGTCAAATATAAGGTGCCATTTGAAAACCAAAAAGAAAAAAAAGAGAGAGAGAGAATGAGAAAGAAAGAGAAGAGACCGAAAATTACCATATGAGCTGAACTTACAGAATCAAAAATAACGTCATCTGGTAAAGAAACGCTTTCTGAGTAACTCTCCACAATTGCTGGTGTGGGTTAGAGTTTCAGAGTTTATGCCAAGGCTTTTTGGAACCCATACCTAAATAGTCTCTTCTTCCTCATTCTTCTTTTAAAGCTACTTCATAACCTGAGTCTTCTGAGATCTATAATGAGAGGGAGAAAATATCAAATTTTAGGAGATTCTGCCACACAGGCACTTTGTGAAAATAAATGCTGCAGAATTGCACTTCTTGTTATAATCACCTACAGCTATTTCTGTGGCCTGGATTTTGACTAAGGCTACAGTGCTGTGTGACTGTCATACAGACACCTAAAGAAAGTACAGCAATTACACCTTAAATATAGTGGCTTGCTTGCTTATTTGTTGCCCATTTAAATGATATTCATTCTTGATTTTATTCCTCCCTTCAGGAAAATTACACAAAATACTATCAACAAATGCAGTCTTTAGAAAATTTATAAAGTATGTTACTGTTCTCTTTTATCAGTGTCTTCATTTTAATCTTTTCTAACTCTGATCAGAATATAATATCAACTCAAACTTCAGATCAACACCAATCTAGTTTCTTCATTCTCACATTTAATCTTTGTTCTCTTCGCTGAGGGATAATTTCTGCTCTACATAAGGCAGGTTGAGTACATTGCCACATATATAAGTACTCTCCCTCCTCACACATGCACACTCCCCTGCACACACACACACACACACACACACACACACAGGATTTCTACAGGAGGAAGAGAAAAACTGAAACAAACAAACTGTGACAAATTTCCCAAACTGGGCCAAAAATAGCCCTTCTGCACGAAAACCATCAATTCAATGCAAAAAAAAAAAAAAAAAAAAAAACCTTACCATCTGGTTACTGTCAGGTCAACAAGGGCATGAAAGAAGACTCTGTTTTTATACTTGGATTTATTTTTCTTTCACCAAACATGCTGGGTTTCTTCCACTGCATGTATTGTGTCTAGAAAGGGCATATTTGGTCTTCCACATTGAGATAGTCTTAGCAGAACTCTGTCGAAGCGCTAGCATTATTTTGTACTTGTCTCTCTCAAATGCAATAAGCTACACTCACTCTTTTAATGACAGAGTCTCAGATTCTGATGAAATAGCCTTTCTTACTGTTTTATGCAGACTTAGGCCATAATAACTCTACCTCACTTTAGCACAGGTTCCTGCACAGAACTCTGGTACCAGGAAAACAGCGAAACCAGAAAGGAGCAAGGCCCTGAATAGCACCCGGGAATTGTCCCCAGTGGCCTTGTTTGAAGATGCTCATGATGTGAGCCCTGGTCTGCACTGCCGGGTTTCCCAGCGTCCAGAGTGTGAAGGCTGCACTGAGAGCTTTCCTCACACACAGGCCCCGCACAGCTGCTCTTATTTCTCTAATAATGAAAAGAGCAGAAACACATCTGTTTTCATGCTCTGCTGTTGACAGTTCACCAAAAAATGTGCATTCAACAGTTTTTATCCAAATAGAGACGTGTTGGGTCCAAAACACAGAGAGGTTATACGACGTTTTGGTTTTAAGTTTGTGCAAGAAATTCAAGTTTTACATTTTTATGTCACGCCTAGAACAAATTTCTCTCCAAATTCTGACAATATTCTTAGTGAGGCTCCAGGCCGTTTGCTGGAGTGTCACTGCAGTCTGTTGAAGCTCGATTCTACTTTTTATAAAGTATATTTTGAGATAGTTATTTGACTAAACTGAATTGTGCAAAACATTTTAGTCTTCAAAGCAAGGAATGGTAAAGAGTACAAACGCATGTATAATGGGCTTATGATGTAATAGAAATATGTGAGCATAGACCATTGCTTCTTTTTGTGATCTGATCATTCTTTAGATTCTCTTCCCCTAAAAAACCCAGCCTGGAAAAAAAAAAAAAAAAGTCATTTCTCTTTGATAAAAACTTGTGTATAAAAAATGTTCAGTTTAACAGATTAATATTCTTCACCGTTTGGGATGACAAAACATGTAGAGTGATTTTACCACTCATGAAGCAGAGAAGGGGAGAGGGGGGATAAGATATATAGCATGTGAAATTGCATATCTCTCAAAGGGAAAACGTTTTCCAACATGTCTTTTCAGGATGCCCTGTGTAAATGAGTGGCGAGTGAGTAGTTGTGATCAATGGAGAAGGATTTGGGAGGAGAACAAAGAAAGGGAAGATTGTTGGCTTTCATCTTAGAGTTCATTTCAACCACATCAAATAGATATTTAAAATATATTACTATATGCTATTAAATAATAATAATAATTATGTCATTATTTTTAATATTTTAGATTATTAGAAACCAAAATATTTTAAACACACACCTAGGTTTTCTACCTATGCTATTAAAATTCAGTTTCAGAACCAAGTCTTCTGAGTAACCTCTTTTTGTTATTAAGAGTGTTCCAATAGCAACAGTTAATTGACTATCAGGATGAAGAAGAAATACAGCCTTTTGTTTCAGAAGGAAAAACTGAAGAACTTAAGAGGAATCTCACAATTATCCATACTTGTCTCAAAAGTTTATACTGAGGAAGAACCTGTGTGTACCTAAATGAATAATTGAAAAGAGTCAAGTTGCTTTTCTAACACATGAACAAATAACATATTTTCAAGGCATTACTTTGAAGTAAAGGTCTCGAACCTTAGCTGCCAGAAGAGCCAATTAGTACAGAAACACCTAGTACTCTTATGGCTGAAGTATGCAGAATTATTCAACCAAGTTTCAGGTTAGTAATTTTTAGAAGATTTGTTTCACAAGAAGTAGAAAAAGTTTCACCTGTTGGCAGAGGCTTTAGTCTATGTCTATACTCCTTTTATCAACTCAGCCACAACCTGTGATCATCGTGAATTTCCAAACCCACATGTACTGTCTTGAACACATTGAGACTCAGCTTCAGATCTGGTGCCTATTCTTTGGATGGGCATTTATTAGCTAATGAACCAACACTGAGTAGTCATGGTCCCTTTATAATTGCTTGTTTGAAAAAAAAATTAAAAAAGCTAAATCATTGTGAAAATGCTTGCTGCATATTTACATAATGTGCTCTACACTGTATAGAATGCACCCTGTTCTCCAAGTGTTTGCAATCTAAATTAAAAAGAAAAAAGTCAATCCACAAAGTTAAAATGTAAAAAGTAGGGAAAGAAGTAATAAGGACCAAATTCTCCAGCTCTAAAGTAGGTGTGAGTGAGAGACCAACAGTTAAAATTTTTTTGTTCTTGATCTTAGAAAAATAGGCATTTTCCAGGAAAGGGAAAAACTAGAAATGGGGGAAGAAAATGGTAAGCAATAGTCCCTTTCGGTTTTTAAATTTCCTGGCTTGCTTCTTCCTGACCTATTTATTTTTAAGTATTCTTCATTGGACAGAATGCTGTTCTCTGTTGCTTCTTTCTGTAGTTTTGCTCAGACCAAGGCTCCAAAACTGTGTTCTGCTAAACATTGTTATCTATGATGATTCATCATTTTCAGAGAGAAAAGGTTCTGTTAGAAAGGATTCTGCACTAAGAAACAAGGGACCTGATTGCTAATCCTAACTCCTGCTTCAGTGGGGAATTCATTTAGCCAAGTTCACTAAACTGCTCCATGACTCAACTCAACTCATTGATAAAATGAGCAAAATAAGATTTGTGTCATCTTACAGAAATGCTGAAAATTGAGAGCATTTTGTACATTACATGTGTTCTATATTATTATTGTTAGTAAACCTGCCAAAAGTTAATTCTAAATTTAAAACTAAAAAGCACAAATGAATTTTTCATTTACTCAGTCATAGGGAATCTTGAAGCACAATTAAAAGATGTCAAAGTGGCTCTAGGGACTAAGTGGTAAAACAAACCAGCTTTGCCAAATACTGGGAGTTACAAAAACTTTACCCTGCCCCCAGGCATACTGGTCTTCTTCCAGTTCTCACGCAGAGCTTTTTGTCTAATCAATGAATTGGCTGATTTATGTACAGGTCTAGGGGAAAGAGTTGTGAGTAGCTATTTTATGGTTCTTACTTCTGTGTCCAGCCATATCTCATGGCGTTTCCCCTCCCTCACTGTGCTCCAGCCATCATAGGTTCCTGTTGATATCAAGCCTTTGCTGTGGTGTCAGTAGCCCTTTGGACTAATCACTCTGGCCCTGGATCTTCATCTGGCCAATCATTGTTATGCCTCAGATCTCTGCTCAAACATTACCTTAACAAGAAGCCTTTCACAACCATGCTATCTACATATAAATATGCTCACCCTTTATTCCCTATCACATCACTCTCATGGCATGACCACCTTTATCTCATCATTTGTCTAGTATATGATCAAAGGAAAAAGAATGATCCTTTGGTCCTCTTTCCCTCACTCCTGTGCCTAATCATCAACTAGTCACTAGTAAACTAGTCTGCAAAATCCACTCAGTAAATATTCATTCATCTCCATCTCTAAGGTTTTTTCTCTTTATTTACTAACATCATTGCTTTAGACTACACCAATACCCTCTATTTGGAGGACCTGCTTCCACATCGATCCCCACATATTCAATTTTTTATAGTAATCAGAATTACTATATATACTATTACTATATTATATATATATAATATATTATATATATTACTATATATACTATTATATATAAGATTACTATCAGTAATCTTTTTTTAAAAAAAAGACTTAAATCAGGAACCTCCCTGGTGGTCCAGTGGCTATGACTCGGTGCTCCCACTGCAGGGGCCCTGAGTTTGACCCCTGCTCAGGGAACCAGGTCTCACATGCCATGATTAAGAGTGCACACGTGCAGCTAAACATCTCTTGTACCAAATGAAAATCAAAGATCCCATGTTCCGCAACAAAGACCAGGCACAGTCAAATAAATCAATATTCATAAATATTAAAACACAAAAAACTAAAGTCAGACTCTTCATGCACCTGTTTGAAAGCCTCTGATACTTTCTCTATCACTTGGAGATCCTAACTCCTTACCATGGCCTGCAAGTCCTGCCTGCTTCTCTAACCTCACCATCTACCGTCCCTCCTCAGCCATACTTCTGGCCTCCTTCCTGTTTCATCAGGGCATGCACTTGTTGCCTGTGCTTTAGCACATGTCTCTCTGACCTTCACATGACTGGTTTGTTCTCACTACTCAAGTTTTATCTCAAATACCACCTTCTAGATAGACCCCTCCTTGACTGTCCTCCACTCTTCATCACATTTCATCACATTACTGTGTGTTATTTTCTCCATAGCATCTGTCACTATCTGAAATAATACCACTCTTTCATTTGCTCATTTACAAGTTTTCCATCTCTCCTACTCACATGTTAGATCTTTGACAGCAGGGACATTTTTTTGTTTTACCGTGATTTCCTTAGTATTTGAAATAAGATATATCCAAATAGTAGATGCCTAATTCAAATATTAATTCAATAAATTAATAAGTGGTTTATTGCTTGTCTTACAAATAAATGTAACTTCCTTGACAGAAGGAACTTGCTTATCACATATATTGCTATAGGCTTATTATCCAACTCAGTGCTTGATGAGTACTCATTAGTATTTTGGAGGGCTATTTGTTGAATGAAAGATAAATAAATGACTGAATCTGAAGAAGATAATAAATGTAAGCATTTCTAGTCTATAGTTCACAATCTATTTGTAATGGACATGTGGCAGCAGAAGTTAGAAATGCTAATATCTTTTAGTAGCCTATACAAAGGGCAGGTAGCCAAGGATTTCCTTTGAAAGATGTGATTGGGTCAATAAGTATAAATTCTCATTTAAGACCAAAGCACCCAATCTCTTAACTGCTATGAC
The DNA here is from genome assembly GCF_003369695.1 of Bos indicus x Bos taurus. Classification (NCBI taxonomy): domain Eukaryota; kingdom Metazoa; phylum Chordata; class Mammalia; order Artiodactyla; family Bovidae; genus Bos; species Bos indicus x Bos taurus. The sequence continues at coordinate 29,526,964 of NC_040084.1, forward strand.
CATTGCCTATTGATGACTCACAAATAAGTCCCTCCCTAGGAATTGCCTCCCCCAACCTCAAAGAGCTATCTCACCCAGAGTGATGATGTTCATATCCAGTGATGCTAGATACTGGAGTGTGTGCATGCATGTGCTTAGTCATGTCCGACCCTTTGAGGACCCACCAGGCTCCTCAGTCCATGGAATTTTCCAGACAAGAATACTGGAGTGGGTTGCCATTTCCTTCTCCAGGGGATCTTCTGGACTCAGGGATCGAACCCGTGTCTCTTGCGTCTCCTGTGCATAAGGGCACAAATACCTTTCCTTTGTCTGAGAACCTCTGTAGAAACTGCCTCACATATTAAGTATCCCTCTTCCTAGTCTTTCTCCCCTCTTTCCTTTAGAGGTATTGTTTCTGCCCTTAAATTTTACCAGAGCCTATTCCCTAGGATACTCATCTAAGAGAGCTAGCTTTAGGAATTAGTTCTAAAATAGGATTTTGGAGTTGAATCAACCTTTATCCTGCAGCCATGAGGACCTATTACTGATACTAGGTGGAGTTCAGAGAGCCTCTGGCATACTGCCACTGTGCAGTTGGAATGGGATACAAGTGGAAGGAAATATGCTGATAATAGAAATACCCCCAGGTGTTTGAGAGGGTCAGGAGGAGTCGCAATTATAAAAATATAGAATCAGAGAGTTATAGCCAGAAGCTACTGAGACATTAGAGAAAGAAAATAAAATGTCTTGGGCAATTAATTACCAAGTCAAATGAAATATGAAAGCCAGAGACCTTGGCAGCATACACAGCATACATATTTCTGTAGCCAAAAGCACAAAAAGCTGAGGACCAGACCCAGGTTTGCCCTACACTAGGGTGTTGCAGTGAAGGATGAGTTTTCAATCCTCTCCTGCAGGCAGGGACCTGGCTGGGAAGAAGTGGGACTCTGAAAGCTTACAATGGAAATATCAGGCTCAATGTACCTGAAGGAGAACACTGCAGTGAATGCATTGGTGCACTGCCCATGCCCCATTAAGGGCCCATGCTCTCATTACCACAGTTGCCGGCGGTGTAGCCCATTGCCAGCTCTCAACAGAGTCCTCTCAGAGACCTCTCCTTGTTGGAAGAAGCAGCCTCTGCAAGGTTATGCCTGTTTCCAAGAAAAACCTGTGTCTAATGACTAGTCGACATAGGGTTACAAAGACCTAGCCCTCTTGTCTCAATTTGGAACATCTCTGAAGTGCAATGCCACTTCCAAGACTCTTTGAGGGGATTTACTGAGGCCACTGCTGCTATTGCACTGCTGTTCTTCAGCTTTTCTCTGCCCAGTCCTACCTCTCTTACCTTTCAAAGTGCTGTTACAAAGAGGACTCATCAATTAGACTGCCCTAGTGGCCCAGTGGCTAAGATTTTGCACTCCCAATGGAGAGGGGCTCAGTTCAATCCCTGGTCAAGGAATTACATCCCACATGCCACAACTAAAGATCCCACATGCCACAATGAAGATTGAAGATCTTGAGTGCCACAGCTGACCTACCACAGCCAAATAGATAATAAATAAAAATAAATATTAAAAAAAGAAGACTCAACCAATAGACCACCTCACATCAATTTTCATCTTAGATTCTGTTTTTTTAAATAACTTGCCCTCTGCAGTTATTAAACTAGGATTAATTTCTGACAGAAGGCTTCCTTGGTGGCTCAGTGGTAAAGAATCCACCTGCTAATGCTCTGGGAGTTGGTGATGGACAGGGAAGCCTGGTGTGTTTCAGTCCATGGGGTTGCAAAGAGTCTAATATGACTGAGTGTCTGAACTGAACTGCTAATGCAAGAGACACGAGTTTGACCCCTGGGTTGGGAACATCTCCTGGAGAAGGAAATGGCAGCTCATTCCAGTATGCTTGCCTGGAAAATCCCATGGACAGAGATGCCTTGTGGGCTACAGTCCTTGAGATCGTAAAGTGTTGGACATGACTTAGCAACTAAACAACAATAATATGCATTGTCACAGTTTGTTAAGAGTAACAGAAGAATGGATGAGACAAAATTATTTGGGGAAAAGACAGAACCATAAAGGTTTTGGGCAAATCAGTGTTCAGTAAGATGGGCTCTGAATAGGAAAATATGGGTTCAAACTGTGGCTCTTCTACTTTTGTGTGTGTGTGTGTGCAAATCATTTCACTTGGTCTCCTTTTATTTAAAAAAAAAATCTGAATAATTTTGTTGGCAGAATAATTCTAAACAGATAGGTGAGGAGTTCTCTACAGAAAGAGAACCAGGAATGACTTTCTTGACTTAAGTTATTTTGGCCTAAGCTGTTTTGTAACCTAAGCCTGGTCACAATGGTTGCCTTTGAACAGGTCCCGGTAATAATGATCTTGTGGGGAACAAAAGAGCAAACTGTTATCAGCAAGTAAAGTAACAACAGTAGAGATAATAAACCAACTGTAAAGACTCCCAGTTCTGTTTCAATGGTAAGTGAAAGTCTCTCAGTCGTGCCCAACTCTTTAAGACTCCATGGACTACACAGTCCTTGGAATTCTCTAGGTCAGAATACTGGAGTGGGTAGCCTTTCCCTCCTCCAGGGGATCTTCCCAACCCAGGGATAGAACCCAGGTCTCCCACATTGTGGGCAGATTCTTTAACAGCTAAGCCGCAAGGGAAGCCCAAGAATACTGGAGTGGGTAGCCGATCCCTTCTCCAGCAGATCTTCCCAACCCAGGAATCAAACTGGGGTCTCCTGCATCGCAGGTGGATTCTTCACCAACTGAGCTATCAGGGAAGCCCTTGTTTCAGTGGTAAAGATAATCCCAAATCATTTTCTTGAGCTGTTTTGCAGAATGAAAGCCCTCTTGGGCACTCAACCACTCAATCAACTGGAACCTAGGGAATGATGATGTTGCCCTTTTCGAACTATCAGTGATTTCAATCAACTAAAGCTTAGACTCTGTCGACCTTTGCCCCAATCCCATGCTGAATTCTCCTCTACTCAAGCCGCTTCATGAATTGCATGTACCCTTAACTTAAAACTTCCCCAGTTTTGCAGTTCCAGGAGACATTACTTTGGAAAAGACCTTCAGTGTTCCCTTTACTTGAAGCAAATAATAAATCCTTTCTTTTCCCAATCTTTGACTTGACTGTGTCTTTTGACTCCACATCTACAAAGAGGTGAACCAGTTTTCAGGTAACATTTTCACTAGTGATTCCAAAACTACTGGAGGGCATATGCTGAGCTTTTGTGATTCTCTCTCTCTCTCTTTTTTTTTTTTACAGATCTATGGATAAATGAGTAAATGAAAATAGTGTAGTCATTTTTTTTCTTTAATTGAAGTTTATTCCATTTTAAAAAGGTGGATACTATTCTAAGATGATGATGTTTCTATTTCTTAGTATTCTGATACTTCTGAATAAAATGATGAAGATGGTAGATTGTAGAAGCTGGTATTTTAAAAATGCTCTTATTTAGCAAAAAAAAAAAAAAAAAAAGTCAGCAGTCCAACATCAAATTCTTAGAACATTAAAAAAAAAATAGAGTATTAAATAAGTTCCAATGTTTTTTTGGCTTATCAAAACTGAATAGTGCATATCTAAATTTATTCACATTTGAGCAGAGAATCTAATAGAAAAATATTGCCTTTCCATTTGTGTTTACTTTAGAATTGATTCACCCTTTTGGAAATATCTAGCCCATCAGGCAATTCTGTCCTAATAAATGATAGAAGCAGGTGACAACACATCAGCCCAGCAGGGGACAAACATTCCTATCCCAGGAGAGTAAGTACTTCAAATTCTCAGCTGAATTTAAGTGGCTTTGGAAATGTTTGCAAAAGTTAGAGACTCTTTCTAGTATCTTTTGGCAGCCTATTGGAAGGGCAGGTAGCCAAGAATTTTACTTTGAAAGATGTCATTGGGTCAGTAATTATGGGTGATTTTTGTTGTTAATGTTGCTTACAGTAAATATAAGCAACATTTGTTTGGAAGCAGTGAAAAACACCTCTGCCCTGTGATAAGCAATTTGCATATCTGGAGATATGACAAAGGCAGCCTCTCCAGGGACCTGACACTGGCTTTTCTAGGTTTTGAGAAGTGACAGAACTGTTTTCTTAGCTGCTAGGAAGCATTATACTAGGTAGATTCTTAAATAAAACACAAGGATGTAATTTGAATCCCTAGGCATGCTACACTTAGATTGGTTTACTGTTGTTGTCTGAAAATGAAAGTTTTTATAATTGTGTACATAATGTCTTTGAACTCTGAGCATCTGCTTGAAACAGCTGTTTCTGATTAAAATTAAACTGAAAAATTTCACCAGTGGAGAATCTGCTGCAGATAAAAAGGAAAAATTGTGGGTGTAATGGGAGCCGTGCAAGCTCCAACTACTCACTGCAGATTAAGTTCCAGAAGTCCTTGCTCATTTTATTTGGAGAAAGAGAAGGAGTTTAATGTTAAAAGTTGGAAATCTTTGAAGATTAAGGACCTTTTAGCAGGTACAGTACTAAGACTTCAACCAGTTCAATAACAGAAAAACATTTTTTAATCTTCCCCAGCAACAAAGATCAATATGTAGTTGACTTTAAATGTTCTTAGAAGCATTTTTTAATAGTGACAATTGTGTCTACGGAATTTATATTTCCTACTATAAATGGGAACTGTATGGTTAATTTCAAATTCATATTTTCTAGAATGGCTGGTTTTATCAATATGTGTCAACTAGGCTAGGCAACAGTACCCAGCTATTCAATCAAGGACTAATCAAGGTATTGCTGTGAAGGTATTTTGTAGATGTGGTTAGCATTGTACAGTCAACTGCCTTCAAGTGAAGGAAATTGTTTTCCGTAATGTAGATGAGCCTGTCCAATTAGACGAAAGACTTTAAAAACAAATACTGAGATTTCTGTGAAGAGGAAATTGAAGCTAAAGACTCCAGACTCAACTCCTGGTGTTTACAGTCTGCAGGCCTATCTTACAAATTTGAATTTGCTAGCCTCTACAATAGGATTCCCAGGTGACTCAGCAATAAAGTACCTGCCTACAATGCCAGAGACCTGGGGTTCAATTCCTGGGTCAGGAAGATTCTCTGGAGAAGGAAATGGCAACCCACTCTAATATTCTTGCCTGGGAAATCCCACAGACTGCGGAGCCTGGCAGGCTCTATAGTCCATGGAGTTGCCAAGAGTCAGACAGGACTTAGAGACGAAACAACAAACCTCCATAACAAAAGACAATACCTTGGAGCTTCTCTTGGTGACTCAGTGGTAAAGAATCTGCCTGGCAATGCAAGAGACACAGGTTTGATCCTGATTCAAGAAGATCCCACTTGCCACTAAGCAACTAAGCCTGTGTACCACAACTACCGAGCCAGCACTCTAGAGCCTGTGAGCTGCAACCACTGAGCCCAGTCCACAACCACTGAAGCCCATGCACCCTAGAACCCGTGCTCTGCAGCAAGAGAAGCCGCCACGATGAGAAGCCCACACACTGCAACTGGAGAGCAGCCCCTGCTCGCCACAACCAGAGAAAAGCCTGAGCAGCAGTGAAGACCCAGCACAGTCAAAACAAATAAATAAAGTTATGTTTTAACAAGGCAATACCTTGAAATAAATATCTTTATATGCATACATGTATATATTGTCTACTTGTTCTGATGTTTTGGAGAACATTGATTGTTACATCTTCTGAATAGTAACAACTTTTTATATGGATGAAAGCACCCTTAATATTTGCAAAATGATTTTCACTGCTCATCATAAACCAACAGTTACTATAAATCAAAACCCTCTCACTTATTTTCCCATCAACATGATTTTTATTTCTACATCTCAGTTCCTCATTGGCAATCACACCTTCAGAAATCTTATTGCATGATTAGTTATAATGAGATGTCAAATATCAAAAACAGAGGCAATTCTCTTAAATTTTCTTTCCAAAAAAAAATGATTATGCCTACCTGAAGTAGGGGGAAAGGGGGTCATCTATTAACCTCTTAAAACTATTACTTATCAATAATAAAGATATTTTTAAAACCTTCCTTCACTATCATCCTCAGCCAGTTATTTGATAATAGAAAAAAGAGGATAGAAAGGAAAGAGGGAGAGAGAGCTAGAGAGATTGAAAAAACACTTTTACACTGTTTACTAGAACAGCAATAGACTATCATCTAATTTGGGGACCTCAAACAAAGAGAAAAGTGGACATTTTACTAGCTGCCAGGGAGTAATTCTACCATCAAGAACTTACAGAAAAAAAGTAAAAGATTAAATTACAGTACCTGCTCATCTAGTTCATATCCCTGAAGTTAACGATGAGTTAACTGTGATTCCTATCATCAACTTTTTTTTTTCTTTTGGCTTCATGGTGTGGCTTGAGGGATCTTAGTTCCCTGACCAGGGATTGAACTCATGCCATCGGCAGTGAAAACACAGAGTCCTAACCACTGAACCACCAGGGAATGCCCTATCGTCATTTTATTTACAGAGCAAAATGCTATGGCACCAAACCACAAGGTCACAAGGTCACCATTTCTCTACCATATTTATCTTTAGCCTTGTATATCAATTCTGGTATTTCTCTTATACCTAAAGGAGGAGAAAGGGGCGACAGAGGATGAGTTGGTGGATGGCATCATTGACTGAATGGGCATGAGTTTAAGCAAACTCTGGGAGATGGTGAAGGATGGGGAAGCTTGGCATGCTGCAGTCCATGGGGTTGCAAAGAGTCAGACATGACTGAGCGACTGAACAACAAAAGGATTGTGCAAAAAAAAAAAAAAAAACAAAGAAATGGAAAGAAAAATGTTATGACTAAATAGCTTAAATGTTAGAAGACAAGTGACCATTATGCTAGGGTTATTATTATGCATGGCTCAATACTGGAAAACTTAGTAGCTTAAAATAATATAAATTGTATTATCTTAACAGTTGCTGCAGGAAAATGAGACCAGCTTAACTGGCTTGGTTACAGCTCAAGGTCTCTCATGGGTTGTGGTCAAGGTATCATCCTGGGCTACAGTTAACTGCAAGTTTGACTGGACTGGAAGATCCTTTTCCAGAATGGTTTTCTCACATGAATATTGGCAGAAAGCCTTAATTCCTCATCGCAGGAACCTCTCTGTTGGGCTTCTTGAGTGTCTTTACAATGTCTGAGCTGTTTTCTCCCACAGTGCATGATTCAGAAGAGCAAGGAGAAAGTTTCTCTCTCTTTTTTTCTTTTTTCGGCCAGGTAGGAGAGGGGCATGCAGGATCTTGCTTCCCAAATTAGTGATGGAACCTGTGCCTCCTACAGTGGAAGCTTGGAGTATTAACGACTAGACCATGGGGAAGTCTCAAGGGGAAAATTTGAATGTCTTTTGTGACCTGGCCTCAAAAGTCGAGATCTGCTACTTCCACAACATCCAGTTAGTTATCTGATCTGATTGGGCCCTATTCACTACGGAAGGGTACAGCTAAGATCATGAATATCAAAACAGGAAAATACGTGGGTCTATCCTTGACACTGGCTACTACAATCATTCTTGGTGGCTTCCCTGGTGGCTCAGAGGCTAAAGCGTCTGCCTGCAATGCGGGAGACCTGGATTTGATCCCTGGGTCGGGAAGATTCCCCTTGAGTAGGAAATGGCAACCCACTCCAGTATTCTTGCCTGGAGAATCCCATGGATGGAGGAACCTGGTGGGCTACAGTCCACGGGGACACGACTGAGCACTTTCACCACAATCATTAAATAAGAGGTACAGAAAGCACATTTTAGATCAATAAATGCATATTCATAGAGTTAAAATCTACTTATAAATTCTGAAATGATAGCATAATCAGGATCGGGCAGAATTCGTCATGGAGGGTTTTCTGAAAGTGGCAAGGAGTTTTTAGGTGGATTTTGAACTGATTTTTGGTGGGCAGAGAACATAAAGTGAGGGCAGAATCCAGTTAAATATACATGCCTATTTTAGTAGACTACTAATGGGGTTGCAAAGAATCGGACACGACTGAGCGACTGAACTGAACTGAAAGGGTAAGAGTTATTCCCTAAGAGTTTACAGCAACTTTCTAACTTTGGATAAAAAACATCTCAGGAATTACTGCCTCACATCTGAGGTATTACTACCACAAATATCTAAATGTTTCTTTAAAATACATGTTTTCTTTACATAGATATAAAAAATAAAAAGCCACTGTAATGAGTAACAAATTTAAGGAAATGTGCTTAGCTAAATGCATGTTTTCTTTTTGTGCATGTAAATGTATATTAACTACTAATATCACAAACATGCAAAATACATTTTTAAATGTTCCACTGTGCCTTTGTTTCATGTCAACTAAAATTGGTGAATAAGCTTGAGTTTAAAATCAGGTTAGCAATAGACTGCTGATGTTATCAATCTAAATTATCTACTTTGCCAGATGCTCATTAAATCGTTCTGAGAAAATCATCCTGGATTGTAATTTGGCATCTCTTCTATTTGCTGTTTGTTATTGTTATTGTTCTGTCACTTAGTCCTACTCTTCATAACCCCATGAACTGGAGCACGCCAAGCTCCCCACCCTTTGCTATCTCCTGGAGTTTGCTCAAGTTCATTGCCATTGAGTTGGTGATGAACCCCTTGGATTCAGAGCACGAATATGAGCTCAGACATTTAGTAACTGTATGATCTTGGTCAAGTAACTTTTCAAAGCCTCAGTTTCTTCATTTGTTAAAAAAAAGAAAGAAAGAAAAAAGTTCCTTTTCCTGTGTAATTGCACCTATCCTATATGGTTTAGTTACAAGTAAGTGGACTGTTGTGTGTGAATCACTAAGAATGGTCGTTGGCATTCAATAAATGGCAGATATAATGCACATTAAGTTATTTGGACAGGCAGCATTTGTCACTTTCTTGCTTTGCATTATGTGGGAAAAATAAGACGCGTACAGTGCCTCCCCTCTGGCCTGCTCAAAAACTACCCCAGGCTATTGCCACACAAAGGTGCCTGCTTTGTGACATCATAGAAACATCCCACGGTTACTGTTAACAATCCCATTGGAGGTTTCAAGCTGGAAGCCTCTGCCCACAGCCTTCTTGTGAGAGCTGGCCACAGGAGAAGCCTCTGCTGACAGCTCCTTCTTGTGAGAGCTGCCACAGCAGTCTCCCTGGAGGTGTGGATGCACTGCCTCCCCAAATAACGTCCTCTCACGATCTTAAATTTCAGGGTGTGCAAGCCGTAAAATCCGACCAGAAGGTCCTTTAGTCAGACAACTTTGTAACCTTTTATTCCCTTTGAGCCAGCAGGTGGAATGAAAATTATTCATAAGTAAATGAGGTGTTGTTGTTCAGTCACTAAGTCGTGTCCAACTCTTTGCGACATCACGGACTGCAGCAGGCCAGACTTCCATGTTCTTCACTTACTTCCAGAGTTTGCTCAAACTCATGTCCATTGATTTGGTGATGTTGTCCAATCATTTCATCCTCTGTTGCCCTCTTCTCTCCTGCCCTCAATCTTTCCCAGCATCAAGGTCTTTTCCAATGAATCATCTCTTTGCATCAGGTGGCCAAAGTATTGGAGTTTCAGCTTCAGCATCAGTCTTTCCAATGAATATTTAGGACTGATTTCCTTTAGGATTGACTGGTTGGATCTCCTTGCATTCCAAGAGACTGTCAAGAGTCTCCTTCAGCACCACAATTCAAAAGCATTAATTCTTCAGCTCTCAGCCTTCTTTATGGTCAAACTCTCACATCCACACATGACTACTGGAAAAACCATAGCTTTGACTATCCAGATGTTTGTTGGCAAAGTGATGTCTCTGTTTTTCAATATGCTGTCTAGATTTGTCATAACTTTCTTCCAAGAAGCAATTGTTCAGTAAACTATTTGCAAGTCAGCAAACATAAATATTCTGTTTGTTAGTTTTAGCTTTCGTTACAAATTAGTCACTGGAGTTTCTTTATAAATCAGTTTCCAGTAAGTTTGTTATATGTCAATTCACAAGATTTAATTCATTGTCTCAAAGTATACTGGCAAAAATTTCCTAGGATTTGGAAAGTTGAACAACCGATCTCTGGAATGTAATCCTCACTTTGAAGCTTCTTTGGCTAAAGCACTGTCTGAGAGACCAGTGGACCTCTCAAGATAAATGATAACAAACTGGGACAAAATTTTCCCAACTAATTTTCCCTTATACTTTGAATAAATCAAAACTATATCTAGTAAAAATCAAAATTTTAGGAGGAAGAAAACAGAAACTTCTATTTGAGAATGGAAAGAACATAAAATCCTTTACTCTTTGCACAGAAAAGGCATGATGTCATATTTTCTTTTAAATATAATTAACATATCTGAATGTTTCTATTTTTCATGGCTCATCAGGAAGAATACCACGAAAGATGATCACACAGGGTTCAATTCTTTGTTCTCTCTCTGCTTATCATGTGGCAGAACACCATCACCTCCATTTTTTACATTTATTTCAGTTTCTTCAACTTAAAGAACTGGTGCTTTGGTTAGATTATCTCTAAAATTCCTTTCGGTGGAAAACTTGTTTTCCTACTGACTCCAATTGCAAATCCTTCAGAAAAATAGGATAGTGTAAATAGTTCCAGTAAAACAAAAAGGGCCAAAACAACAATAAGGTATTATTTCCAAAAGAAAAAAAACACAAAACAAACTTCTCCCATTATTGCAGAATTTAATTAGTGTGCTTAAAAACATTCCATAATTATTATTAACTCCCCTAATTTATTCCATCCACATAGAGATTACAGAAGAACAGAACAGAGCTGAATCCAGAATTCCAGTAGCTGAGATACTATAGATCAAGAGACTAAAATGTTGCTAGATTGTGAGAGACACATTGAGGCAAATAGGCCAGATAGCCTTAGTTTTTAAGGTACATTTTGCTCATCTCTATTAACAGATTTGAAACTCCAGAGTGGGTCCTAGATATTTGTACAGGGAAAAAAAAAAGAAAAGCTTCTACAAAACCAGGGTCACCCTAACCCTAAAAAAAAAAAAAAAAAAAAAAAGCATTATGTGCTTCTTCCTTATCTGAAAAATCTTAACTATGCTTTTAAAATCACTTTCTGGTAGGTTTTATGAGAAACTGCCTCCCTTATCCCACTGCTTATTGCATGAGCCTATGTACGTGATAAACATCAAGCATTTTGAAGTGCCCTGACGTCTTTATAAACAAACTTGCCTGACCTCAGCCGCAGATAACAGCATGTATTTTTCATTTGGGAACCATCACGAAATGACTGTTAGAAATTCGGAGATTTGCAGAGAGATCTACAGGAATAATTCCTTCGGTTTTTTAATATTCCTCTTTTAGGAAAAATCATCCTTCTGCTGTGTAATTCTTTTGATTTTTGTAATTACATTTTTCTTTCACAAATATTTCTGCCCTCTTGGAATAGAACTTAAACTGCTGTGTTTTATGGAAAACACATGATGCCTGATTTTTTTCCCCTGAAAAAGAAGTATTTCTCAAGTTATCCCAAAATATACTTCATTTCCTTAAAAGGCAGTTTGGGGGACAAATGGGAAGGATAATGCTCTTTATAATCACTTAAAATATTGACTTCTTATAATACACATTTTTCCTGTCGTGTTCCTATCAGAAATTTTATCAAAGACCTGAGCTTCTAGGCTCTGATGGAGACCTTCCCAAATACATTGTTTTGCATGGTATGGTAACAGAAGTAGGTAAAATAATGTGTAGAGTAAAAGCCAAAATGAGAAATTTTCTACAAGAGGCAATATAATGACATAATGTAAAGTTACTATTTTAATTATTGCCAGTGGAGAGAAAATAGGAAAACAAAATATATTGTAAATTTTAGTAGAAAGAGCACTGGGCTCAGATTTGGGCTGCCATGGTTTCACTTCCTGGCTTACCTTGGAAAGACCTTTGTTTCCTCAGCTATAAAATGAGAAAGTGGACTCTGATTTCCCTTCAGGCTTAAAAAGCTGAGACTATATTTTTAACTCATCCTGTATGTTATGAACTCAATTATATACCCCTGCAAATTCAAATATTGAAGCCCCAACCTCCAGTGCCTCAAAATGTAACTATTTTGAGATGGGGCCTTTAAAAAGGTGATTAAGTTAAAAAGAGATCATTAGGATAAGCCTATCCAATCTGACTTCCTACTTTTGCACTCCAGTCCCCTATAATGAAAAGGACATCTTTTTTGGGTGTTAGTTCTAAAAGGTCTTGTAGGTCTTCATAGAACCGTTTAACTTCAGCTTCTTCAGCGTTACTGGTTGGGGCATAGACTTGGATTACTGTGATATTGAATGGTTTGCCTTGGAAACGAACAGAGATCATTCTGTCGTTTTTGAGATTGCATCCAAGTACTGCATTTTAGACTCTATACAGTCAGCAAAAACAAGACCAGGAGCTGACTGTGGCTCAGACCATGAACTCCTTATTGCCAAATTCAGACTGAAATTGAAGAAAGTAGGGAAAACCACTAGACCATTCAGGTATGACCTAAATCAAATCCCTTATGATTATACAGTGGAAGTGAGAAATAGATTTAAGGGCCTAGATCTGATAGATAGAGTACCTGATGAACTAGGGAATGAGGTTCGTGACATTGTACAGGAGACAGGGATCAAGACCATTCCCATAGAAAAGAAGTGCAAAAAAGCAAAATGACTGTCTGGGGAGGCCTTACAAATAGCTGTGAAAAGAAGAGAAGCGAAAAGCAAAGGAGAAAAGGAAAAATATAAACATCTGAATGCAGAGTTCCAAAGAATAGCAAGAAGAGATAAGAAAGCCTTCCTCAGCAATCAATGCAAAGAAAGAGAGGAAAACAACAGAATGGGAAAGACTAGGGATCTCTTCAAGAAAATCAGAGATACCAAAGGAACATTTCATGCAAAGATGGACTCAATAAAGGACATAAATGGTATGGACCTAACAGAAGTAGAAGATATTAAGAAGAGGTGGCAAGAATACACAGAAGAACTGTACAAAAAAGATCTTCATGACCCAGATAATCACGATGGTGTGATCACGGACCTAGAGCCAGACATCCTGGAATGTGAAGTCAAGTGGGCCTTAGAAAGCATCACTCTGAACAAAGCTAGTGGAGGTGATGGAATTCCAGTTGAGCTATTCCAAATCCTGAAAGATGATGGTGTGAAAGTGCTGTACTCAATATGCCAGCAAATTTGGAATACTCAACAGTGGCACAGGACTGGAAAAGGTCAGTTTTCATTCCAATCCCAAAGAAAGGCAATGCCAAAGAATGTTCAAACTACTGCACAATTGCACTCATCTCACACGCTAGTAAAGTAATGCTCAAAATTCTCCAAGCCAGGCTTCAGCAATATGTGAACCGTGAACTTCCTGATGTTCAAGCTGGTTTTAGAAAAGGAAGAGAAACCAGAGATCAAATTGCCAACATCCGCTGGATCATGGAAAAAACAACAGAGTTCCAGAAAAACATCTATTTCTGATATATAGACTAAGCCAAAGCCTTTGACTGTGTGGATCACAATAAACTGTGGAAAATTCTGAAAGAGATGGGAATACCAGACTACCTGATCTGCCTCTTGAGAAATTTGTATGCAGGTCAGGAAGCAACAGTTAGAACTAGACATGGAACAACAGAGTGGTTCAAAATAGGAAAAGTAGTTCGTCAAGGCTGTATATTGTCACCCTGTTTATTTAACTTATATGCAGACTACATCATGAGAAACGCTGGACTGGAAGAAACACAAGCTGGAATCAAGATTGCCGGGAGAAATATTAATCACCTCAGATATGCAGATGACACCACCCTTATGGCAGAAAGTGAAGAGGAACTCAAAAGCCTCTTGATGAAAGTGTAAAAGTTGGCTTAAAGCTCAACATTCAGAAAACGAAGATCATGGCATCTGGTCCCACCACTTCATGGGAAATAGATGGGGAAACAGTGGAAACAGTGTCACACTTTATTTTTCTGGGCTCCAAAATCACTACAGATGGTGACTGCAGCCATGAAATTAAAAGATGCTTACTCCTGGGAAGGAAAGTTATGACCAATCTAGATAGCATATTCAAAAGCAGAGACATTACTTTGCCAACAAAGGCGGACCTAGTCAAGGCTATGGTTTTTCCTGTGGTCATGTATGGATGTGAGAGTTGGACTGTGAAGAAGGCTGAGCACCAAAGAATTGATGCTTTTGAACTGTGGTGTTGGAGAAGACTCTTGAGAGTCCCTTGGACTGCAAGGAGATCCAACCAGTCCATTCTGAAGGAAATCAGCCCTGGGATTTCTTTGGAAGGAATGATGCTAGAGCTGAAACTCCAGTACTTTGGCCACCTCATGGGAAGAGTTGACTCATTGGAAAAGACTCTGATGCTGGGAGGGATTGGGGGCAGGAGGAGAAGGGGACGACAGAGGATGAGATGGCTGGATGGCATCACTGACTCGATGGACGTGGGTCTGGGTGAACTCCGGGAATTGGTGATGGACAGGAAGGCCTGGCGTGCTGCGATTCATGGGGTCGCAAAGAGTCGGACATGACTGAGCGACTGATCTGATCTCTGATCCAATCTGACTCGGGTCCTTATAGGAAGAAGAGATTTGAACATGCAGGGAGTCACCAGGGTTTCATGTGCACAGAAGGAATAATATAATAAAGTAAACCAGCTTTTATTTCTTCTTCTTTACATCTCTGTGATCACTGTTTATTTTAAATATACATCTAGATGAAAAAATATGTGGTACCATAGGGGTTTGAAATGAACTAGGCAGAAACAAGCTCAAATGATTCCTTATTGTTAAGAATTTACTCTAGAAATAAGTGATGTGGCTGAGTCTGCATGTGTCAGCCCCTCTGTATAACTGGAAGTTCTTTGAATTAACTTACGTATAGAATCCAATGTTTACCAAAAGATAAGTAATAAAAATATGCTTCTTTAAAGGTTACGTGTATTATTACAAATCATCAGTAAGAACAACAATTATTTAGAATTTAGACCACAAACTGTAGCCCCAGCCAAATCTTGCCTGCTGCCTATTTTTATAAATAAAGTTTTATTGGAACACAGACACTTCCAGCCATTTGTGTTTTCTCTGTGACTTCTTTCTTTCTACAGCATCAAGACTGAGTAATTGAAACAGGTTTCTTTTATCCCCCAAAGTCCCAAACAGTTACTATTTGGCCCTTTACAGAAAAAGTTGCTTGCTGATGCTCAACTTAGACCAGCAAAAGACTTTTTCTGGGGAAGAGTATTTTAACACTGATACTGTTTTAGAATTGCTGGTGTTTGGTGATGATACAGGACAAAACACACTAGACAATGTCCATACTGACTGCCTGAACCCAGGTAGACCGTTCCCACCGCTCTGATCTTGGTGCCACTGGTATACAGTAAGCTTTTGACTAAGTAGCCTCCCAGGGCTCAGATTCAGTAAATATTTGGGGTCCTGCAAATTCTCACACAACATGTTGATTAGGCCTTAGATTCCACCTGGCTGATCCCAAAGAACTATTTGAAAACACAAATATAGATGAGGTAGAAAAACCTAGAAGAAAAGAGTTTGAAAGGTACCATACCTTCTCTTTGATGTTTAAATGATTAAAACAAATGGTAGACTATTTCTATTGCTTGAACTGTGCCTTGGATGTAGGAAACACTCATACATATATACAGTGAGACAAAGAAAGAACTGGCCAAGAAGAAATGGTCAAGAAAGGATGATGGAGATGAAAATGTGAAATGGATAATGTTGGTTCTGGCCAACTTGGAGATGGGTAGTAATTCCCCAACCACATCAGCCTGCCTGAAATCTCAAGTGTTCTCAGGGAGTGGGGGAACCAGGCTGGGTGGGTGAATTTGAGGACTCACACCATTAGATCTGTAAACCTTGGGGTCCAAGTTGAGTGTTTGTGTGTGTGTGTGTGCTTTCCTGACTGAAGAAAGTAGTGTCATTCATTTTGTCTTTTTTAAGCAACCTCAGTTGATGGATGCTGGTGACTGAGTCATGGCTTTATTTTAGCAGATTGAAAGAGCAAGATTTGATGGCAGTGAGCCTGATGATAGACATGGAGATGACAGGAGCTAAGCCTATGAGGTTGTTAGGACTTGGCTGTTAGACTGTCACCCCAGGGACACAATAGCCATGGAAGTTCAGGAGCCATTGGTGGCTCCAGAAGACACTGGAGTAAGGACCTCTCGAAGACAGTGATGAGCAGTTGGCTCTGGGAAGAATTGACAGAGTAGGTTCTATGAATTCCTGCTCAGCAGGAAAAAGAGATAGAGAAGAATTGATTCATGAGCACTGAGGAATATTAAGATAATTTGGGCAAGGGAGTGCTGAAGAAGATTGTAAATTCTATAATGGAGCAGGCAGATGCTCCAAAGTATGACAGTTGAGATTCTGATGTAACATGAGATGAATTTTTAGTCTCTGAATATTAAAATCAAAATGTTTAGATTATAGATTTAGGACATATTCAGCCAAAACACTTAAGTAATTATTAGCTGTTGTTTAATAACATCTAAATCCATCCCTCCTCTCTTCAGATATTTTGAAACTTGATTTAGAAGAAAAGCTATAGTCTGGTACATTTTGTTCTTGGAGGTTAATGTGAATCTTTACTGGCAGCAAATGACAAAGACAAATAATATAAGCTCAATGCTGTAAGTAAAGAGAGTCTTACTAATATGTTACCTGAAATGACTATGTGTGGCTTTCTTTTGTATTTTTTGCCACAACACATGACATACAGGATATTATTTCTCTTATCAGGGGTCAAGCCCATGCTCCCTGCAATGGAAGCACAGAATCTTAACCACTGATCACTGAGGAAGCCCATGTTTTTTGTTTTGATGTTATTGATAAAATACACATATTATCCATCTACCATAATTTTACTTTTGGTTATATTCTTGTCTGGTAATAGGGTTGCTCTGTAAATTTACCACAATAGGACTAAAGAGTCAAAGCTTTTATTTTCATTTATTTATTTTTTTGCTTTGCTTACTTTGCAGTTTTCATTCCTAACATTGTTTTGGTGGGACTGAAATGGCAATAATCACTGAGCTCTGTTAACATCCTTTGGCAGAGATGGTTATTTTTTATTTTAGATTTAGTGTATTCATTTCATAAATTTTCTTTCTGGGTAGGATTTCCAATCATCACTAAATCCTGCCAGGGAGGGAAGGCCAAAGAGAGAGAGAGACAGGAAGGGAGGGAGGGAGGAACAAAGAAAAGAGGAAAATCAGGCCAACTGAGGTACAAATTCTGTTGCCCACATTTCCAAAGCTCTCCTGGGCTTTGATTTCCACACTTATAAGAAGATGATGCAGTATGGTGGTTAAAGTATCAGATTAAAATGCTCAATATCTGGTAAGAGTCCACTTTTTGGTTCTGATACAGCTCTCTTTTTTTTTGGAACCTCACATAGTGAAAGGCACAAAGGAGTCTCTTTTCTGGGGTCTCTTTTATAAGGACACTAATCTCATTCCTGGAGAATCTGCCCTCATGAATTAATAGCCTCCTGAAGTCCCCATCTCCAAATACCCTCACTTGGGGGGATTAGGTTTCAACATATGAATTTGGGGGACATAAATATTCAATCTGTAGCCATTTGTTTGTTACAAATTAATTTTTTGAAATCTGAAAAAAAAAAAAAAGAGAGAGAGAGAGAAGAAAGAAGAGAAGAGGTATTGGAAAAATTTGAGAAATCTTTTAGAATCGAAAGGAAATACAAGCCACCTCAAAAGTCACCAGAATTAGAACAAGTCAGCCACCTAGAAACAAAGCAACCTGTCATTTTGACTTTTCTCTCTGGGGCTCTTGACTTTCACTTGCCTAGCTGAGTCCAGCTCATTTCCCCCTTGGTCTGCAGCCTGGCTGCTTTTCCAGCTTCCCGTTGCACACTGCCCACCCTCACGTGCCCCTCAGGGTCTACCATTTAAATTGCCCATGGGCACCTTCCGGGCTGTGTCACAACATCAAATGCCTGCGGAAGAAAACAGAGGTAGGAGGAAGAGGAAGGCCAGGGGAAAAGATTAGAGAAGGAAGTGCTGATTTGAACAATTAGCAAAATAAAAGAAAAGATTTGAGCAATTAGCAAAAAGTAGATTGGGGAATAAAATGGAAAACAAAGATTTTCAACAGTGAAGATGTTACAAGAGCATCTCTCATTAAATATCAGAGAAAAAAGTTACTGAATTTTAAAATTAAAGCATAATTGAACTTAGAGCTGTCTGCTATTTGCTTTTACTTTCTATAAAAATAGCTCAAATTCTGCTTATATATATTGATACAGGATATTTTTACAATCTCTCTCCTTCTTTTCTTCCTTCTTTTTGACTTCTCTTGCCTGATTGAGTTGGAAAATTCTAGACAGGTATTTCTTCTAACAAGAATAAACATTTCCAAGCTAACTTGTAAACTAGAGTGTAAAATTATGTAGAGTTTTATGGACTATCATTTTTATTGGCTTTACCTTTTCATTTCTGAGGTAAAAATAACAAGCAAGACAACTCCTAATTTTTGTAATAAAAATGTGATACATCCATGTCCATATAATTATTAAACTTCACAGTAAACTAAGAAAGAGTTTCTACCATGTAGGAGCTTGAAATGTGCTGCTATATTTTAGTTCTTCTCTGTCTCAGGAACTATTAAGTTTGTTTTTGCTGTTGTTTTGATGTTACTTGCTTTGTTTTTTGGAACAAACCTATGTTAAGTAAAAAACAAAACTGTGTGTTTGTGATATTCATCCTCTTTTTTCACCTAATGTTTCAACTACTTAAGAAAATCAGTGTTCCGTGAGCACAAATGAAGTGGGTGGTACAATGAAAATAAGCCTTGGGTTATGCTGTAAGAAACTGATTTTTAAAAAACAAGGATGAACTCAAGCCCTCAATAGCTTGGATTTAATTTCCTGTAGAGTAAAGCCATTCTCAGGCACCCGTGGATAAGTTTGTTATTTAGCACTTCACTGAGTCTCTTTTTGAACTTTACAAAGAAACAGACTTAGGGTCACGGGGTCCAAGAGCTTTGCCGTGTTCTCAGTGGGAGTGTGGACCATCCCCTGACACATAGCTCTGACCCTTTAATACATGGTCATTGCTTTTCACCCTTGATCACTGGCTAGGAATTATCCATGCACGGAGAACTGCTTTTGTTAACTTTGGTCATGCCATACATTCTTGGTTAAAAACTAAAAAGGGTTACTGGAGAGAAAAGATGGAAGAGAAGCTGAATTAGCAGTTTCTTTCTTTGTTTTTTTGTTTTTGTTTTTTTTAAATGCATTTTCTAAGGGGGGCATAAATTTTGTTTCAGGAATCACACAAAATCATTTTTTTTTTCAGGTTTTGAATTTTTCAACCAGAGATGGTGATTGCAGCCATGAAATTAAAAGATGCTTACTCCTTGGAAGGAAAGTTATGACCAATCTAGATAGCATATTAAAAAGCAGAGAAAATACTTTGCCAACAAAGGGCCGTCTAGTCAAGGCTATGGTTTTTCCAGTAGTCATGTATGGATGTGAGAGTTGGGCTATGAAGAAAGCTGAGCGCCGAAGAATTGATGCTTTTAAACTGTGGTGTTGGAGAAGACTCTTGAGAGTCCCTTGGACTGCAAGGAGATCCAACCAGTCCATTCTAAAGGGGATCAGTCCTGGGTGTTCTTTGGAAGGAATGATGCTAAAGCTGAAACTCCAGTACTTTGGCCACCTCATGGGAAGAGTTGACTCATTGGAAAAGACTCTGATGCTGGGAGGGATTGGGGGCAGGAGGAGAAGCGGACGACAGAAGATGAGATGGCTGGATGATATCACCAACTCGATGGACATGAGTTTGAGTGAACTCCGGGAGTTGGTGATGGACAGGGAGGCCTGGCGTGCTGCAATTCATGGGGTCACAAAGAGTCGGACACGACTGAGCGACTGAACTGAACTGAATGGTTAGTTTTTATTTATTTGCTTTTATATACACAATAGGAAAAAAAAGACCTTTTCTTAAATAATTACAACTGGAATGTAATATGTTTAACTGGAGAAATTTCCTGAGTCATCTGATCCAGTCTCTTTATCTCCTGGATGATAAGTGGGAGGAAACCCAAGGAGGCTGGAGCCTTCCCCATAATCATGCAGTAAGTAAGTTAACAGCATCGCTGGGACTTGAAGTCCTTGGACTCAAGGCAAACCTTCTCACAGGATAACCTCTTGCCTCTAGGTAGAATGAATGATTGGTCCTTTTCTGTAGGGATTTTTCTGATGTTTTACATATCTCAAGCTTTTACAGTTAAGGATGATTTCATAGTCAGTACATCCTTTCTGGTATATTCTGAACTACTGAGAACTGATTCACAACAGAACTCTGGAAAGCTCCTCTCAGGTTGTCATGGCAAATTTGCTGAGTGGCCTCTAAGAGCTGCACAACAGGATTAACACACTGGCTAAATATACGTTTCTAAATTCAGAAGCTTTTGAATTTTTTTCTTATGAAGTGAATCCTCACTTCAGAACTAGTCTTTTTTGCAGAAAAATTTGCTAGAGAATAGTAGTAAGGAATGGGCTTCCCAAGTGGTTGTCATTGTTGTCGTGTCCCACTCTTTGGGCCCGTGTGGACTGCAGCACGCCAGGCCTCCCTGTCCCTCACCATCTCCCGAAGTTTGCCCAAGTTCAAGTCCATTGCTTTGGTGATGCTATCTAGCCATCTCATCCTCTAACACCCTCTTCTCCTTCTGCCCTCAATATTTCCCAGGATCAGGGACTCTTCCAACGAGTCAGCTTTTCACATCAGGTGACCAAAATACTGGAGCTTCAGCTACAGCACCAGTCCTTCCAATGAGTATTCAGGGTTGATTTCTGTTAAGATTGACTGGTTTGAACTCCTTGGCATCCAAGGGACTTTCAGGAGTCTTCTCCAGCACCACAATTTGAAGGCAACAATTCGAGTAGGAAATTGCAACCCACTCCCGTATACTTGCCTGGAATTTCCATGAACAGAGGACCCTTGCGGGCTACAGTCCATGGGATTGCAAAGACTCTGACATAACTGAGCATGCAGCCATAGAAGTGAGATTTCACTCTTTAGAGACTCTTTCATTTTTATATGGTATCAGTTCAGTTCAATTGCTCAGTCATGACCGACTTTTTGTGACCCCATGAACCACAGCACACCAGGCCTCCCTGTCCATCACCAATTCCTGGAGTCCACCCAAACCCATGTCCATTGAGTTGGTGATGCCATCCAACCATTTCATCCACTGTCATCCCCCTCTCCTCCTGCCCTCAATTTTTCCCAGCATCAGGGTCTTTTCAAAAGAGTCAGCTCTTCGCATCAGGTGGCCAAAGTATTGGAGTTTCGGCTTCAACATCAGTCCTTCCAATGAACACCCAGGACTGATCTCCTTTAGGATGGACTGGTTGGATCTCCTTGTAGTCCAAGGGACTCTCAAGAGTCTTCTCCAACACCACAGTTCAAAAGTATCAATTCTCTGGTGCTCAGCTTTCTTTATAGTCCAACTCTCATATCCATACATGACCACTGGAAAAACCATAGCTTTGACTAGATGGACCTTTGTTGACAAAGTAATGTCTCTGCTTTTCCATATGCTATCTAGGTTGGTCATATCTTTCCTTCTAAGGAGTAAGCATCTTTTTATTTTTTATTTTTTTTAATTTCATGGCTGCAATCACCATCTGCAGTGATTTTGGAGCCCCTAAAAATAAAGTCAGTCACTGTTTCCACTGTTTCCCCATCTATTGCCATAAAGTGACAGGACCAGATGCCACGATCTTAGTTTTCTGAATGTTGAGCTTTAAGCAAACTTCTTCACTCTCCTCTTTCACTTTCAGCAAGAGGCACTTCAGTTTTTCTTCACTTTCTGCCATAAGGGTGGTGTCATCTGCATATCTGAGGTTATTGATATTTCTCCCAGCAATCTTGATCCCAGTTTGTTCATTTAGCCCAGCATTTCTCATGATGTACTCTGCATAGAAGTTAAATAAGCAGGGTGACAATATACAGCCTTGACGTACTCCTTTTCCTATTTGGAACCAGTCTGTTATTCCATATCCAGTTCTAACTGTTGCTTCCTGACCTGCATACAGGTTTCTCAAGAGACAGGTCAGGTCGTCCAGTATTTCCATCTCTTTCAGAATTTTCCACAGTTTATTGTGATCCACACAGTCAAAGGCTTTGGCATAGTCAATAAAGCAGAAATAGATGTTTTTCTGGAACTCTCTTTCTTTTCCAAAGATCCAGCAGATGTTCACAATTTTATCTCTGGTTCCTCTGCCTGAGAGTGTCTAAAACAATTAAATGTTTTCATTCTGACTTGCTAAAAATAAAAGCACATAATAGATATGCCCTCCAATAATAAACTAATATCCCAGAATTGTGTCTAAAAATTCTGGAAAATTTAGTAGATCTTAAAATTTGCAGAATATTGATTACTTTTTACTAAATGTTCTATATCTTTGAAATTATGGAAAAAATGTTTAATCTAAAATTTTATTTTTTGTATTCAGTTATATTCAGAGAAGAGACTTTCTATAAATTTAGATACAATATGATTTTATTTCACTTTAGTTCTCAAATTAAGTTTAGTAATATCTAAGAGAAGGAACCAACCAATCTAAAATGTCTGATTGTGTTTAATTGCCTCTTGGGAAAGTTATGAGAATAATTAAATTCCCAAAAGATAAAATTGTTTAAAATTTTATAATTCCAAAAGTATTATTATCAAAATATCTTTTATTTCTATCAACATTACAAAAGAACAATATTTCAATATGCTGCTGCTGCTGCTAAGTCATTTCAGTCGTGTCCGACTCTGTGCGACCCCATAGACGGTAGCCCATCAGGCTCCCCCATCCCATGGATTCTCCAGGCAAGAACACTGGAGTGGGTTGCCATTTCCTTCTCCAATGCATGAAAGTGAAAAGTGAAAGTGAAGTCGCTCAGTTGTGTCCGACTCTTAGCGACCCCATGGACTGCAGCCTACCAGGCTCCTCCATCCACGGAATTTTCCAGGCAAGAGTACTGGAGTGGGGTGCCATTGCCTTCTCTGATATTTCAATATAAGAAAACTTAAATGAAGATATACTTTGATTTTATATGTCAGTCAATTATAGCCAATTTACAGTGAGTTATTGCAAATTGGCTGCATTATATAAACCAATCAAAAATATTTCAAAGTTAGTAGTTAAAGCTAAATACTTTGATCTTTTAAATATTCTCAATGGTGTTTTTTCCTCAACCCTGAGTTCTCTGTAACAATACAAGATGTAGTTAGTAAAATTCTCTTTAGTAATCTTTAGACTACATTACACTGCCAAAGTGTAACAAATACACCTGCTTCCAAACGTCTATATTTGTAGCATTTTTCATTTGATGGTAATAATAATTATACATATATATATAATCTCTCCATAGGAATTTAGGATTGTGTTAGGAAAAGGAGACTCGTGAGAAAATTTTTATCCACTGAACTTTCCCTTTATTCTTATACTTATTACTATTAAAAATGCATTGTTCCAGGGTATTATAGGTTCAAGTAATAGGAGAGATTCTGTCATTCCTTAGTAAGTTTCAGCACTGCCCTTGGCTACGTCTTGGCCAGAACACCTATACCAGCACATACACATCCTGAAAGAGCCTGTTTCCAGCAGCACGGAAGGGACTAATAGGCCATAAAACACACTGACTCCTGGCCTCTATGGAGCTTTCTGATTTCCTGAGTCAGTGAGTGAAGACAAAGACCAAAATGTTCGAACCAAGGATAGGCCAATAGACCATAGGCAGAGGTGCGTAGGAAGAACAATTGGACTCTTTCAATGTCGCAGTCAGCTTCCACGTACTTCCTTCCCTTCTTCCTGCACAACACCCTCTTTGTGATAACCATCCTGTTACCTTCCCCTTTAGCAGCTAACTAATTCCTCTAAAAATCAGCTGATGTCAATGTACAGTGTTAAATCAATGCCTCATGGTATTTGTTTCTTGAAGCATAATTCAATTAAATGTCTCTTTCTGGATTTACTCCATCCAATACACACACACACATATATACAAGTGCCCAAACATATAAGAGAGATATTTTAAGATTGGAGGACTGCTCTACAGATTGAACTATATGCGTGGCTTTTATCCAATCGTGTGGCCTGCATAGGAAGTCCTTTCTCTTCTATTGCCAGAAATTCATGCCTGATTCATCTGGTTCCTTCCTTCTCCTGAATGAAATCATAGAAAAAATGTACGTACAAATGGAAATATAACTTCATTTTCCTAAGGTTGAAGTTTTCATAGATGAATTTTGCATTATAAACCATGCTTTATGATTTTAAAAATAAAGGTCAAGCCAGTGTTTCTTATTTTTGTAGGCCCTAACATATTTTGGAAGCTGGAAGATTTAACAAAAATATGAATTTATTTTTAATGTCAAAGGCAAAAGAACAACAACAAAAATCTATGAACAAATGAGGAATAATTTGGCTTTATTTAGCCATAATTACAATAGGGAAAATATTGTAGGTCTGAAGATCAGAGTATCTTTGCAGGTGGTTTTGCCTAAACTTTTATGGAAAGGAATAGACTTTTATAGACAAGTTATAGTGGTTGGTGGTTTAACCATTTAAGTTGTGTCTGATTCTTTGTTATCCCATAAACAGTAGCCCACCAGGCCTTTGTCCATGGAGTTTCCCAAGCAAGAATACTGCAGTGGGTTGCCATTTTCTCTTCCAGGGGATCTTCCTGACCTGGGGATTGAACCCTGGTCTCCTGCATGGCAGGCCATCTCTTGTATTGCAGGTAGATTCTTTATTTACGGAACCACCTGGAAGCCCAGAGACAAGTTATATATAGGAGTGGGATTGATTTTGTCATCAGACGGATCTCAGTCAGTCAATTAATAAGAAATGTTTATCTCCCTATCTAACTAGTTTCGTCTCTCTTTTTTTTTAATCATGAAAAGGAACCTCAGTTAATTAGGTAGAAGACAAAAAAATGGAAATTTAAAGGGTCTGTTTCTGGGATGGCCACAAGGAAACAAGGGAATCATCTCAAGTGTTAGGGAAGTTGTTAGAAAATGTTGCAGTGAGTCTTACCCAGGTCATATAAGAAAGATGGGTCATTTTAGTAAAAACTGAGATGTTTTGAAAATATTTTCTCATTGGACTTCCCTGGTAGTCCAGTGGTTAAGAATCTGCCTGCCAATGCAGGGGACACAGGTTTGATCACTGGTCTGGGAAACTCCCACATTCCACCAGCCAACTAAGCCTGAGAGCCACAAATACGAAAGGCCTCAAGTCCTAGGGCCCATGCTTCTCAACAAGAGAAGCCACTGAAATGAAAAGCCCATGCACCACAATGAAAGGTAGCTCTGCTCTCACCGCAACTAGAGAAAGCCCATATGCAGCAATGAAGATCCAGCACAGACAATAAATAAATAAATAATTTAAAGTGTTTACTCATTAATACATTGAAAATAACAATAACTCTATTACCTGGGTGACTTTACACCTAATATATAATTTGTAGTTAATATAAATAACATTTTAATGAAAAATAACTATTTTCAAAGAAAAATTACTAGAAAGATTGCCTTTGACATTATTTTAAATTTTAAAACAACTTGTAAACTTTGGCTTACTATAAGGGACCTGGATTATTATATTGGTTTCTGCATTCTTTCTATTGGAATATACTGTTTTGGTTACAGTAAATGCAGAATATCCAGCTTCACACAGATGTAGTTGGAAACAGGAGAAGAGATAATTGTAAATATTCTTCTTTGATACTACATCAAAACTCAATAAGCTATAATTTCTCCAGATTATTACAATAGGGATCCTGAAACCATATCATGAACTTTCCACATTCTGTTACTTTATTTTATACTGATCCATCTTGCATCATTTAAAAACTCTTAACTTTCAAATACAACATACAGTAGTGTCAATTACATTTATCATGTTGTGCATTCAGTTCAGTTCAGTCCAGTCGCTCAGTCAAGTCCAACTCTTTGCCACCCCCATGAATCGCAGCACGCCAGGGCTCCCTGTCTATCACCAACTCCTGGAGTTTACCCAAACTCATGTCCATTGAGTCGGTGATGCCATCCAACCACCTCATCTTCTGTTGTCCCATTCTCCTCCTGCCTTCAATCTTTCCTAACATCAGGGTCTTTTTTTTTTTTTAATTTTAATATTTTATTTAACCAATATTTCCAAAATATCATTGTGTTGACATGTAATCAAAATATAAAAAATTATTGGTAAGATATACTCCTTTTTAAACGTTTTGTTTCATTGAAGTATAGTTAATTTACAATGTTGTGTTAGGTTTCTGATATGAAACAAATCAACTCTTCGCATCAGGTGGCCAAAATATTGGAGTTTCAGCTTCAACATCAGTCTTTCTAATGAACATCCAGGACTTATCTCCTTTAGGATGGACTAGTTGGATCTCCTTGCAGTCCAAGGGACTCTCAAGAGTCTTCTCCAACACCACAGTTCAAAAGCATCAATTCTTCGGCACTCATCTTTCTTTATAGTTCAACTCTCACATCCTTGACTAGACAGACATTTGTTGACAAAGTAATGTTTCTGTTTTTTAATATGCTGTCTAGGTTGGTCATATCTTTCCTTCCAAGGAGTAAGCATTTTTTAATTTCATGGCTGCAGTCACCATCTGCAGTGATTTTGGAGCCCCAAAAAACAAAGTTAGTCACTGTTTCCATTGTGTCCCCATCTATTTGCCATGAAGTGACAGGACTGGATGCCATGATCTTAGTTTTTTGAATGTTGAGCTTTAAGCCAACTTTTTCACTCTCCTCTTTCACTTTCACCAAGAGGCTCTTCAGTTCTTCACTTTCTGCCTTAAGGGTGGTATCATCTGCGTATCTGAGGTTATTGATATTTCTCCCAGAAATCTTGATTTCAGCTTGTTCT
This sequence comes from Bos indicus x Bos taurus, assembly GCF_003369695.1. NCBI lineage: Eukaryota > Metazoa > Chordata > Mammalia > Artiodactyla > Bovidae > Bos > Bos indicus x Bos taurus. The sequence goes on from NC_040084.1 coordinate 29,553,821, forward strand.
TGCTCCAGCCCAGTGTTTCTGATGATGTTAATATTTAATTTATCCCACAACTGGAGTTTGTACCTTTTTACCACATCCATCCAATTCTCTTTTCCCCCATCCTCTATCTTTGGTAACAAAAAATCTGATATCTTCTATGAATTTGTTTTTTTGTTTGAAGTATAATTGGCCTATAACTCTATGTTAATTTCTCTTACATGACTTAATAATTTGATATTTTTATACATTTCAATATAATCATGATGATAAATGTAGTTTCAATACATCACCAAAGATATTACATAATTGTACACTATATTTCCCATGTTGTACAAAAGAATGTATATGTATGTGTGTTTAAGTTTCTCTTAAGTTAAAATGCATTTTAATAATCCTGCATTTTTACTCCCCCTGAAAAGACCCTGAAGCTGGAAAGACTGAAGGTGGGAGGAGAAGGGCACAATAGAGGATGAGATGGTTGAATGGCATCAATGGGCCAATGGCATCAATTGGCTCATTGATGCCCATTGAGCCCACTGACTCAATGGGCATGAGTATGAGTAAACTCCGGGAGTTGATAATGGACAGGGAGGCCTGGCGTGCTGCAGTCCATGTGGGGCAGCAAAGAGTTGGACACGACTGAGTGACTGAACTGAATTGAACTGAACCAGGTTCAGTTTTTGACAACACATTTTATATCTTTTTTGTGTGTGTATCCCTTAACTACTTATTACAGATGTAGATGATTTTACTGCTTTTGTCTTTTAACTTTCCTACTAGCTTTATACATGGCTGACTTACTATCTTTACTATATATTTGCCTTTATCAATGAGATTTTTTCTTTTGCAATTTTAAAAAAAATTTTACTGAAGTATAGTTGATTTACAATATTACATTATTTTCAGGTATATAACAAAATGATTCAATATTTTTATAGATTATACTCCATTTAAAGTTACGGTAAAAATTGACTATGTTCCTTGGGTGGTACAATGTATCTTTGCAGCTTATTTATTTTATATACAGTAATTTGTGCCTCCTAATTCCCTACTCCTTTCCTACCCCTCTCCTCTTTCTTCTTCACACTAGTAATTCCTAGTTTGTTCTCTACATCAGTGAGTTTGTTTCTGTTTTGTTATACTCATTCATTTGTGTAGATTCCATATAGAAGTGATATAATACTATATTTGTCTTTTCTCTGTTTGACTTATTCAGTAAGCATAACACCCAAAGAGATGACTCATTGGAAAAGACCCTGATAGTGGGAAAGATTGAGAGCAAAAGGAGAAGAGGGCAGCAGAGGATGAGATGGTTAGATAGCATCACCGACTCAATGGACATGAATTTGAGAAAACTCTGGGAGATAGTGAAGGACAGGAAAGTCTGGCATGCTGCAATCCATGGGGTCGCAAAGAGCTGGGCATGACTTAGCAACTGGACAACAAAAGCAACAGTACACTCTGTCTATCCATGTTGTTGCAAATTGCAGAAAATCATTGTTTTTATGGCTAATATTCCATTATATACATACATATATATAGATGCTTTATCCTTATATAGGATATATCCTTTATCCTATATATAAAGATGTTTATATATAAACATTTTTATCCTTTCATCTGTTGATGGATACTTAATTTGGCTGTTCTAAATGATGCTGCTGTGAACATTTGGGTGCATCCTTTCTTAATTTTCACGTTTCTAGTTGTGGGCTTTTTTGTTTAGAAAAGTCCCTTCAACATTTCATGTAAAGCCAGTTTGGTGATGCTGAACCTGATTGGCTTTTCCTTCTTTGTAAAACTTTTGTTCTCTCCATCAAATCTGAATGAAAGCCTTGACTAGTATCCTTGGTTGCAGGTTTTCCTTTCTAAGCACTTTGAACATATTGCACCACTCCCTTCTGGCCTACAGTTTCTGTTGAAAAGTCAACTGATAGCTTTTTGGGAGTCTATTTTGCATTTTGAATTAACCTTTAATCCGCACATGGTTTTATAACATGGTGCATCACTCTTATGGAAAATATTGGGTCACTGAGTAATACAGATCTTTTCTAAATGTTGACATATTTTATAACACAATATGAAAAAGCAACATTAATTAATATCACTGCTGCTCACATCAGAAAAGGGTTTTAGTACTGGGAAGCTTCCAGCATTGGTAAGGTGTTTTCCAAAATTTCAAATTTTGTTTGGAAGCCTGGATTTTATCATTGACAGCAAATACTGTCAGTTGTTTCCCCTGAAAATTTTTAAGAACATTTTCCCAAATATCCGAGTCCCCAAATCAGTCAATTAATTAGCTGTTATTTCAAGTAAAGTGATATTCCATGAAAAAATGAGCTAGTTTATTCAGCTCAGAAATCAATTTGCATAAGTGCTTTTCTTCAAAACAACCATTGGTCTTCTTTAGTAGGTAACAGAAATGCTCTGTGCATATTTCTGTTCCTCACACAAAATACTAAGAGGTGTACTCAAGAGTTTAGATCTAGTAAAGTCTATTTATTTATTTATTTTTGGCTGTTTTGGGTTTTCCTTGCCGCACAGGTATTTTTCTAGTTGCGGTGAGCAGAGACTACTCTTTAGTTACACCGCACTGGCTTCTCATTGAGTGGCTTCTCTTGCTTCGGAGCACATGGGCTCTAGGGCATGAAGGCTCGGTAGTTCCAGCTCCTGGGCTCTAGAGCACAGGGTCAATAGCTGTAGCACACAAGCTTAGCTGCTCTGAGGCATGTGGGATCCTCCCGGATCGGGGATCAAACCAATGTCTCCTGCATTGGCAGTCGGATTCTCCACTACTGAGCCACCAGGGAAGCCCTTAATAAAATCTAGAAATCATCAAGAATATTTTTAAGAAGGTTCTTAAGTAAAACTCGCTTCCTCCCTGCCCCCCACTGTGAGCACATAGCAATGAAAAATGCAATGACTCCTAGGACAGTTTCAAGCCACTGTCTTGATTTGTACCAAGGAGCCAACAGTTTTCCTCACCAGTGCTTTTGCACTGCCAATGTAAATGTCAGCACAGCAAAACAATAAATAGTGTCTCAGTATTATTATAAATATACTTTGACCTTGAAAGAGTGTTGAGAATATCCAGGAGCCACCAGAACACCCTTTGAGAACTGCTAATATAGTGTGATCACCAGGTAAATAAGGAGCCAAAAAAATGGCATTCTTGGACCAAACATATTGGTTCCTTCAGTATATTTTTAATGCCTTTAGACAAGGAATGCATTCCCCAGTTTACTGCACTTCTGATATTTTAAAATAAAACTTGACAAGAAAATTCTAAACTTTACATTGAAAAGAAAAATCTCTAATAGCAAAAAACATTTTTAATGAATTGAAGAGAACTCGCCTTACTATATTCCAAAAGAATCTATAACATTAACTGTCATTTTATTTGGTGCAAATCTAGAGAAAGAGATGAATAGAATGGAATAGAGTACAGAAATTTGCTTATATATGCACATGGTTACAACAATGATAGAAAAACGTGGTCTATTTGATTGCTTATAAAAATGCTTTTTTTTTCCTTTAGAAAACCATTAAGTTAGACCTCTACATATCATACAGTATGCAAAAATAAACTCCAAATGAATAAAAAAACTAAACATAAAAAGTAAGCCATAAAATAAATACAGAAGAATGTTTTATAATTTGAGGTATTAAAAGCCTTCCTAATAAGAGTTTAAACACGCCAGAAAACATATGGAATAAGCTAACAGATGTTGCCACATTAAAAAAAATATATTTTAAACAAAATACTTCTAGAGATGAAAAACACCATACAAAGGATAAAACTCAAGTAATAGTTTGGAAAAATGCATATGACTTATTTAAAAGCTAAACATTAATGTCAAACTATTTGAGATTTTATAAATAGATATGAAATCAGCAAGCAATCTAAGTTTTAAAAAATGAGCCCAAAAGATGAAAGATAATTCCAAAAGTAATACAACTACTCAATTGACTTGATTACATTCACTCTCAGTAGTTATCAGGAAAATAAGTTTTTAATGACATGATATTTTCTATCAGAAAAGCAGGCACATTTCAAGTATTGAAAACATGAATTATTGCTTAGAATTTGTTGAAAAAAAACATTCTCAAACTGTTGAAAACAGTCTAAGTTGGGTGAAACCTCTTTGGAAAGCAAATTGTCAGTATCTACTTGTATTTTAAGTGTATGTCTCCTTTACTGAAGAAATTCCGTTTCTGGTAATCTGTTTTCAAAAGAAACAGGCACATGTGTTCAAAGATGTAGATACAAAGATAATCATGTGTCTTTAGCTGTGATAGCAAAATCAACCAAGCAAATAAATAAACAAAAATTACGTAAGAACTTAAATGACTATGAATGAGTGCTTGGTTATTTAAATTAGGCAAATTCAAGTTATGGCATGGACTTCCCTGGTGACTTTAGATGGTAAAGAATCTGCCTGCAATGTGGGAGACCTGGGTTCAATCCCTGGGTCAGGAAGATCCCCTGGAGAAGGAACTGGAAACCTACTCCAGTATTCTTGCCTGGAGAATCCCATAGACAGAGGAGCCTGGTGGGGTATAGTCCACCTGGTCACAAAGAGTCAGACATGACTGAGTGACTAATACACACACACACACACACACACACACACAAGTGATGGAATACTGTGTGTAGCTATTTCCAGTAAACATGAGTTACTGACATGAAAATATCTTCTCATAAACTCTTAAGTGAGAAAAGAACATTATAGCTTCAGTAGGTTTACTGACCAATGACCCCCCCACACTATTTGCTCACTATTGTTCTGCATTATTTGAATTTTTCCAGTAAGAATATATTGGCACTTATGTAACAAATGTACATATTTGTTACATTTGAAATCTAAATTCTTTTCCAAACTTCTGTTGAGTGTCTATAGTATGGCAGACATAGAGGAAGCCACTGAGTCCTCACCTTCCCAGTGTCTCTGATCTGCAATACAATCATGACACACCGTATATGCTCAGTCGCTTAGATGTGTCCGACTCTTTGAGACCCCACAGACTGTAGCCCACCAGGCTCCGCTGTTGGATTCTCCAGGCAAGAATACTGGGGTGGGCTTCCATTTCTTCTAACAGGGTATCTTCCTGACGCAGGGATCAAACACACATCTCCTGCACTGGCAGGCAGGTGGTTTAACTGCTGAGTCATTGGGGAAGCCCCTGCATGACATATTATGCTAAGGAGCATAATCAAAGTGTGTGCAGTGTTGTGTTAACACACTGCAGTGTTAACACTGCAGTTCTTTCTCCAGGGGATCTTCCTGACCCAGGGATTGAACTCAGGTCTCCCACATTGCAGGCAGATTCTTTACCATCAAAAGTCACCAGGGAAGTCCATGCCATAACTTGAGTTTGCCTAATTTAAATAACCAAGCACTCATTCATAGTCATTTAAGTTCTTACCTATTTTTTGTTAATTTATTTGCTTGGTTGATTTTGCTATCACAGCTAAAGACACAATGATTAAAAAGACGGAGGATAAGGTTTGGAGAATGACCAATCCATTCGGAGACTTATAAAACAGTGTAACAGTGATCTGGCTCTTGAAATGAGAAATTTTCTAGGAAGTAAAGAACAGGACATTCCTGGTATGTAGAAGAAACAGCATGTGCAAATGGAGACCAAATGACGAGGCAGTTGGAACTGATGGGGAGGAGGACTATCTTTGTCTTCTGTAAATTATAGTTATAGCAAATCTTCTCTGGTGGTCCAATGGTTAAGACTCCACTTCCACTGCAGGGGGTTGAGGGTTGATCTCTGTTCAGACCTCATGGCCCCCCAGTAAACAGTAACAATAAAATAAAGTATAGTTATAGCCAGAGTACGTATTATTGCTGCTGCTAAGTCACTTCAGTTGTGTCCGACTCTGTGCGACCCTATAGATGGCAGCCCACAAGGCTCCCCCATCCCAGGGATTCTCCAGGCAAGAACACGAGTGGGTTGCCATTTCCTTCTCCAACGTATTATTAGGCTTGCCAAATATTAGACAAGAAATGAGTAATTAAGAGTTTCTACAATACCTTCAATGTCTTCTTTAGTAACCTATTGTGTGTGTGTTTTCCTGCAGCTACTCTAGAGACTTTTCCACTGGCCGCTGCCTTTCCACATTCTAAATAAACAATCTTAGCTTTCACAATTTAAGTTGTTTGGTGCCTCTTCTCCCTGCACCCATCACTAGTTTGTTTGTTTCATCAAGGGTCATTGTTTTAACATTGTGGCTGCCTGGTTTTGTATTGCATCCTGAGAAAGCTTGTGTCTAGGGACTTTTATGAAAACATCCAATTTTTTATAAATATATAATGCTCTGAAAATTTCTAATGTGAGTAGAAGTTAGAGTACATTTTTTCTTAAAAGCGAATAAACTTTTTCAACGAAGACTTAATATAAGGTCATAGAGCTGCAGGAGACTCCATGCACTGCCATTTGTTCATCAGTAAAAATATTTATCCATTTTTCCTTAGTAAGACATTGTATGCTTGGTTTCACTTGTGTATTTTCTAAACCACTGGCATACGCAAAAATGGAGCACACAAAGATTCACTTTAACAATACAATCTTCTGGGCAAAAGAAAAGCAAGACTTGGAGTTCTTGTGTGAAGTTTAAACAGTGAATGCCTGGAACTCTATGCCCTGGATATGACACTGGCGGCAAAGCTGAATCAGCCACAGGGACTGCCTGGAAAGCTGGCACCTTGCCTCCTGTCTAAAGGGATGCCATATAAGCACCTGGTACGTAGAGAAATCCCTTGTGATAGTTTCCTAGGGTTTCTATAACAAATATTACACGCTGGATGGCTTGAAGAACAGAAATGTATTTTCTCATGGTTCTGGAGGCTAGAAGTCTAAAACCTAAGTTCAGATGCAATGGTGGCTTCCAATTGGTCACCTCCTCTCTGCGTCCTCACAAGGTCTTTATTCTATGGGCATGCACTCCTCTGGTGCCCCATTTGTGTGTTCACATTTCCTCTTCTTATAAAGACACCAGCCGGAGTGAGTTAGGGATCACTCTTGGGCTTTTCCAGTGGCTCAGAGGTAAAGAATCTGCCTGCAATGCAGAAGATGCAGGACACGTGGGTTTGATCCCTGGGTAAGAAAGATCCTCTGGAGGAGGGCATGGCAACCCAATCTAGTGTTTTTGCCTGGAAAATTCCATGGTCAGGGGAGCCTGGAGGGCTACAGTTCATAGCGTCGCAAAGAGTCAGACCCAACTAAAGCGACTGAGCATGTACACATGCCCAAACATGTGACCTCATTTAATTTAATTATCTTCTCCAAATACAGCCTTCTGAAGCACTGCAGGTTAGGATTTCAATGTATGAATTTGGGGGGCAGGGCACAATTCAGCCCATAACACCCCTGTCTTTTTTATTTTGCAAGAGCAAGTGATTCTCTTCACACATAAATAAAACAGTCAACATGAAACTTAATGAGTTCCCTTCATTGAGGCAGAACTGCTTACATGTGTTCAAGTGTCTTATCAAGGAGGAAGAAAGAATCCCAACATACTGTAGGCACTGAGGAGGGTAGGTCATATACATTTGTTTTTACTTGATGCTCACAATAATTTAAGAGAGTAAGGTATGATTATTAGTCCCATTTTATGGGTGAAAACTTGGGAGTCAGAGACATAAAGTAACTTGTGCAAGGGCTAATCGCCTCACTATTCACTGAGTCATTTCTCAGACCTTGCTCCCTCCAGCATCCTCAAAGCTCATATTCTTTCCACTGCTCCAGACTCCACACAGCATGCCAACCACCTACACAGCTGCTTTTAACCCTAGTCTAACAGAGGACAAGCATGATATAAATGTTAGGTATCCTCACCACCATCAACAATTGTCATCTCATCACCAGCAGCATCGTTTTCAACAGCAGCTATCATCATAATCTCTCCTCTAAGGCTCAGCATTACTATTCCTACCTTCATGGTGAGAAACTAAAACCTAAAGAGAAAAAACATGTGGGCTTGAGATTTTTAACACTTTTTTATAACTGCCAAACTCTTTCCATGTTCCCTCTCACAGAATTGTTTTCTTGCGATTTGAAGACTTCATCCCTCCCGGTTTTTATTCCTGGGTTATTTCCTCACAATAGGAGTCAGGGAAATGTGAAGTAAGGTCATGATTAAAAGCTAGGAACTGTGAGTCAGGGTTTCTGACTTCTGTTTTTCCCACGTATGTGTATTTCCACATGCAATATCTTTATACAATATCTATTAGTCACAGAAATTTTGCTTGCCATGGAATCCTAAGTAGGGCATTTCAGTATATTGTATTTTGTTTGGGAATATTTAGTCTTTTTTTTAAAATTCATTAGCATATTTGAGATTTGCTTTCAAAATCAATTTCAAATATTGAATTGTACTTTTGTCATGAAAATTTACACATATCATACTTTTATCATGAAGATATACACATATTTTCTCAACTATAGCAGAATTACAATTCCCAAATTGGAAGTTATGAATCCTTTTTAATTGTACTTAAAGTCACTTGTATAGGAGCGTGAGTAAATTGGATTCTGAGTATCTGTTGTTGTTCAGTCGCTCATTCATGTCTGACTCTTTGTGACCCCATGGACTACATCATTCCGGGCTTCCCCGTCCTTTACCATCTACAAGCACTTGCTCAAACTCATGTCCATTGAGCCAATGATGCCATCCAACCATCTCATCCTCTGTCACCCCCTTCTCCTTCCGGCCTTAATCTTTCCTAGCATCAGGGCCTTATCCAATGAGTCAGCTCTTTGCATTAAGTGGTCAAAGTATTGGAGCTTCAGCATTAGTCTTCCAATGAATATTCAGGGTTGATTTCCTTTAGGATTGACTGGTTTGATCTCCTTGCTGTTTAAGGGACTCTCAAGAGTTTTCTCCATCTATTACAGTATTTAACAGTATACTAGAGCCATCGTGAAAATAATTACCTGAATATTTCAGCCCAGATCAGTTGTGTTGTGGCCGTATACACAGTCTGATTTTCAAAACATGCATAATATCCACATCCTTATGAATGTATCATAACTTACCACTTCTGACCAATAACAAACCACATATTTTATTATCCACAATCATAGCTCTTCAGTATATATAACAAGCAGTTCATATGTTTTTAAATAATTTTTGCTACTTTTGAAATTCAGCACTAATAAATATCTTCACATATTGTATATTTTATAGAAAAAGTTTTAGTAATATTAGTATTATTTTTCATTAGATGGGAGTGAAAGTGAAAGTCGCTTATTTGTGTCCAACTCTTTGTGGGCCCATGAAGTATCCATTGGAGAAGGCAATGGCACCCCACTCCAGTACTCTTGCCTGGAAAATCCCATGGATGGAGGAGCCTGGTAGGCTGCAGTCCATGGGGTCGCTAAGAGTCAGACACGACTGAGCGACTTCACTTTCACTTTTCACTTTCATACATTGGAGAAGGAAATGGCAACCCACTCCAGTGTTCTTGCCTGGAGAATCCCAGGGACGGGGAAGCCTGGTGGGCAGCCTTCTATGGGGTCGCACAGAGTTGGACACGACTGAAGTGACTTAGCAGCAGCAGAAGTATCCATACAGTCCATGGAATTCTCCAGACCAGAATACAGGAGTGGTTCTGCAGGGGATCTTCCCAACCCAGGGATCGAACCCAAGTCTCCCTCATTGCAGGAGGATTCTTTACCAGCTGAGCCAACAAGGAAGCCCAAGAATACTGGAGTGAGTAGCCTATCCCTTCTCCAGTGGATCTTCCTCACACAGGGATCGAACTGGGGTCTCCTGCATTGCAGGGAGATTCTTTACCAGCTGAGATCGTTTAATAGGAAAAAAAAAAAAAGATCTAAAGTTTCATACTTATTTCAGGGGCAAGCATGGTTTAATCTGTTTATGAAAATAGAAGGTAAGCTCTGAGAGCAAGGATTGTGTCTGCCACCTAACATGTTGCCTAATACACTAAATAAATGTATATTGAATGAATAACTGGTCGAATGAATAAAAACAACTGACTTTGCTTTACAAAAACATAAGCCATTTCAATAACTCACTCACTTGATTTGTAATTTTTAAGTAGAAAAATGTTGATGTTTCTTGTTAGCAGGGAAGAACTGAGAATTTTGTTTTTGGTAAAATATGGCTCATGCATTTTAGAGGGCTTTGAGGTTTTTTATACAGTCTGTATAATGTAAATGAAAACTTTTAAGATTATTTCTCTTTCCAATGTTTTAGTACACTTCAAGTGGTTTATTTATAATCTTTTCTTCCAAGAAAAATAGAAACACCACAGAACACTTGTCAATATCTATAGAATTCCATTATCCATGATTGAAGACCGTTGTGCTTCCTTTGCACCAGGAGCTGACCTCAGACTGACTGAGCCAGCGCGGCAGTTGAGGACTGTGGCTGAGCACTCACCACCTGGAATGCTGTTGAGTCAGCTATCTGGGTTTTCATTCCAAGCAAAGTCACTGACTCATGGTGTGACTTCAAACAGTCCTTTTGTGACTCAGTTTCTCCAAGAAAAATAGTTCTCACATAATATAACAAAGCCTCAGATGTTAATAGGTATTTAAAAATTTTTAAAGGCAAAACATAATTTATTCAAAATTTTTTATTTCTCTTTCTCTTCCAGGTGAATCATTTAAAGTCATATCATATTTATATTCATTTTTACTTTTTTCTTAAAGATCGTATATCTATATTATATATATATGAGTATGTGTGAGTATATATATAATATATATATACATATGCTGCTGCTGCTGTGTCGCTTCAGTCGTGTCCAACTCTGCGACCCCATAGACCGCAGCCCACCAGGCTCCCCCGTCCCTGGGATTCTCCAGGCAAGAACACTGGAGTGGGTTGCCATTTCCTTCTCCAATGCATGAAAGTGAAAAGTGAAAGTGAAGTTGCTCAGTCATGTCCGACTCTTAGCGGCCCCAGGGACTGCAGCCCACCAGGCTCCTCGGTCCATGGGATTTTCCAGGCAAGAGTACTGGAGTGGGATGCCATTGCCTTCTCCGATATACACATATATGTGTATGTATATCTATGTATGTGTGTGTGTGTGTGTGTGTGTGTGTATATATATATATATATATATATATATATATATGAACTTCCCTGGTGGCTCAGGAGTAAAGAATCCATCTGACAGTGCAGGAGATGCCAATTCAATCCCTGAGTCAGGAAGAATCCCCTGAAGAAGGAAATGGCAACACACTCCAGTATTCTTGCCTGGGAAATCCCACGGACAGAGGAACCTGGTGGGCTACAGTCCACTGGGTCGCAAAAGGGTTGAACATGACTTAGCAACTAAACAACAAACAACTACAAATATATATATATATGTGTATATATATATATATTCTCTTTAGGTAAAAATTTAAAAAAAGAGTGGCTTGTATGGGATGTACCAAGAACTGAAAATACTAGGTCTGCAACCCTTACATAGCTGCAATTATATAATAGAAAGACTACTGATATTCTGGATATAGTGTAGATATTGAACAACAATCCATATATTTTTAATAATTGAATAAATATTGTACTCTATGTAAACTATTCCTAAGCCTTGTGGATGAAATGTGTTTTAAAATATAGCAAGGCAGAAAACAATTTTGCAAAAATTCCCTCATATCTGTTTATCCCTTTTAAAAACATCCTTTAATTTTGATTCTAAGAGAATAGTTTCCTAAAGCCAAGGGCCTTGTGAACTTTTGTGCCTAAAGTTTCTTCATTCCTTTATTCACCCTACAAATGTTGTGCTGGAGGCTGCAGACATAACAATGAAAAAATAGAGACACCACTTTCCTTAATGGAGCTCACCTGCTAGCAGGGACTAAATGGTGTGTGAACAAGCAAATGAGACAAGTGCAAATAGTTATAAGCGTGAACAAAAGTCAGAGTTGAGGCTGTGATAGAGAATAAGAAAGGAGGACATTTTTGAAAGCATGGACAGGGATCACAAGAGTGTGAGGTATGAAAGCATGTTGTGTGTCCCGGGCACTAAGGTAGGGTCAATACGGTTAAAATATAATGAAATAGTGAAATCAGGTCACACAGGGACCATGCAGACCTAGGGAAGCTACTGGGAAATTCATTTTAAACAAAATAAAAGTTTTCATAAAATCTTACAATAATTTTTTTCATTTATTAATTATATTTTCCTTCTTTTGGTGGAATTCAAAGGTCATTCTCTTCATTTCACAGCAAATCAGTCCGGGCAGAGCCCCTTCTCATTTTATTTTTTCCTTTAATTTTTCCTTTCCTTCCCTTTTTCACTCCCCACTCCCACTCATCACTTGTTGCTCACCTTGCAAGCAGCTCTTCTCATGTACCTGCTTAACATACTTGAATATATAGCATTAGTTCTTGTGCTTATGTGGTTTTGCATAAATTGAGCTAAAACCTCATTTTTTCTTCTCCTGTCATTCAACACCATACTTATTCATGTTGTTGATTTTATACCTGGTCCACTATTGTTCAGTCACTCAGTTGTGTCTGATTCTTTGCGACCCCATGGACTGCAGGACGTCAGGGTTCCCCGTCCATCACCAACTCTCAGAGCTTCCTCAAATGCATGTCCATCCAGTCAGTGATGCCATCCAACCATCTCATCCTCTGTCAGCCCTTTCTCCTCCCGCCTTCAATCTTTCCCAGCATCAGAGCCTTTTCCAAGGAGTCAGTTCTTGGCATCAGGTGGCCAAAAGATTAGAGTTTCAGACTCAGCATCCATCCTTCCAATGAACGTTCAGGAGTGATTTTGTTAGGATTGACTGGTTGGATCTGCTTGCAGTCCAAGGGATTCTCAAGAGTCTTCTCCAACACCACAGTTCAAAAGCATCAACTCTTCGGCATTCAGCTTTTTATAGTCCAACTCTCACCTCCATACATGACTACTGGAAAAACCATAGCTTTGACTAGATGGACCTTTGTCGGCAAAGTAATGCCTCTGCTTTTTAGTATGCTGTCTAGGTTTGTCATAGCTTTTCTTCCACGGAGCAAGCGTCTTTTAATTTCATGGCTGCAATCACCATCTGCAGTGATTTTGGAGCCCAGAAAAATAAAGTCTGACACTGTTTCCACTGTTTCCCCATCTATTTGCCATGAAGTGATGGGACCAGATGCCATGGTCTTCATTTTTTGAATGTTGCGTTTTAAGCCAGCTTTTTAACTCTCCTCTTTCACTTTCATCAAGAGGCTCCTTCTTCATTTTCTACCATATGGGTATCATCTACATATGTGAGATTGTTGATATTTCTCCCAGAAATCTTGATTTCAGCTTGTGCTTCATCCAGCCCCGCATTTTGCATGATGTACTCTGCATAGAAGTTAAATAAGCAGGGTGACAATATATAGCCTTGACATACTCCTGTCTCAATTTGGAACCAGTCTGTTGTTCCATGTCCAGTTCTAACTGTTGCTTCTTGACCTGAATACAGATTTCTCAGGAGGCAGGGTAGGTGGTCTTGGTTAGCCCTGCACAGAATTCCACACCGGGCATCCACATTTCATGCATATATTATCTGAGCAAGTGAAGGATTCCAATTCCCTAATAACACACAAAAAACTGCTGTGCTGAACCTTCCTCTGAATGGCTGTTTGTGCTTCTGAGTTAGAAATGACTTGGAAAGTATACTCAGGGGTGGCATTGCCCTTAGGCACACATATACCTAGCTCTCTATGCTTTCATGTTTTTCATGCTTTTTAGATTGGCTGTCTTACTTGGCACTCTCATCAATAGCACATCAAAAAGTTCTTTTCTCTCTTTTCCTGGTGGCTCAGATGGTAAAGAATCTGCCTGAAATGCAGAAGACCAGGGTTCAGTCCCTGGGTCCAGAAGATCCCCTGAAGAAGGGAATGGCATCCCACTCCAGTTTGCCATGGACAAAGGAGACTGGCAGGATTCGTTCCATGGGGTTGCAAAGAGTTGGACACAACTGAGCAACTAACACACTGTTTAGTCTGAGACGAGACTAAGAGAAGACTCAGAAAAATTTCAATAGCTATCAAACAGAAAAGGGAAATTGTAATTTGCTTAACTATTGATTAGTTACTGGGTGCACACATCTTCACCAGCACTTTGTTTTCTGAAATTTATAACTGTAATATTCTGATAAATAGTGGTGTCTGATATTTTGAGTCTTTTTTTTTCTTTCTGCTTATGAGTGAGTTTGATCATCTCTTTATATATTTATTTAGGCTTTCCCTTTGGGGGGTTGTTTGTTCATCATCTTGTTCCTATTTTTCCATCAGCTTTTTTTTTTTTTTCCTTCTTATTTAAAAAAAAACTACTCTATTTTCTAGGTAATAATCCTTTATTATTATTTAATAATCTAGTTATCTTTGTTCTGTTTGTTTATTGGCTTTTTTCTTATTTGAGGACATAAATCTTTACTTTCAATATAGCAACCTCTCAACGTCTTACTTTTGAGTTTGAACTTTTAGAGACTCTGTGAAGAAATCTTTTTTCAATCCTACGTTATAAAAAGATCCTCTTAAATTTCTTTTTTTTTTCTTTTTTTAAATTCAATTTTATTTTATTATTTTTTTAATTGGCCATACCATGTAGTGGGATTTTATTTTTTATTTTTTTTAATTTTATTTTATTTTTAAACTTTACAATATTGTATTAGTTTTGCCAAATATCGAAATGAATCCGCCACAGGTATACCTGTGTTCCCCATCCTGAACCCTCCTCCCTCCTCCCTCCCCATACCCTCCCTCTGAGTCGTCCCAGTGCACCAGCCCCAAGCATCCAGTATCGTGCATCGAACTTGGACTGGCGACTCGTTTCATACATGATATTATACATGTTTCAATACCATTCTCCCAAATCTCCCCACCCTCTCCCTCTCCCACAGAGTCCATAAGACTGATCTATACATCAGTGTCTCTTTTGCTGTCTCGTACACAGGGTTATTGTTACCATCTTTCTTAATTCCATATATATGCATTAGCATACTGTATTGGTGTTTTTCTTTCTGGCTTACTTCACTCTGTATAATAGGTTCCAGTCTCATCCATCTCATTCAATCCATCCATTAGAACTGATTCAAATGTATTCTTTTTAATGGCTGAGTAATACTCTATTGTGTATATGTACCACAGCTTTCTTATCCATTCATCTGCTGATGGGCATCTAGGTTGCTTCCATGTCCTGGCTATTATAAACAGTGCTGCGATGAACACTGGGGTACACGTGGCTCTTTCCCTTCTGGTTTCCTCAGTGTGTATGCCCAGCAGTGGGATTGCTGGATCATAAGGCAGTTCTATTTCCAGTTTTTTAAGGAATCTCCACACTGTTCTCCATAGTGGCTGTATTAGTTTGCATTCCCACCAACAATGTAAGAGAGTTCCCTTTTCTCCACACCCTCTCCAGCATTTATTGCTTGTAGACTTTTGGATCGCAGCCATTCTGACTGGCGTGAAATGGTACCTCATAGTGGTTTTGATTTGCATTTCTCTGATAATGAGTGATGTTGAGCATCTTTTCATGTGTTTGTTAGCCATCTGCATGTCTTCTTTGGAGAAATGTCTATTTAGTTCTTTGGCCCATTTTTTGATTGGGTCATTTATTTTTCTGGAGTTGAGCTGTAGAAGTTGCTTGTATATTTTTGAGATTAGTTGTTTGTCCGTTGCTTCATTTGCTATTATTTTCTCCCATTCTGAAGGCTGCCACCATCACCCTAATACCAAAACCTGACAAAGATCCCACAAAAAAAGAAAACTACAGGCCATTATCACTGATGAACATAGATGCAAAAATCCTTAACAAAATTCTAGCAATCAGAATCCAACAACACATTAAAAAGATCATACACCATGACCAAGTGGGCTTTATCCCAGGGATGCAAGGATTCTTCAATATCCGCAAATCAATCAATGTTATACACCACATTAACAAATTGAAAAATAAAAACCATATGATTATCTCAATAGATGCAGAGAAAGCCTTTGACAAAATTCAACATCCATTTATGATAAGAACTCTCCAGAAAGCAGGAATAGAAGGAACATACCTCAACATAATAAAAGCTATATATGACAAACACACAGCAAACATTATCCTCAATGGTGAAAAATTGAAAGCATTTCCTCTAAAGTCAGGAACAAGACAAGGGTGCCCACTTTCACCATTACTATTCAACATAGTTTTGGAAGTTTTGGCCACAGCAATCAGAGCAGAAAAAGAAATAAAAGGAATCCAAATTGGAAAAGAAGAAGTGAAACTCTCACTGTTTGCAGATGACATGATCCTCTACATAGAAAACCCTAAAGACTCCACCAGAAAATTACTAGAACTAATCAATGATTATAGTAAAGTTGCAGGATATAAAATCAACACACAGAAATCCCTTGCATTCCTATACACTAATAATGAGAAAACTGAAAGAGAAATTAAGGAAACAATTCCATTCACCATTGCAACGGAAAGAATAAAATACTTAGGAATATATCTACCTAAAGAAACTAAAGACCTATATATAGAAAACTATAAAACACTGGTGAAATAAATCAAAGAGGACACTAATAGATGGAGAAATATACCATGTTCATGGATTGCAAGAATCAATATAGTGAAAATGAGTATACTACCCAAAGCAATTTATAGATTCAGTGCAATCCCTATCAAGCTACCAACGGTATTTTTCACAGAGCTAGAACAAATAATTTCACAATTTGTATGGAAATACAAAAAACCTCGAATAGCCAAAGCAATCTTGAGAAAGAAGAATGGAACTGGAGGAATCAACCTGCCTGACTTCAGGCTCTATTACAAAGCCACAGTTATCAAGACGGTATGGTACTGGCACAAAGACAGAAATATTGATCAATGGAATAAAATAGAAAGCCCAGAGATAAATCCATGCACATATGGACACCTTATCTTTGACAAAGGAGGCAAGAATATACAATGGATTAAAGACAATCTCTTTAACAAATGGTGCTGGGAAAACTGGTCAACCACTTGTAAAAGAATGAAACTAGAACACTTTCTAACACCATACACAAAAATAAACTCAAAATGGATTAAAGATCTCAACGTAAGACCAGAAACTATAAAACTCCTAGAGGAGAACATAGGCAAAACACTCTCCGACATACATCACAGCAGGATCCTCTATGACCCACCTCCCAGAATATTGGAAATAAAAGCAAAAATAAACAAATGGGACCTAATTAAACTTAAAAGCTTCTGCACAACAAAGGAAACTATTAAATTTCTTCTATCAGAGTTTTACCTTTCACATTTAGGCATATAATCCTGGACTCTTTTTATATGTGGTATAGGGTAGGGACAGTTTAGTTTTTCCAAGGAGTCAAATTTTTCAGTGTCATCCACCAGAAGTAAGTTTCCCTTTTCATGTTACCTTTTATTGCAGTTATATCACAAGTTATGTCCTCTATGTATCCTTCTGAGCTCTATTACAATGCATTAGTTAATTTCTCTCTTGCTACCAAAACCATACCTTGTTTTTTTTTTATTATTATGTCTTTGTACTACCTCCTTATACATGGAAAAGCAAAATTTTCCTCTTGGTTCTTCTTTAACAACATTAAGAGAATATTTAAACCCATTAGACCTACTCATCTCTCCTAGGGAGAGAAAAAAAGATAGGAAGCCTCAGGAAATCTTCAATAACTGTCAAACAGAAAGGAAAATTGTAGTTGGCTTAACCATTGATTACTTACTGGGCAATCTTTGTAATAACTCAAATGAGGTGCATATGTATAGAATGTGGATACCTATACTTATATATTCATATTCATGTACATATGGATTCATATACATATATGTATATAATCAAATCTGCAAGATGTTAAGGAATTTGAATTAAAAACTCAAGAGTGTCTTACCACCATTCTTTTCATGATTCTTAAAATTCAGTTTTTAAACATTCATTCTTCTAGGTAAAGCTGTTAAGACAAATGCCCTATGGAAGAAGCAATATCAATAACAAAGGTGATATCCAAATTAATCCATTATTTTCAATTGGTTAGTTGCACACATTTAACTTGACTACTATTTAACAGTATTTTTAATAGTATAGAGAAGATAATAAGGCCCATCAAAACCTAATACTCAATTTATCTGTACTCTAAATAGGAAAAGGAGTATGTCAAGGCTGTATATTGTCACCCTGCTTATTTAACTTATATGCAGAGTACATCATGAGAAATGCTGGGCTGGAAGAAGCACAAGCTGGAATCAAGATTGACGGGAGAAATATCAGTAACCTCAGATATGCAGATGACACCACCCTTATGGCAGAAAGTGAAGAAGAACTGAAGAGCCTCTTGATGAAAGTGAAAGAGGAGAGTGAAAAAGTTGGCTTAAAGCTCAACATTCAGAAAACTAAGATCATGGCATCCAGTCCTATCACTTCATGGCAAATAAATGGGAAAACAGCAGAAACAGTGGTTGACTTTATTTTGAGGGGGGCTTGAAAATCACTGCAGATGGTGCTTGCAGACATGAAATTAAAAGACGCTTACTACTTGGAAGGAAAGTTATGACCAATCTGGACAGCATATTAAAGAGCAGAGACATTACTTTGCCAACAAAGGTCCATCTAGTCAAGGCTATGGTTTTTTCAGTAGTCATGTATGGATGTGAGAGTTGGATTATAAAGAAAGCTGAGTGCCGAAGAATTGATGCTTTTGAACTGTGGTGCTGGAGAAGAATCTTGAGAGTCCCTTGGACTGCAAGGAGATCCAACCAGTCCATCCTAAAGGAGATCAGTCCTGGGTGTTCATTGGAAGGACTGATGTTGAAGCTGAAACCAATACTTTGGCCACCTCATGCGAAGAGTTGACTCATTGGAAAAGACCCTGATGCTGGGAAAGATTTAGGGCAGGAGGAGAAAGGGACAACAGGATGAGATGGTTGGATGGCATCACTGACCCAATGGACATGAGTTTGAGTGGACTCCAGGAGTTGGTAATGGACAGGGAGGCCTGGTGTGCTGCAAAGAGTCGGACACAACTGAGCGACTGAACTGAACTGATTTTTTAAAAATGGAAAATTTTGCTAGTAGTGAGAGTAATAAAAATGAAACCTTGATCTAGAGAACATATTTTCCTCATAGAGTATAAAGTATTTTCCTAGTTAATTTTTGTGTTTATTCTCCAAATGCTCCTTCCTTCAGGTCCGTTGCCCACAGTTATATCGTGATGCTCAACCCAGTGTCTGTTGGCATACATATTCATAAACTAATTGCTGAATAATTTAGGACAGAGACACTTGCTGTAAATTATGATTCAACATATTCCTCAAAGAACAGAATGAAATATCACCAGACCCCCACCTCTGAGCCCTGAGACTTACTACTCACATTGGTTACTTCTCTCTGGTGCCAGTTTCTTAGCTGAAACTTAAAGTATAGGTGCCACTGTCCAGTTTTCCTCCTGTGTAAATGACAAGGGCTAATTTATCCTTCTCCCGACACTTGAGATTGGGAAATAACCTTCTGTACATGTAAGAGGACTGGCTTCCTAGGTCCACTTGGTATTGGCCCCCCTGAACACCCAG
The DNA here is from genome assembly GCF_003369695.1 of Bos indicus x Bos taurus. Lineage (NCBI taxonomy): Eukaryota > Metazoa > Chordata > Mammalia > Artiodactyla > Bovidae > Bos > Bos indicus x Bos taurus. The sequence continues at coordinate 29,573,341 of NC_040084.1, forward strand.
TTTATTCTGCTCTCCCACTACACTGTCCTGTAACCGTAACTAGTCTTGTGGATTCAGTACTCAGGTTTTGGTTTAACCACAGTGCAGCTTGGTGATAATGCATTTCAGTTTCATTGATCTGAAAACTGGTTTCCAGAGACTCCACGTAAGTGAAATCTCTGCTTTTGGTTTCTTAATATGAGATATCAGCAAACTAAAGTGTTTATGAATATCTGTTAATAAGTATATTAAATGCACATGCATAACTATGCAAAAACATAATCTACTGACGGACTTTAAAGAGACTGAATGCCTTTTAAGTAAGTATTTTCTCTAAGTTTTAATGATGGTACTGATGGTGCCATTCAGTTTTTCCATATTCTTGCTGATTTTTCTATAAATTAATTCTGTTAAAGTTTTTAATAAAAGAGTATAGTGAAGAGGAAAGAGAGTAGAGGATGAAAGAGGGGCTTTCCCCTCCATTCCTCTGACCCCTACTCTTCCAGACTGTCTCTAAATAGTCACTACTGCAACGTTAGTGTCCTCAAGCCTGGTGCTATACTCCTTTAGAAGGAAATAGCAACTTTTGCTGTTTAGGATGCTGGAAGCATCGCTTTCTTATTTGAGGTCAAAATTGAATTATTGCTATTTGATAGCATCTTTTTTACTACATTGCTTGCCCAATATCTTTGTTAAAACAAAACTAAACTAATTCCCGGTTTTCCTGACATGATGGTTGCCCAAGAATCTCCCAACTGGGATTCAATCTAGATATTCTATGGTCCTTATGGAAAAGTCTGATATAATTAAATGTTTAAGATGTCAACCCTGTGGTATATATGCAACTACTGTCATTTCTTTTGCACCACTGCTCTTCTCATCTTGCAGGGTCACATGGTTCCATGAAGGATTGATTATTTTCTTTATGTAAAAATAACAAGTAGGAAGAGAGAAAAAAATGGCACATAGAGAGGGAGAAGGAAGGAAGTATGCAAAGAATATAGAAGAGAATTGGGACACGCTGCTTCTATTATTCTTTAGGAGAAGTATGTTTCATAAAGCTGTGTGTCCTGCATCTATTTCATATGGTTAAGGAAAGTTGGCTGAAGATAACTTTACCTTCGTTATTCTTGTTTTGTCTCCTAATTTCCTCATTTGAAAAACAAATAGAATCTATTATCCATACCCACATGGAAGGCATTTGGAGAATAAACACAACAATTAACTAGGAGAATACTTTATGAAGAAAATATATTCTCTAGATCAAGGTTTCATTTTTATTACTCTCACTACTTGGAAAAATTTCCATTTTTTTAAAAATAGAGCACAAATAAATCAAGTATTAGGTTTTGGGGGGCCTTATTAACCACTTTATTTTTCCTTTCTAAACTGCAGATTACTGTATCCTGAAGAAACTACTTATTTGAAGTTGCTGTTATTTTTTGAGATGATTCAGTTCTAAGCTATTTGGAATACTCATGTGCTAAATTTTCTTCTATTTTCTTTTTGCTTTAGTTTGGTTTTCTTAACTATAACATTTTGCAGACTTAGGAAGACTAGAAAATAAACCACCTTTTCGTTTTTGGAGAAAAATTTTACTATACAGAATGTCCATACCTAGACTGCCCATTCTCTCTAGGGTCACGCTTCAAATAAAATCCATGAATCAGCAATGGCTTTTAATTTAAAGTTGCTGGATTAGTGGACTTCCCTGGTGGTCTAATGGCTAAGATTCCATGCTCTCAATACAGGAGGCCTGGGTTTGATCCTTGGTCAGGGACCTAGATCTCACATGCCACAGTTAAAATCCTGGATGCTGAAACGTAGATCAAAGATCCTGTGTGCCTCAACTAAAACCCTGCACAGCCAAATTAAACATTTTAATGAATAAATAAAAGTTGTTGTATTAGTCTCCATACAAATCAACCAGGCAATGAGTGCTTTGTTCTTTCTACCACTTTCAAAAGTTTAAAATGTTCCAATACATACAGACGTATCTTTGGGTATTGGAGAAGGAAAGAAATGGTGACCCACTCCAGTATTCTTGCCTGGGAAATCCTATGGACAGAGGAGCCTGGCAGGCTACAGTCCATGGGGTTGTAGAGTCGGACGCAACTGAGCCACTAACATACACACACATCTTTGGGTATATTCAATAGGTTTAAAGTCTTTTAATGCCTCATCTCATCATCTAGATATTAGCTTTGCAGACTGAGCGATTCCCAGTGAAAAACTGGAGAAAACTACCAGCATTTTGTGAAGATTATAGATTCTTTACAACCACTATTTTCTTCTTACCTTATTCCTGAGAGGACCTAGATGACCATATTATTGGATGAGGTTAGTCTTGTTCTGGCTTCACTGACCATGAATGGTATCCCTATATTTGCTGAGGGGTGGTGAATGATGTGATAATCACAAAAACTAATGTCTCTTTGAGGCTTTAGTATTCTCATGTGATACAGTGCTGATGTAAGAGATGAAAACTCCATAGGATTAAGGACCACAGAATTTTACACTCTGATGAGACTTTTGGCTTCCTTGGTATTCCATCTATCAAAAATCTTTCCCAAACAATTGTTGACTGAATGATCTATTTAAAATTTCCTAAAGTAGCAATATCAATAAGAATGGTAATATCTGTCCTTGTGACAGGATTTTAATAGATTTATTTTCAGTAAATGCCTTCTCCAAACTATGTCATAGAAGCAACTACATATTCTGCCCAATTCTAAAGTCAGGTCTAATGTGTTTTGCAATTTCTTTAAAAGAAAGCAGTGCCTTTACAATATTATCCTAATTATTTAATGGTGTAATTAATTATTGGTATATAAACATACTGGTAAAAGAATTGCTTGGTGCGATTCATTCTGATGATCTTATTTTGGATCCATCCATCATTTTTAGTGTTTTTAATTTATGGCTCAAATGCATGACTCCCTTTTTCTTTTGGCAAATTGTTATTATATCTGTTCATTCCTTATACCTATCTCTATGAATTTTCACAATCTGACTCATTACCAAGAGTGTTAAAAAATTCAGTCTGTGATTTATTTCATTATCTTGGAATGAAACTCAGCTGGAGACCCAATTCATATAAAATAATTACAAGTTTTCTTTCTCTGAAACACAGAAACATGATGGTTAATTCATTAGGCACTAAAGCCAGATTGCCTGGGATTAAATATTTGATCTTAAGAGAGCTATTTAACTCGTCTAAACACCTGATTCCATCTGGAAATTTTAAGGGTAAAGTAAATATAAAACAAAAGCATCACTACCTTGTATAATGTGACGATTCCGTAAAACACTTAAAGCAGCCCATATTCAGTGATTAAGCAAGTCAGGGACTGACCTGGCACACACAGGCTGACAATACCTATCCCAGAGACCCCGCAGGGTGGCCAAGATCTTGGTGGGTTTTTATCACACAGTTCGATTTCTTCCTCTGTCTAATTCTTTTCCTCCTTCCTTTTACAATTGTTGATACCTAATAAACAGTTTGAACCCAAACAACCTCAGCATCAGAATAGGATCAAATGTTTCCAGAGAACCCAGGATACAATATCAGTTCATCAGAAAATTCCCAGAAGTTTCCTGTAGAAATTTCCTTTCATATTTCTTCAATTCCCTTCATATTTCCCTTCATATTTCACACCCCCTTTCTAAACTGGCCCACCCAGCACTTCAGTGCTCACATTTATCATGTTTTCATATACTTACATGATATAGAATGAAAGCGTTAAAGGAAATATTATCTAATCAATAATACCTAGGAATTTTCAACCCGTAAACTGGATGCTGGGACTTCCCTGGCACAGTGATTAAGACTCTGTACTTCCACTGCTGCAGGCACAGTTTCAATCCCTGGTCGTGGTACCAAGAGCCCGCAAGCTGCAGTGGCACAGCCAAATCCCCTTCTCTCAAAAACAACCCTGATGTTCACGATTGAAATGAGAGTTTAATTTTTATACTCTCCCAACATAATTTTAAGTCAAATTTATACTTTGGGTCTAAATTCATCTCCTACTTCAAATTTGTACTTCTACACATCCTAAATTTCTTAAGAACCATATCTAATATCTCATTATAAACTAATATATGTAGGGAACTATGAAAAAGTTTTTAAAAGTACAAGAAAAATGAAAGAATCAGTAATCATTGTTACAACATTGGAATCAAGCTATAGCTCTTATTTGCAAGTCATTGTCCTTCAGTTTCACATAAAGGGAACACAGTCCTGTGCTGTGCATTCATGTAAGTAGTATATCAATATATTTTTATGACTAATGATAATTGCGAACATACACCAAAAGTTTATGTGCCAGGTGCCATTCTAAGCTTTTATGGGTATGTCTCATTTGTATACCAAATAAGTTTATGAGGTAGTAAGTATTATTACTTCATTTTGATGATGAGGAAAGTGATGCTCTCAGAACTTAAACCATATACTTACTAGAAGTCACAGAGGGAGTAAGTGGCAGAGCTGGGATGAAATCAAGCCACATAACTCAGTCCATATTCTTCCAAAGGTTGAAAGCTACAGCCTTTTTTCCCGCTCTGAGTACTTGACATTTGACACTGTCAGGTGAGAGAGAAGTCTAAAATCTTGGGCCTCTTGAATATTTTTTCTTTCATATTTTCTGTCATACTCTAAAGCTCTGCGTTCCAGCACCAAAGCTTACAGAGTCATAAAACAGAGCCTCCATCTTACAAGTGATCTGATGGGAAAGGAAGATGAGGAAAACCGACCTGAATGGACAAGAGTGAAACAAGTGCCTCTGTGTGGTAGAGCAAGCGTGCTTATTACAAAACGGGGTAAAAATATCTAAATGGGGCTTCTGGGAAGAGGGTTAAATTTCAGAGACTGTTATACTGTGAAGGCAGAGCTTTCTAGACTGAGGTAATCACGACAAAAGATGTGTGAATGTAAAAGAGGGAGCATAAAAGACAGCGAAGGAAACTACTAAGATACTATAGATGTATTTTATTTTACTGAAATTGATTTTTTTCTTGAAAAGGCACATGAAATTTGAATTTTTATAACCAAAACCCCCTTTGAAACTTCTGGGGCACTATCTAAATGAAATCCTCAACCTTAAGTAAAGCTTAGGAATCCTTTGTAGAGTCTAAAATCACACCTTTTCTTTTAAGGAAATCTACTTAGTGACTTTATCTTTTCTTATGTTTGGATTTTAACTCAATAGAATCTGTCCTTTATGGCTTTGTGGAATATTCTTTGTGATTCATGGTTCTGCTTTTCTTTGGGCAGTGCTTTTTGTTTTTATTTTTTTTGAAAAAAAAAATACACAACAGTATTTTTTCGTATTTCCTTTTTCTAAGTCCTGTAAATACAGCATACCAACAAAATACACAAAAAAGGAAACAGTCCCAAAACGATTTCAAAATCAAATTTATTTTTCTGTAATTTGATTTATAGGTAACACTGAAGAAAGAATCAGGGAACATTTTAAAATAACTTCCTAATTACTAACAGATGAAAATATATATTAGCTAAGTTTAGGCATGGAATTTAGGCAGCTGATTATACTGGAAGTGCAATTGCCTGCTTACATAGGTGGAAACGCCCCCTTTTTAAACTGGGCCACCCAGCAATTAGGTGCTCACATTTGATATTGGCTGAAGGTATCAAAAGAAATAATATTATCCAGTCAAAAGTACCTAAGAATTGTCAACCCTTAAAACTGGATGCTGGGAATTCCCTGGCAGTCCAGTGGTTAAGATTTTGTACTTTCACTGCTACAGGCACAATTTCGATCTCTGGTCAGGAAATTAAGAAGATCCTGCAAACTGCATCGGCGCAGCCAAATCCCCTGCTGCTCCTAAGCCGCTTCAGTCGTGTCCGACTCTGTGCGACCCCATAGACAGCCCCCCAACAGGCTCCCCGTCCCTGGGATTCTCCAGGCAAGAACACTGGAGTGGGTTGCCATTTCTTTCTCCAATGCATGAAAGTGAAAAATGAAAGGGAAGTCGCTCAGTCGAGTCTGACTCTGTGCGACCCTATGGACTGCAGCCTACCAGGCTCCTCCGTCCATGGGATTTTCCAGGCAAGAGTACTGGAGTGGGGTGCCATTGCCTTCTCCAGCCAAATCCCCTTCTCTCCCCACAAAAAACCCTGATGTTTTAAAAGATATAATTGACAGAGTATCTTTGACAAGTATTACTCTGCCTGGATGTGTGCTCAGTCATCTCCAGCTCCTATGGCTCCATGGATTGTAGCCTGCCAGGTTCCTCTGGCCATGGAGTTTTCCAGGCAAGAATACTGGAGCAGGTTGCCTTTTCCTTCTCCAGGGGATCTTCCTGACCAGGGATCAAACCTGTGTCTTTTACATCTCCTGCATTAACAGGGAGGTTCTTTATCAGTTGAGTTGCTAAATCTTTGAGAAGTATTAATCCACTTTGTAAAAATCTTTTCTTTCTTCAAAGGTAAGAAACCTTTATCAGTTTCAAAGGTAAAAGGTGATTCTGATCCTGAAGAGCAGTGTCCAAAGAAGATAGGTCTTCTCACTCTCTACAATGTATTAATCTTTAACTTTGAGTTTGCTTCACCCTTGATTGTCTGTGGATAGGCCTGAGACTATCAGTGGTAGGAAATTAGACATAATCTGAAGCTACAAAACTAAAATATTTTGGCATATTGATATCAAGGGTGTAGCTGTGTGTGATCTGGATTTGCTGAAGAAATCTGGGTTTGATACTGGCTGATTCTAAGTAGTAAAAGTGTTTAAATTAGCCAAGGTTATAAAGAGACAGAAAAAAAAAATGCTCCAAAAAATCAAACAAAAAATATACCAATAGGAATCTCATTCCAGGGAAAGCTTTTCTGAAATGTGAAGAAAGAAAGGCAAAACTAGAAGCATGCAAATTGAACATTTTCCATGCACCCAAGATTGGTCATCAATTAGATGATTGTCCATATGACCATCCAGCCTCTTGGTTCCTCTATGTCTTTACCTCCTCACACCAGAAACTTTGAATTCTTTTCCATGTTTATGATCACAGGTTAAATCTTCTTATCACCTATAGATTTTCTATCTCTGAAGTCCATATATTAAACGTCCAACACTGTAAACACAACTTTATTTATTAACTATGTTAACATATTGATTTCACATTTACTATATGCCAGGCAGTGTTATGTATATCACACACACACACACACACACACATAATATAAATGAAGAACAAGAAGCATGCTATATAGAAAAACAAACCAAGAGTTAACAAGATAATTTCTGATAGCTGTAAGTGCTAGAAAGGATGTGGGGAAGAGTGAGGTGACACACAATAATGACGTTGGGGGAGGGAGGCTACTTTACCTAAGGTGGTTTGGGCTTAGCCCCTCTGGGAGGTCTCATCAGCTAAGATACAAGGAATAGAAAGAACCATATAAAGAGAAAAAGAAACTACAAAGAGCAGAGTGAATAACATGTGCAGAGGCTCTGAAATGGAGAAATCTTGACTGTTTCAAGAAAAAAAAAGAATAGAGTAAGAAAAGAAAGTGAGAGAATTGTACAAGATGAGGGTGGAGAATTAAGCAGAGACTTGTAAAATTAAAAAAACATTTATTCTAAATACAATGGAAAGCTTTTGGTGGAGAACAGTTTGATGTGCTTTTTATTTTTGCATGATTACTCTGCTGTGTAAAAGTGCGTGGCTTCTCTAGTGGCTCAGTTGGTAAAGAATCTGCCTGCAATTTAGGAGACAGGGGTTTGATCCCTGGGTCAGGGAGATCCTCTGGAGAAGGAAATGGCAACCGACTCCAGTATTCTTGCTTGGAGAATTCCATGGCAAGAATTCTCGCCGTGAAAAGGTGCATGAAAGAGGTCTAAGAGTAGAAGCAGGAAACAAATAAGAAGGTCTTTGTAAGTATGCAGGCTGATACAAAGGTGTCTGGAATTGTGGTTCAGGTGGTAAAGATGCAGGGTGATAACAGGATGGGTTTGAGAGATATTTTGAAGTGTAACTAGAGGCATGCCAGGATTTGTTCATGGTTTGCATGCTGGATATAAAAGAAAAGATGCAATAGTAAATGGTTTTTAAATTTTTCCTCAACCGCTGGATAAATAGAGACTTAAAAAAAAATTGACATAGAAAAGATTAGAAGTGAGACAATTAGGGAGTAAATCAAGGGTACCACTTTTGGATATGCTAAATTTGAGTTGCTCCTCTAAAATGGAAATGAATGTCAAGTAGTCAGTTGGCTCTATGAGACTGGGGCTCAGTTAATAGATGTTGAGCAATCACTACATGTCCAATACTGAGCAAAAATGACTGAGGAAACAAGGATTTTTAACATGGGAGAGGAAAGCATGATATTTGAATGATCACCCATAATAGAAATGGTAGACTTACTATGTCTCTTTAGAAGACAGACTCTAAAAGAGTGATGGAACAGTATAGAAAGACAGATTATGGTTTAATGTAGAGCTTTCCAATAATTAAAATTTTTCATCTGTGGAAAGGATTTGGTCTTATAATTTAAAGTCAATCACAGAATAGTACATTTTCTTTCATTAAAGTTAAGGTAAAGATGTGTGTTCAGTCAGGTCTGACTCTTTGTGACCACATGGACTATAGTCCACCTGGCTCCTCTGTCCTTGGGATTTTCCAGGCAAGAATACTGGAGTGGGTTGCCATTTCCCACTCCAGGGGACCTTCCCACCCCAGGGATCGAACCCTTGTCTCTAGGGTTGTACAAACTCAGAACTCTGAGACAGGATCATTGCATTAGTAGAGAGCCTGAAGAAGACTGACACCTCTTTGGAAAGCTCTGTTCTAAAATTCTGAGTGCTTTGTAGAGCAGAATGTGGAGGAGAGATGAACTATCTTATACCCTTCACCAACTTGTGCCAAGTGCTAGCACCCAGAAGGGATAAAGGATAAAATTCTCTCCTATGGATGTCTGGGTGGGACTCAAGCTTCACCAAACATGTGCCAAGCATAGTGAGGCAGAATTAATGTTTAATACCAAGTATTTCTTCAAGGTAAAATTGTTCCTGTCTTACACATAGTGAATATACATGAAATAATTGACAAATACAGAAAACAGGTAAAATTCAAAATGTCTAGAAGCTTCTGTGCTGCTAACTCTGGATCAGAGCATGTAAACTGGTCCTAGGGCGAGAGATGTTTCTCATTATTTCCATCAGGGTCTTGCCTCAGCGTAACCCACGCAAAGGAGATTCTAATTCTGCAAGCTTGAGTCCTACACAGACATCCCTAAGAGGAATTTTATCCTTTGTGCCCCTGGGCTCCGGAACTGGGGACAAACAGAGGTAAATTCCCCCATCTGCCTCTAGAACTTGTGCTTGCTTCACAGAAGCAGGAACAGCGCTGAACAAAGCCTGAGCAACAATGTCAACTCTACCAAATGCTCTGTCTGCTCATGATCAGATAAAACAATTCTCTTATAGGAAAGAGTGAGCAAGGAGGGAGAGAGGCCACAGTGTTAGTTTTGTGGCAACCCCCTAATGGAAACAAAGGAGTGATTGTCTCAATATCAGGATTTTTAGATTTCTTTACTTTCTTCTACAGATATTGCTTGACTGTATTAAAATGAACATGTGTTTTCAATAAAACTGCAATGTACATTATCTTCTTTGACTTTGTCTTTCAAAAATTTCCCATGTGTTCTTCCAACAGAATGTGTGTTCTGTGCCTATCCCACTCAGCTGCTACAAAACACCCATGTTTATCATTCAAAGCTTAACTGAACTATCACATATTCTTAAATTATCTCCTGCCCCTATCAAATAATAACTACACCTATCACATTTTAATTACCTGTTTACTTGTTTTTCTACCAATCAGAGAAACTATTAGCTCCTTGGGGACTCAGCCCCCATTTTGCATCCACAGGACCACAAACATTACCAGTACATAATAGCTGCACAATATATTTTCACTGAATTGAAGTAACTATTATTCCCTAGCTGGTTGCTGCTACTGCTGCTGCTAAGTCACTTCAGTCGTGTCCGACTCTGTGCAACCCCGTAGATGGCAGCCCAACAGGCTCCTCTGTCCCTGGGATTCTCCAGGCAAGAACACTGGAGTGGGTTGCCATTTCCTTCTCCAATCATGAAAGTGAAAAATGAAAGTGAAGTTGCTCAGTCGTGTCCAACTCTTAGTGACCCCATGGACTGCAGCCTACCAGGCTCCTACCAGGCTCCTCCGTCCATGGGATTTTCCAGGCGAGAGTACTGGAGTGGGGTGCCATTGCCTAATAACAAAGAAACCAGCCACATTAAGGTCTCAGAACTATCATCCTAATTCCACACTGTTTTGGCCCCAGTGGCATAGTTATTAATACCTATTCAGATGGCTTCCCCTTATCTTGAATTTGCAGCAAGGCAGCATCCCCAACATTTCTGAGAATTAGTAGTATATGGCCATTGGCCCAGAAAGCAAGGGTTGCCTCTTGATGAAACTTTACCATATTTTTCCTTCCTAGTATTTGTCTTTCAAACAAAGCTGCTTTTAAGATAGAACTCTGTGCTCTTTGAAAGTACACAGGCAATTCTCATTCCCTCATGTGTTGGTGTATTTTTAATTAGAGCAGCACAGTTTGCTTTTTTTTTTTTCCTACACTAAAAAAAAAAAATCATCCATGGGGCTGAGAGTTTCACATTCTCTTCTTAGCTGAGAGGTGCACTTTTTAAAATATGTCAGTAAATTTTTATTTGGCCACTTAAAAAAAAAAACTTGTTGAAAAGCAGTTGCAGTTTGCTTGCCTTTTCTGGTAAGACAGCATGTTTTCAAGGCAGCAGTTCGCTTAGTAATTAAGAGCCCAGACTCCAGGCCAAATTGCTTAGCAGCCTGGCTCTACCAACCACCTCCTGGTCTGACTCTAAGCAAGTTATTTGTTTTCTCTGAGCCTCAGTTTCCTCCTTTGTAGGATAAACCCATCTCACAGGATCATAATGGGATTAAGTGTTGAGTTAGTTTAAAAGTGATTGGAAATAGATCAAGACTCCCTAGAAAGCAGGCACTGAGGGTTACCTATTATTAATAGTCTCATCTAGAAAATATGATTAACTTAATTTAGTACAGTTTTAAAGGATAGGCTTAAAAATTAAAGTTAAGTATGTCCATAAGATCCATTTGGAACAGTTTATTTCTTCTCTGCTTTAAACAGAAAAGAAATTTAACAGAAATCAAAAACTTTAAAAAGTGCTCACACGCATTAGGCTCTTGTTTCTGCTCTTTATTGGAGAAGGCAATGGCACCCCACTCCAGTACTCTTGCCTGGAAAATCCCATGGACAGAGGAGCCTGGTAGGCTGCAGTCCATGGGGTCTCTAAGAGTAGGACACCACTGAGCGATTTGGGAATGTGCCCTGCTGTTAATGATATCCTGCCTGGTTTTCAGTCTATTTGCTGCAAGATGCCAGCTTTCAATGTCAGTGTCACGTAAGAAGTGTCTCCTGCTATCACTATCAGGATTTAAGAACTACTTTACAGGAAATCTTAGTCATCAATGTGCAGCCATACCTCCGTGTTAAAACTGAAGAGGATTTGACCATCAAATGTTCATTGAGGGGGAAAAGTACAGCAATGTGCCCTGAAGAGTTGTTTTCAACCACAGCCCAGGGTCAACACTCCACTTGAATGGTTTCCCATATGGTCTCTTACAGTTCACCCTCCCATCCTCATCATCTGTTTCCTGATCCCCTAGGGCCTTGTATGGTGCTGAATGTGTAAAAGAAGGCTGAAAACGAGCCTTTGCTTTCTGGTTTGTCAATTTTCTCTTTGAATCCCTCTCATAAAGTTTGGGTTGTCCCCATATAATTGAAAACACTCTTGTAAAAGTTCTCAAAAAACTCCATTCGCTTCCTATCCTCATCTTACTCTACCTATCTGAACCATCAACAGTACTGACAGTCTAATCCATTTCATGAGACACTTTTTATCTCTTGGCTCTCAGCACACAATGTTCTCCTGGTTTTTCCTCTAACCTCAATGGCTTCTCCTTCTCAGTCTCCTTTTCTGGCTCCTCCTCCTCTGAGAGACTCTAAATATTGGTGTCCTCCAGGGCTTAGTCTCTGGCCTTCTTTCTCTTCTAACTTCAATCTCTCCCTAAGCTATGCCGTCCCCTCTAATGGGTATAAATGTCATCAACATGCCAATGACTCACAAATTTATTTCTTTAGTTGTGATGGTTTGAAAACATGTCCACAAATATTTTGCTGCACCTCTTACCAAACATGGAATACAATTCCCCTCCCTTTGAACATGAGCCAACCTTAGTGACTCAGTATTAACAAACAGAGGCAACTGTGAAGCTGTGGGATTTCTGAGACTAGGTTAGGAAAGGTGATACAGCTTCATATCGATTCTACCTCTCTTGAGACGTGCACTTTTGGAACCCAGCCCCCAGGCTGCACAGAAGTCCAACAGCCAGGGGGATAAGGCATGTGTAGGAGTTCTGGCCCAGCCCCCGCAGATGGCTGATGACCATAATCATCCACCACTACACATGTGAATAAGTGAGGCTTTACACCATCCCAGCATGCAGCCTTCCGGTTGCCCTGGTTAATGCCAAATGAAGCAGAAACAAGTCCCCTACTCAAGTTGAAAGTTTGAAACAGAATACATGTTGCTGTTGTTTTAAGCCATTAAGCTTTGAGGATGTTGTTACTCTGTAAGAGATAACCAGAGAAGGATTTAAACCCTTCCTCTTTTCCAGCACCTGTCCACTCAATATCCTCATTTCAATGTGTTTTAGAAAAATCAACTTGTCGTAAAAAATACTTTGGCTACCTGATGTGAAGAACCAACTCATTGGAAAAGATCCTGATTCTGGGAAAGATTGAAGGCAGGAGGAGAAGGGGACGACAGAGGATGAGATGCTTGGATGGCATCACTGACTCTATGGGCATGAGTTTGAGTAAGCTCTGGGAGTTGGTGATGGACAGGGAAGCCTGGAGTTGCTGCAATCCATGGGGTCACAGAGAGTCAGACAAGACTGAGTGACTGAACTGAACTGTTGCAAAAAAAAAAAAGGACTCTTGATTTCCTCTGCCAAACTGACTCCTCTCCTGTCCCTTCCTGTCTTAGTCTAAGGCACCACCACTCAGGAAAATACCTGGGAATCATCCTTGAATAAGGCCTCCTCCTAATACCACTCATCTAAACTATTGGCAAATCTTGTAAAAATTACCTTCAAAATATACCAAGATGGCCATTCCTAACTGCCTGCTTCAGTACCTCTTGTCGTCAGCACCACCATCTTCTCTTACAATGTCTACAGCAGTACAATAGCCTTCCAAAGTGCTTCCCAAGTTTACCTTGATACAGCCTGTTCACTGGACAAGCATCTTCTGTCAACATGCTGGGATGGCTTTCCATCACACTTACCATAATGATGTTGGGGCCTTACTGTGGCCTATAAGGTCACACGTGAATGGGATCCTACCTTTGGTTCCAGTTTTTGTCCCCTACCATTCACTCACTTGGCTCATTTCCTTTTGTCACACTGCCTTTTTGCTTTTCCTGGAACAATCTACACTTACTACTGTTTCCGACCTGCTGGTTTTATCTGTCTGGAAAGCTCTTCTCCCCAGATCGTATGACTAATTATTTCAGGAAATGAATGTCTTGGCTCATATATCATCTTTTCAAAAAGGCTTTTCTTTAAATGTTAAGTCCATCATTGGCCTCTATTACTTCAGTTCCCTTGTCTTTTTTTTTTTTCCTCTTTAATGCATTTTTCCTTGCCTGAAATCACATTTATTTGTTTGATGTTGATATTCTCTCAGATGTAAATTTAGGTTTCCTGAGCTCAGGGGCTTTCTTTATGATACTATAATCGTCAGCCCCAAGAGAAGTGCCTTCCACAATTGTGCATAGTCTATACATCTCTGATAAATAAGCTTTATTCAATAAAACAAATAGTTGAATCTGTTAATACATAATGCTTGATTAGTTTGGATTAAAAGTTTACAATGTGTTTTATTGATATCCAAGCTATTTCCATCAAGGAGAACTTGTTCTCTCTGTGTTGAAGCCTTCCTGGATGAACTGGTTTGACTCTGGATTATTTTCAATTAATTTACAGAGATGATGTTACACTAGATCCTCAGATATAAAATAATTACTGGAACATTAAAATATGTAATGCAGCATCAATATTGAACATTTCTTTGTCTTGTTTCTCTCTCTCTCTTTTTTTGGGGGAGTCACAGCTGTGTGGCTTGCAGAATCTTAGCTTGACCAAGGACCAAACCTGCACCCTTGGCAGTGAAAGCATGGAGTCTTAGCCATTGGACTGATAGGGAATTCCCCTGAACTTCACTTTAGCCTGGGGTTACTTACATATTAATGTGTAAGTTTTTCTTGCCTTATGACAGTATGCTTGGGTTTCTCTTACCTTGGGCGTGGGGTATCTCTTCACTGCTGCTCCAGCAGAGCGCAGCCATTGCTCCTTACCTTGGACAAGGGGTATCGCCTCATCTCAGCCCTTCCTGACCTTCAACGTGGGATAGCTCCTCTAGGGCCTCCTGCCCAAGGTAAGAGAAACCCAAGCAAGACGGTAGGTGTTGCAAGAGAGCATCAGAGGGCAGACACACTGAAACCATACTCACAGAAAACTAGTCAATCTAATCACACTAGGACCACAGCCTTGTCTAACTCAATGAAACTAAGCCAGCCCATGGGGCAACCCATGATGGGTGGGTCACGGAGGAGAGATCTGACAGAATGTGGTCCACTGGAGAAGGGAATGGCAAACCACTTCAGTATTCTTGCCTTGAGAACCCCATGAACAGTATGAAAAGGCAAAATGATAGGATACTGAAAGAGGAACTCCCCAGGTCAGTAGGTGCCCAATATGCTACTGGAGATCAGTGGAGAAATAACACCAGAAAGAATGAAGGGATGGAGCCAAAGCAAAAAGAATACCCAGCTGTGGATGTGACTGGTGATAGAAGCAAGGTCCGAAGTGGAAAGAGCAATATTGCATAGGAACCTGGAATGTCAGGTCCATGAATCAAGGCAAATTGGAAGTGGTCAAACAAGAGATGGCAAGAGTGAATGTCGACATTCTAGGAATCAGCGAACTGAAATGGACTGGAATGGGTGAATTTAACTCAGATGACCATTATATCTACTACTGCGAGCAGGAATCTCTCAGAAGAAATGGAGTAGCCATCAGGGTCAACAAAAGAGTCTGAAATGCAGTATTTGGATGCAATCTCAAAAACGGCAGAATGATCTCTGTTCGTTTCCAAGGCAAACCATTCAATATCACAGTAATCCAAGTCTATGCCCCAACCAGTAATGTTGAAGAAGCTGAAGTTGAATGGTTCCATGAAGACCTACAAGACCTTTTAGAACTAAGACCCAAAAAAGATGTCCTTTTCATTATAGGGGACTGGAATGCAAAAGTAGGAAGTCAAGAAACACCTGGAGTAACAGGCAAATTTGGCCTTGGAATATGGAATGAAGCAGGGCAAAGACTAATAAATAGAGTTTTGCCAAGAATGCACTGGTCATAACAAACACCCTCTTCCAACAACACAAGAGAAGACTCTATCCATGGACATCACCAGATGGTCAACACCAAAATCAGATTGATTATATTCTCTACAGCCAAAGATGGAGAAGCTCTATACAGTCAGCAAAAACAAGACCAGGAGCTGACTGTGGCTCAGATCATGAACCCGTTATTGCCAAATTCAGACTGAAATTGAAGAAAGTAGGGAAAACCACTAGACCATTCAGGTATGACCTGAATCAAATCCCTTATGATTATACAGTGGAAGTGAGAAATAGATTTAAGGGCCTAGATCTGATAGATAGAGTGCCTGATGAACTAGGGAATGAGGTTCGTGACATTGTACAGGAGACAGGGATCAAGACCATTCCCACGGAAAAGAAATGCAGAAAAGCAAAATGGCTGTCTGGGGAGGCCTTACATTTGTAAGCTGTGAAAAGAAGAGAAGCAAAAAGCAAAGGAGAAAAGGAAAGATATAAGCATCTGAATGCAGAGTTCCAAAGAATAGCAAGAAGAGATAAGAAAGCCTTCCTCAGCGATCAATGCAAAGAAATAGAGGAAAACAACAGAATGGGAAAGACTAGAGATCTCTTCAAGAAAATCAGAGATACCAAAGGAACATTTCATGCAAAGATGGACTCAATAAAGGACAGAAATGGTATGGACCTAACAGAAGCAGCAGATATTAAGAACAGATGGCAAGAATACATAGAAGAATTGTACAAAAAAGATCTTCATGACCCAGATAATCAGGATGGTGTGATCACTGATCTAGAGCCAGACATCCTGGAATGTGAAGTCAAGTGGGCCTTAGAAAGCATCACTACGAAAAAAGCTAGTGGAGGTGAGTGATAGAACTCCAGTTGAGCTATTTCAAATCCTGAAAGATGATGCTGTGAAAGTGCTGCACTCAATATGCCAGCAAATTTGGAAAACTCAGCAGTGGCCACAGGACTGGAAAAGGTCAGTTTTCATCCCAATCCCAAAGAAGGGCAATGCCAAAGAATACTCAAACTACCACACAATTGCACTCATCTCACACGCTAGTAAAGTAATGCTCAAAATTCTCCAAGCCAGGCTTCAGCAATACGTGAACTGTGAACTTCCTGATGTTTAAGCTGGTTTTAGAAAAGGCAGAGGAACCAGAGATCAAATTGCCAACATCCACTGGATCATCGATAAAGCAAGAGAGTTCCAGAAAAACATCTATTTCTGCTTTATTGACTATGCCAAAGCCTTTGACTGTGTGGATCACAATAAACTGTGGAACATTCTGAAAGAGATGGGAATACCAGACCACCTGATCTGCCTCTTGAGAAATTTGTTTGCAGGTCAGGAAGCAACAGTTAGAACTGGACATGGAACAACAGACTGGTTCCAAATAGGAAAAGGAGTACGTCAAGGCTGTATATTGTCACCCTGTTTATTTAATTTATATGCAGAGTACATCATGAGAAACGCTGGACTAGAAGAAACAACAAGCTGGAATCAAGATTGCCGGGAGAAATATCAATCACCTCAGATATGCAGATGACACCACCCTTATGGCAGAAAGTGAAGAGGAACTCAAAAGCCTCTTGATGAAAGTGAAAGTGGAGAGTGAAAAAGTTGGCTTAAAGCTCAAGATTCAGAAAACGCAGATCATGGCATCCGGTCCCATCACTTCATGGGAAATAGATGGGGAAACAGTGGAAACAGTGTCAGACTCTATTTTTCTGGGCTCCAAAATCACTACAGATGGTCATTGCAGCCATGAAATTAAAAGACGCTTACTCCTTGGAAGGAAAGTTATGACCAACCTAGATAGCATATTCAAAAACAGAGACATTACTTTGCCAACAAAGGTTCGTCTAGTCAAGGCTATGGTTCTTCCTGTGGTCATGTATGGATGTGAGAGTTGGACTGTGAAGAAGGCTGAGCGCCAAAGAATTGATGCTTTTGAACTGTGGTGTTGGAGAAGACTCTTGAGAGTCCCTTGGACTGCAAGGAGATCCAACCAGTCCATTCTGAAGGAAATCAGCCCTGGAATTTCTTTGGAAGGACTGATGCTGAGGCTGAAACTCCAGTACTTTGGCCACCTCATGCAAAGAGTTGACTCATTGGAAAAGACCCTGATGCTGGGAGGGATTGGGGGCAGGAGGAGAAGGGGAAGATAGAGGATGAGATAGCTGGATGGCATCACTGACTCAATGGACGTGAGTCTGAGTGAACTCCGGGAGTTGGTGATGGACAGGGAGGCCTGGCGTGCTGCAATTCATGGGGTCTCAAAGAGTTGGACATGACTGATTGACTGATCTGATCTGATGACAGTATGCTTTTTTTGTTTAGATTCTGTCAAGAACTGTGAGGGATCTAAGATTTCACCCTACTTGCCAACTACAAACTAGCTTGAAACAGATTTACAAATGCAGGTTAGCCTGGGCAGAAACTACAACACCTTTGTGAAAAGTTAGGTAGTTTATTGCTCACAGAAATATTAGTAACCAGGACATCAGCATTTTTCTTGCCCTGGTTCCTTGAGTCCAATTCCCAGAGGGAAGCATGACAAAGGTCAGGTGACACCTAGGTGTGTTTCTCTTATAGGAGAGAAATCTGACTGCAAGAAAATCTGCCCAATCTTGCCTCAGAGAGAGGTATTTTCTTTATTAAACTGCATAACAAAAGAAACTACCTTCTCTTTCAGAGGTAGACACTGTCTCTGTCTTTCAAAGCTGTTTGCTTGGTAACAATTTTGAAAGGACAGTCCAGAAAAGTGCTGTCATTGCCTCTGCTTGCAAAACATGCAGAAATGCAAAATTCATACAAAATTGTCTCTTGTTATGGACTGAATATTTGTATCCCCCTGGAATTCATAAGTTGAACCCTAACCCCCAATGGGTTGGCATTTGTGGAGGTGATTAGGTGATTTTGAAAGGTGATTAGGATTAAATGAGGTCATAAGGGTGGAGCCCTCTATATGGGATTTGTGCCCTTAGAAGAAACAGCAGAGAGCTTGTTCTTTTTCTGAGTGAGAACAAAGAAGAGGTCATGTGAATCCACAGGATGGTGGCAATCACCTACAAGCCAAGAGAAGCAGACTTAGAATGAAACCTACCTTGCCAGCACCTTGATCTTAGACTTTCCAGCCTCTGGAATTGTGAAAAAATAAATGTCTATTGTTTAAGCCAAAGGGTATGGTATTCTGTTATGTCAGCACAAGCTAAGATATCCCCCAAAAGATATTTCACTTGTACTGGATTTTTTTAAATTGAAATATTTTTCTTAACACAATTAGCTAGATCAAAATATTTTGGCAGAAAGCTATCAGAAAAAAGTACCATTACTGTAAAATATCATTACATCAAATGAAGATTTCAGTTTAAATTGAGTATGGATCACTTTATATTTTGTTCAGTCATTTTTAAAGAAATGAGTTTTCATGACATAACAAGAAATTTAGAAACAGAATAAAACTGATTCAACAACTCATTGATGCATCAGAGACCTACATGCATGTCATTTTTCTGCTCTTCCCACCTTAGTGTGTTGGTAAGACATGGTGCAGAACATTGGTCTAGCCATTGAGTAAGTACCAGGGGAAGGAACCAGATCAGGAGTTAATGTGTTGGTGCTGCCATTCATTGCCAATATCAGTTTCACCAATTCAACTTATCTCGCCAAGCCTCTCTGTGCTGAAATGTAAAATGGCAATAAAGGTAATATTCATCTTCTCTACTTCAAAGGTTATCATGAGGACCACAAATGCAAACATGAAAGTTGCAAAGGGCTGATTTGAGTCTTGACAAGAACTGATTTTATCATGGCATATTTACCATCTAAATTATAAAGAAACACTCGTTTTTAAAACACTGCAAAGTAATGATTGTCAAGTGACCAAGGAAAAATCACAAATCTACTGTATGTCTAGCTGTCACTTGATTATTCTAAACCTCCAGGTTCATGTACTGAAATCACAGCAAAGTTATTTGCTACTCCAGAGAAGTATTATGAAATTTTAAACCTCTGGGACTTTACACAAACTGCTCCTTCTATTGATAATGCCCTGTCCCTTCAATCTGTACTTATTAGTAAATCTTTGAGGCCAGGTTAAGTATTGTCTCTAAAGTCTCTTTTTCAGATTTCTTGGGCCATTTGGGCTCATCCATTGTGCTCCATTTGGTGGCTATTAGGGTAGCTCACCTTTACTTGCATGTGTATCCATTTATCTCACTGACTCATGAATACCTTGATGATTAGAGATTCCATTTGATTGACCTTAGAATTTTCAGTACCTACGACCAACCTCAGAGAAGGCAATGGCAACCCACTCTAGTACTCTTGCCTGGAAAATCCCATGGACAGAGGAGCCTGGTGGGCTGCAGTCTGTGGGGTCGCTAAGAGTCGGATATGACTGAGCGACTTCACTTTCACTTTTCACTTTCATGCATTGGAGAAGGAAATGCCAACCCACTCCAGTGTTCTTGCCTGGAGAATCCCAGGGACGGGGAAGCCTGGTGGGCTGCCGTCTATGGGGTAACACAGAGTTGGACACAACTGAAGCAGCAGCAGCAGCAGCAGCAAGACCAACCTAGACAGCATATTAAAAAGCAGAGACATTACTTTGTCAACAAAGGTCCATGTAGTCAAGGCTATGGTTTTTCCAGTGGTCATGTATAGATGTGAGAGCTGGACTGTGAAGAAAGCTGAGCACCAAAGAATTGATGCTTTTGAGTCGTGGTGTTGGAGAAGACTCTTGAGAGTCCCTTGGACTGCAAGGAGATTCAACCAGACCATCCTAAAGGAGATCAGCCCTGGGTGTCCACTGGAAGGACTGATGCTGAAGCTGAAACTCCAATACTTTGGCCACCTAATGCTAAGAGTTGACTCATTGGAAAAGACTCTGATGCTGGGAGGGATTGGGGGCAGGAAGAGAAGGGGACGACAGTGGATGAGATGGCTGGATGGTATCACTGATTCAAGGGACATGAGTTTGGGTAAACTTTGGGAGTTGGAGATGGACAGGGAGGCCTGGTGTGCTATGATTCATGGGGTCGCAAAGAGTTGGACATGACTGAGTGACCGAACTGAACTGACACTTGAACAACATGAGTTTGAACTGTGTTGGGTCCACTGAAACATGGATTTTTTTTCAATAGTAAATATTAAAATACTCTAATTTCTCTGGCTGGTTGCACCTGAGGATGTGGAACTGCAGTTAAGGAGGAATTGCACACATGGAGCACAAACTGTAAGCTATATGGGGATTTTTTTGACTGAGCTGAGGGTTGGCACCACTGATCTCCTGCCCCTCTGTTATTCACAGGTCAACTGTATATATTTTGGGAAAACTACCCCATGTCCGAGGTCAGGGGCGGCGGCCAGGAGGAGCTACCCCATGCCCCCGAGCCCGAGGCCAGGAGCTGAGGCCGGGAGGACCAACCCCACGCCTAAGGAGCTGTGGCTGCGTGGGCACAGGAAGGCCTAGAGGAGCTATCCCACGTTGAAGGTCAGGAAGGGCAGTGGTGAGGAGATACCTTTCGTCCAAGGTAAGGAGTAGCAGCTGTGCTTTGCTGGAGCAGCCGTGAAGAGATACCCCACGCCCAAGGTAAGAGAAACCCAAGTAAGATGGTAGGTGTTGCAAGAGGGCATCAGAGGGCAGACACACTGAAACCATACTCACAGAAAACTAGTCAATCTAATCACACTAGGACCACAGCCTTGTCTAACTCAATGAAACTAAGCCATGCCCATGGGGCAACCCAGATGGGAGGGTCATGGTGGAGAGATCTGACAGAATGTGGTCCACTGGAGAAGGAAATGGCAAACCACTTCAGTATTCTTGCCTTGAGAACCCCATGAACAGTATGAAAAGGCAAAATGATAGGATACTGAAAGAGGAACTCCCCAGGTCAGTAGGTGCCCAATATGCTACTGGAGATCAGTGGAGAAATAACACCAGAAAGAATGAAGGGATGGAGCCAGCACAAAAAGAATACCCAGCTGTGGATGTGACTGGTGATAGAAGCAAGGTCCGAAGTGGAAAGAGCAATATTGCATAGGTACCTGGAATGTCAGGTCCATGAATCAAGGCAAATTGGAAGTGGTCAAACAAGAGATGGCAAGAGTGAATGTCGACATTCTAGGAATCAGCGAACTGAAATGGACTGGAATGGGTGAATTTAACTCAGATGACCATTATATCTACTACTGTGGGCAGGATCCCTCAGAAGAAACGGAGTAGCCATCATGGTCAACAAAAGAGTCTGAAATGCAGTATTTGGATGCAATCTCAAAAACGACAGAATGATCTCTGTTCGTTTCCAAGGCAAACCATTCAATATCACAGTAATCCAAGTCTATGCCCCAACCAGTAACGTTGAAGAAGCTGAAGTTGAATGGTTCCATGAAGACCTACAAGACCTTTTAGAACTAACACCCAAAAAAGATGTTCTTTTCATTATAGGGGACTGGAATGCAAAAGTAGGAAGTCAAGAAACACCTGGAGTAACAGGCAAATTTGGCCTTGGAATA
The DNA here is from genome assembly GCF_003369695.1 of Bos indicus x Bos taurus. Classification (NCBI taxonomy): domain Eukaryota; kingdom Metazoa; phylum Chordata; class Mammalia; order Artiodactyla; family Bovidae; genus Bos; species Bos indicus x Bos taurus. Next base: position 29,595,346 of record NC_040084.1, read on the forward strand.
TGGAATGAAGCAGGGCAAAGACTAACAGAGTTTTGCCAAGAAAATGCACTGGTCATAACAAACACTCTCTTCCAACAACACAAGAGAAGACTCTATACATGGACATCACCAGATGGTCAACACCAAAATCAGATTGATTATATTCTCTACAGCCAAAGATGGAGAAGCTCTATACAGTCAGCAAACACAAGATCAGGAGCTGACTGTGGCTCAGACCATGAACTCCTTATTGCCAAATTCAGACTGAAATTGAAGAAAGTAGGGAAAACCACTAGACCATTCAGGTATGACCTAAATCAAATCCCTTATGATTATACAGTGGAAGTGAGAAATAGATTTAAGGGCCTAAATCTGATAGATAGAGTGCCTAATGAACTAGGGAATGAGGTTCGTGACATTGTACAGGAGACAGGGATCAAGACCATTCCCCCCCCCCCCCCAAAAAAAAAAAAAACATTCCCATGGAAAAGAAATGCAAAAAAGCAAAATGGCTGTCTGGGGAGGCCTTACAAATAGCTGTGAAAAGAAGAGAAGTGAAAAGCAAAGGAGAAAAGGAAAGATATAAGCATCTGAATGCAGAGTTCCAAAGAATAGCAAGAGATAAGAAAGCCTTCCTCAGCGATCAATGCAAAGAAATAGAGGAAAACAACAGAATGGGAAAGACTAGAGATCTCTTCAAGAAAATTAGAGATACCAAGGGAACATTTCATGCAAAGATGGACTCAATAAAGGACAGAAATGGTATGGACCTAACAGAAGCAGAAGATATTAAGAAGAGATGGCAAGAATACACAGAAGAACTATACAAAAAAGATCTTCACGACCCAGATAAACGCAATGGTGTGATCACTGACCTAGAGCCAGACATCCTGGAATGTGAAGTCAAGCGGGCCTTAGAAAGCATCACTACGAAAAAAGCTAGTGGAGGTGATGGAATTCCAATTGAGCTATTTCAAACCCTGAAAGATGATGCTGTGAAAGTGCTGCACTCAATATGCCAGCAAATTTGGAAAACTGAGCAGTGGCCACAGGACTGGAAAAGGTCCGTTTTCATTCCAATCCCAAAGAAAGGCAATGCCAAAGAATGCTCAAACTACCACACAATTGCACTCATCTCACACGCTAGTAAAGTAATGCTCAAAATTCTCCAAGCCAGGCTTCAGCAATACGTGAACCGTGAACTTCCTGATGTTCAAGCTGGTTTTAGAAAAGGCAGAGGAACCAGAGATCAAATTGCCAACTTCCCCTGGATCAGGGAAAAAGCAAGAGATTTCCAGAAAAACATCTATTTCTGCTTTATTGACTATGCCAAAGCCTTTGACTGTGTGGATCACAACAAACTGTGGAAAATTCTGAAAGAGATGGGAATACCAGACCACCTGATCTGCCTCTTGAGAAATTTGTTTGCAGGTCAGGAAGCAACAGTTAGAACTGGACATGAAACAACAGACTGGTTCCAAATAGGAAAAGGAGTTTGTCAAGGCTGTATATTGTCACCCTGTTTATTTAATTTATATGCAGACTACATCATGAGAAACGCTAGGCTGGAAGAAACACAAGCTGGAATCAAGATTGCCGGGAGAAATATCAATCACCTCAGATATGCAGATGACACCACCCTTATGGCAGAAAGTGTAGAGGAACTAAAGAGCCTCTTGATGAAAGTGAAAGTGGAGAGTGAAAAAGTTGGCTTAAAGCTCAACATTCAGAAAACCAAGATCATGGCATCTGTCCCATCACTTCATGGGAAATAGATGGGGAAACAGTGGAAACAGTGTCAGACTTTATTTTTTGGGGGCTCCAAAGTCACTGCAGATGGTGATTGCAGCCATGAAATTAAAAGACGCTTACTTCTTAGAAGGAAAGTTATGACCAACCTAGATAGCATATTGAAAAGCAGAGACATTACTTTGCCAACAAAGGTTCGTCTAGTCAAGGCTATGGTTTTTCCTGTGGTCATGTATGGATGTGAGAGTTGGACTGTGAAGAAGGCTGAGCGCCAAAGAATTGATGCTTTTGAACTGTGGTTCTGGAGAAGACTCTTGAGAGTCCCTTGGACTGCAAGGAGATCCAGCCAGTCCATTCTGAAGGAGATCAGCCCTGGGATTTCTTTGGAAGGAATGATGCTAAAGTTGAAGCTCCAGTACTTTGGCCACCTCATGCGAAGAGTTGACTCATTGGAAAAGACTCTGACGCTGGGATGGATTGGGGGCAGGAGGAGAAGGGGACGACAGAGGATGAAATGGCTGGATGGCATCACTGACTCGATGGACGTGGGTCTGGGTGAACTCCTGGAGTTGGTGATGGACAGGGAGGCCTGGCGTGCTGCGATTCATGGGGTCGCAGAGTCAGATACGACTGAGCGACTGAACTGAACTGACCTGACCCTTTGTAAGGTTAACTGTGCCCATTGTTACACTGGGGTAAGTGTGTTTTCATTTTTGCTGTATGTTACACACTCTTTCTGGAAAATATACCCTGTTGGGTTTGATGGGAAAGCTATAAGTCCCCATCCTTTTCTGGAGATCACTGTAACTTAAATGCTAATGCAACACTCTTGGTCAAACTTTGAGTTTGACCCAGTCTGTCTCATAGGCAACAGACAAGACATGATAAAATTTCCAGGGCTTTAACAAATCCACAAAATAGATTTTAGTATTGCCCAGTTATCCTCTGCACTACAGAGGCAGAAGCCCTGTGCAGAGACACAAAGTCTAAGACCACCCATCACTTAGCAATGCCACTTCTAGAATACAGGTTCCCAGATTCCCAGGTGGTCTCAGGATCACAGCACCAAACAAAAATGTTCAACTATAGATGCTACGTTTTCTCCATCCTCTCATCAGACTATTATCATTTTATTATTAAACATTTTTCTCTTTCTGCTTCAGGAAAAAAAATATATATAACATAGTATACACTAAAATAAAGCAAAAACTTCCAGTGTTATAAGAAATATGAGCATGGTAAGAAATTTAAAAATTCAACGTTACAACAAATAATGGATTTTATTATATTGACTTTTGTCTAATTTTTTTCTAGGCATAAATAATTGGAAAATACATACATGCTTTGAAGTGGATTGTTTTAGGGGATATACTAAAGCTTTGGAGTACTTGAGTTTGCTTTGAGCAATAACACTACTCACCACCGTAGCTTTGATTTCATGCCAGGAAGCTATGTCATTTTATTTTAAACAGCCACCAGTGTTCATCTTCCAACTTGTCTGGCATTGACCCTGATGTTGCCATAAGTCTGTCATCCCCTAATGACTATCCCAGGCTGCACACATTCCACACAGGGACCCTATGTGGAAGGTAAAACGTGCCACATGACACTGTGACATTGTTCGGAGAAGGATGTTCATTCTTTACGAATATTCCCACGGAGAATCTGACCTGTGTTCATCACAAACAGGAACTTTTTTTTCAAACCGGAAGGTAGAGTGAGAGAGGAAACAATGTTGATTTCTGGGAGAAGAGGTTTTCGAAGTCCCCTTTGCTGGCTCTCGGAACAATTATGGGAAGCCCCACAGAGCATGTCCTTTTTTTACTCAAAATAATGGAAAGCACTTCTACTCCTCTGCGGAAACAGCAGTTCAAAGACAGGACACAGAGTCCCTAAGTTCTGGCAGCCTTTAAACAGTATTTTTTTCCCCTTCCCTGGTAAACTGGTAAAGGACTCACCATTTAGGTACATTGATATATATGGGTCTCATTTATAGCCCGCCATGCTATTTGCCTTTGGGAATGAACAGACTGGCCTATACAGTCCCACTCATGTACTCGGTGAATATTCAGTAATCACTTCCTCTACACTGAGCTAGGCAGTGAGGAAACAAAAGTGAGTAAGACACTCTGTGCCCTCAAGAAATATATAATCTAGGCAGACATGTGAATTGAAAAGCATACCGTTCTGGAGAGCAGTTAGGTAATCTGTAATCAAATTGTCACTAGTGAGCAATTTTTCTCCTGTTACCTCTTCTAGAGAAAAAGGTTCATCTAACCTCTTAATAATTTAGCAATGAATTAGAGGCAACATGTGCTTCCCTCTTGGCTCAGTGGTAAAGAATCCACCTGCAATGCAGGAGACGCAGGAGATGCAGGTTCAATCTCTGGGTAGGGAAGATCCCCTGGATGAGGGCATGGCAACCCACTCCTGCATTCTTGCCTTGAGAATCTTCTGGACAGAGGAGGCTAGCGGGCTACAGCCCATAGGGTTGCAAAGAGACACGATTGATGGTGACTGAGCATGCGCACATTGAGGCAATATAGGTTCCATGGAAACTTCCATGAAAGTACTATGGAATGTTTTGCCACAGTTAGAAGCAAGGAACTAGTTTGAATAAAATAACACAAATGCACCTTAAAAACACACAATGCTGAGTAATTTAAAAAGAAGAAACTAAAAAATACATAACAACAACATACATGTACATTAAGATACAAACACACAAAGCAACAATGCCCATTTACCATACAAATGAAATGGGTATATGGAAACACATATAAATGATCGCCTTTAGTGGGGAAAGGCATGGGTTTGGAGACTGTTAAAAGAAATTAGATAAGTGTATAAGTAAGATAAGACCAGCTTCTGTAGTTTATTGATGATTCAGTTCAGTTCAGTCCCTCAGTCACATCCGACTCTTTGCGACCCCATGAATTGCAGCACGCCAGGCCTCCCTGTCCATCACCAACTCCCGGAGTTCACTCAGACTCACGTCCATCGAGTCAGTGATGCCATCCAGCCATCTCATCCTCTGTCTTCCCCTTCTCCTCCTGCCCCAATCCCTCCCAGCATCAGAGTCTTTTTTAATGAGTCAACTCTGCATGAGGTGGCCACAGTACTGGAGTTTCAGCTTTAGCATCTTTCCTTCCAAACACCCAGGGCTGATCTCCTTTAGAATGGACTGGTTGGATCTCCTTGCAGTCCAAGGGACTCTCAAGAGTCTTCTCCAACACCACAGTTCAAAAGCATCAATTCTACGGCGCTCAGCTTTCTTCACAGTCCAACTCTCAAACCCATACATGACCACAGGAAAAACCATAGCCTTGACTAGACAGACCTTTGCTGGTAAAGTAGTCTCTGCTTTTGAATATGCTATCTAGGTTGGTCATAAGTTTTCTTCCAAGGAGTAAGTGTCTTTTGATTTCATGGCTTCAGTCACCATCTGCAGTGATTTTGGAGCCCCAAAAAATAAAGTCTGACAGCATTTCCACTGTTTCCCCATCTATTTCCCATGAAGTGTTGGGACCAGATGATCTTGATTTTCTGAATGTTGAGCTTTAAGCCAAATTTTTCACTCTCCACTTTCACTTTCATCAAGAGGCTTTTGAGTTCCTCTTCACTTTCTGCCATAAGGGTGGTGTCATCTGCATATCTGAGGTGATTGATCTTTCTCCCGGCAAACTTGATTCCAGCTTGTGCTTCTTCCAGCCCAGTGCTTCTCATGATGTACTCTGCATAGAAGTTAAATAAGCAGGGTGACAATATACAGACTTGACGTACTCCTTTTCCTATTTGGAACCAATCTGTTGTTCCATGTCCAGTTCTAACTGTTGCTTCCTGACCTGCATGTAAGTTTCTCAAGTGGCAGGTCAGGTGGTCTGGTATTCCCATCTCTTTCAGAATTTTCCACAGTTTATTGTGATCCATAGAGTCAAAGGCTTTGGCATAGTCAATAAAGCAGAAATAGATGTTTTTCTGGAACTGTCTTGCTTTTTCGATGATCCAGCAGATGTTGGCAATTTGATCTCTAGTTCCTCTGCCTTTTCTAAAACCAGCTTGAACATCTGGAAGTTCACGGTTCACGTATTGCTGAAGCCTGGCTTGGAGAATTTTGAGCATTACTTTACTAGTGTGTGAGATGAGTGCAATTGTGTGGTAGTTTGGTGACAATAAATTGAGGGGTGTGAATAGCTCAATCCTCTACCACACTTCTAAAATGGAGACGAAAAGAAAAAAGCTAATTACACAGTACAAATCAGTAAGAGTGCCTGGACTGCAAAGTTATTACAAAGAGAATTAATAAAATCAGCTTTGGACCTGGACTGGCATCTCGTTTCATACATGATATTTTACATGTTTCAATGCCATTCTCCCAAATCTTCCCAGTCCAGGTTCAATGCATGATACTGGATGCTTGGGGCTAGTGCACTGGGACGACCCAGAGGGATGGTATGGGGAGGGAGGAGGGAGGAGGGTTCAGGATGGGGAGCACATGTATACCTGTGATGGATTCATTTTGATATTTGGCAAAACTAATACAATTATGTAAAAGTTAAAAATAAAATAAAATTTAAAAAAAAATCAGCTTTGGAGATGTAAGAAAATGTTTGAAAGGAGATGACATCTAAGCTGAGCTTCAGACACCTAACCTTGCAGCTATAGCCTTTTCCTTCATCACCTGTTGGCTCATCTTTGCCCTGGAATCTGAATTTAACTTCACAGGTGAAGAAGCCTATTTCCCCAGTAATACCGAAGATATTTCATCTTATTCATTCCAAAGTGATTGAGGAGTTCAAAGATTAGCTGCCCTTAGGTTCGCCCCTGGATCTACATTTCTGAGGTAGAATACCCCATGTCTAGAGCCCATTCTCCTTGCCTTGTAGTGGTCTCCACCCAAGGGCTCTGACACACAAATCCACACAGTCTTCCTGTTCCAATTTCATGCCCGAGGCTCTATACTGTTTTGTTTGCTTTTGTGTTTTTCTTATTATCAGACACAACCTCGCAAGAATCCCTTCGTAGGTCCCTGGTTTACTCTTCCACGATCTAGCCAGGTGAGACCCATCCTTTGATTCCTCTTTCTCAGATGCTAGCTAGTGCTACGGAGTTCTGCCCAGAGTCCTTAGGAACCGGACTCCTGCCACGTGGTAGCTGCACTACTAGGCCCACTGTTTGAGGCTCACCATCTATCATGGACAGGTCCACCTATTCTTCCTTGCTAGACTTCCCCTTTTGTCTTTCAACATTGTGCAATCCTGTCTTTCAACACTGATCAGTGTATACCTTTTCTCCTTTTACTTTAGTATCCTAAAGTTTAGGGCAACTGCTCTGCCTGTCTGTCTGCCCTTTCCCCTATACTGTGATGCTGGGAATACCCTTGGGTGTATCTGACCCAGGCTGGTAGGAGAGTCATAATGTAAATATTATGCAATGGGCCTTGAAGCCAGGCCTCTAAGGTGTGAATTCAGATGTTCAGCTAATTCGCTGTGCAAGCATAAACAGACTATTTAATCTCAGTGTATCTGGATAGGGAGAGGAATGCTGTATCTCAAGATTGTATCCACTGAAAGAATTTATACTTGCAAAGTCCTTATAACAATGTCTGATATAAAGCAACTACTCTGGTCATGTTATCCATGGTGCTATTATCTCCAGCTTTTGTCCTCCCTGAGATGCTTGTCTCATTCCTAACAGCTTCAGTACTGTCTCTGGGAATCATCAGGGAGAAAAAAAAAGTAGATGATTTGTTTTTAACCTAAAAGAATTGTTTTGGGGAGAACGAAATGCAGTATAGTGGGAACAGACCAGAATCTGATTTCAGATGACGTAGGTCAAAGTAACAGCTGTCTCTTTCTCACTGTGTGATTCTGAGGAAGTTTATCTCTTTTGGCCCGTTTCCCTGTTTATGGAATGGAAATAATAATAACCTCTACTTCCCAGGATAGTTATGAGGATTCAGCAAGGTAAGGCCTGCGAAAGCTCTTTTGGAAATGGTGTTATGCTAATATTTGTTGCTTTTGTCATTGTTACCTATCGTTTGTTTCATGCCACTAGGAACTACGTCTTAATGCTTCCTGTAGAGTCGATGAGTGATAACTCAAGTCCATAAAAGATGTTTAATTCTCCTATTTTGAATTAACTGGCTCAATTCATTGTGACCCTAGAGGGGGGAAAAAAATCTGTGTGTGAAGCTAAGGCCTTTACTAATATATTATCTTTTAAATGTGAAAAACAAGTACCCGGTGCACACATACACACAACTTTAATCTTCCCCGCTGTTTCTCACTTACACTGTACTCCTTATCAGTTAGGAGAATCAAGAAAACAGCACCTCAGAAAAAAGCAAGACTTTCCTAGCATATGCATTGGCTATGTCATTTAATGACTACAACAGTCCTAGGAAGAAGATACAGTTTTATACCTTTGTGCAGATGAGACCAGGGAAGGTGGGAATGTTCATCAATATACCGTCTAGCTTATTGCTGTGGAAGGGAGGGCCAGAAGCCAGGTGGCTAGAGTTGTATCCCACATCAAGAGAAAACAAAGAGCTCTTTTTCCACATAAATCAAGAAGAATTTATATTTATCAGCCCCAGCCCTTTGCAAAGCAATGGACAGAATATAGTAAGAAGATATGTGTGTATTATTTTGGGAGGAGATGCAGATGTAGAGGAGGTGACATTTTATAGAAATAACTGATCAGATGTAGTTTTATAGTCCTCCTTCACTAGAATACATAGCAATACATTTAAGCATTTCCCGATGCTCACTAAAATATATTCCCCTTAAAATCCTTGCCTGGAACTTTCATCCTCCTTGAGCCATTTTATCTGATAAACTTATAAAAACTAACCAACATGGGCTTATACCAGTTGCTCTTTAACATGAACCATTCATGACTGTGAGTCATGGGCACCGGGCTATTAATATGTTCAACACTCTTTTAGTGTGATTCCATGTACATCTTTGGATGCTCCTTTTGGGTCTAATGAGAAGGAGGCTTTCGACCAGGAAGACTGTTTACAACAGTCAAATAAAGCAATCTGGATAAAATGAGGCTGGATAGGAACTCTAAATAATAAATGGTTAACTCAAGAATGGCCATGGTAGCTAAAGGGAAAGAGAATAGTTATCATTATGGCTCCTTTCATTTCTTAATATAGGACTTCCCTACAGTTCAGATGGTAAAGAATCTACCTGCAAGGCAGGAGACCTGGGTTCAATCCCTGGGTCAGGAAGATTCCCTGGAGAAGGAAATGGCAATTCACTGCAGTATTCTTGCCTGAATAATCCCATGGACAGAGGAGTCTGGCAGGCTACAGTCTACGGGGTCACAAAGAGTCAGACACAACTAAGTGACTAACACAACATTTCTTAGTACAACTCACTGAAGCTACACACCTTTAACTTTCCTCCTATTATTGACTCCTCAAAGTCTATGTGGGTTGCTTTCTGGAAGAAAAATTAATTGCATAATTATTTATAGATTGGTTATTTTTTAGAATCAAAATGTTACTAATTTTATATCTTTCTGAAGGCAATGGCACCCCACTCTGGTGCTTTTGCCTGGAGAATCCCATGGGCGGAGGGGCCTGGTGGGCTGCAGTCCATGGGGTCGCTAGAGTCCGACGCGACTGAGCGACTTCACTTTCACTTTTCACTTTCATGCATTGGAGAAGGAGATGGCAACCCACTCCAGTGTTCTTGCCTGGAGAATCCCAGGGAAGGGGAAGCCTGGTCGGCTGCCATCTATGGGGTTGCACAGAGTCGGACATGACTGAAGCGACTTAGCATAGCATAGCATAGCATAATGTGTTTATGCACATGGTAAACTTTAAATTTCCAGCCACTAAATAATGCCCTGGATGGCATTACTGACTCAATGGACATGAGTCTAAGTAAACTCCAGGAATTGGTGATGGACAGGGAGGCCTGGCGTGCTGCAGTCCATGGGGTTGTAAAGAGTCAGACAGGACTGAGCAACTGAACTGAACTGAAATAATGCCTTTACATTTTGTGCCTGCTCTGATTTTTCTTATACAAAGAAAACAAAAATTATACATACAGATAAATATTCATTTGTCTGAGTCTATGAATATTGAGTCAAAGATTCAGTGAATAACCCACACTCATTTTACCTATTTACTGAATATTCACCCAACACATTCCTATTCAAAGTTTTGTCTAACCATTACATTATTTTTTCTTTCACACAGAGTTTTCAAGCAACTAAAGTATTAAAGGCTAAATTGCGTTTTACTTGAAAATTGGGAACACTGGCAAATGATTATTTCTTGCATTCTTAACAAATAAAATGCAACAAGGACTCTATAGTCAGATTGAACAAAGTCAGGCTATGCCACTTACTGGCTTTGTGATTTTGGTTAAGCTTCTTAAACAGTCTGGGCCTCAGATCCCATAGTTACAAACTAGGAATAATAATAGTATCTACCTTATAAGAATATTATGTAGAATGAATATCAACATTTATAAGTCATTTAGAACAACTCTTACACAAAACTAATAATTAACAAATAATTTGTTGTGTGTGTGTGTGTGTATATATATATATATATATATATATGGTGTGCTCATATATATGTGTCTATATATTACGTATGTAAATAAAGAGACTATGACATCAAATTTATTGATGTCTCACTAAAGTTCAAGTCACTTGCCTCCCCTTCATGCATCAACATGTAACTAGATGAAATCAGTCACCATTGTTTGAACAGGTATTAATGTCTTCATAATTTTTACTCATGTATGCTCTGCTTCCAACGCTTTTGCTTTTTTACACTCAATTTGTAAGAATGTTGGGTGAACTTTAAAATTCACTTTATTTTTTTTTTGAACAGTACAAGGAATTTATTATAAAAGAAAAAGTCCAAAGGTATAGCAGTAAGTAACTGATTCTCTAAGCACTTCCTCTAAATCTCTTCTGAACTTCCATATCACTTTGCATTTGTATTTCATTTAATAAGGTGTACTATAATTGATTGCTTCATCTATTTGTCTTCCCTAACCCATGTAAATTCAAAGAACCAGGCATGTCATAGACATCCTGTGAGCCCTGAGTCCATACTGACCTGAGACATAGCAGAAATGTAATCAACATGTGTGTAAATGTATGTGTGTCTTTGCGTGTTTTAGTAAACAAAGGGCCAATTTCAATGCCGAAGCTGTTTGCATCTTTTTAGATGAGTCTCTTAGTTTCTCTTAATTCTTTAAAATGAGGTACATAATAGGCCCTTTCTGACTCTAAAATTTTATGATGTATAAAAGCAAAATAGAAAATAATTGCAAGCATACTAAGAAGAAAAATACTCCATCAAGTTAATAAGTACCTATGCATTCATTTATAAATAAGCCAATATTAACATATTTCAATAATGACCTAATGAGGCCAATACTAAATGGAAATTTCTTCATTATACTTTTAAAAATTTGAAACCCTTCTATGAACCTATTAAATAAATGTGATAAAAGGAAAGAGATGAGGAAGGAAAATGGAGGGTATTTGGGGTAGTAGAGACACTGAAAACACAGAGATCAAATAGATGTGCTATTTTAAATACTCATCTGTAGGATGATTAGAGTTTTATTAGGGTGAAAGCTGCATTTGAAAGGGGAGGTCTGGGGACAGTGGGCTTCTACATTCTACAGCATGCTTTCCTTAATTAAAGGAGTTATCCTGGAAAGTGATCCTTAAAACCTATGATTGACAAGCATCTTCTTTCCAAAGAGGCTACAAATATAAAACAAAAGGTACTTTTTTGTTTGACTTGAACTGAAAGATAGAAAATAAATTATAAGAAGCTATAAATGTCTCCAGATAAGACTCAGTGAAGTTTCCATTAAATTTTCCAATTAAGATAGGGTTCATAACGAAAAAAAAAAAAAAAGATTTTGCCAAACCACAGTGAAATTTTAGATGTAAAAATTTTTAAAAATCTTATTTTATAATCAGATCCAAAATATTATAAATGATGATTCAATTTGATTCACTATTGTTAGTTATTACTGTGACCTTCAAGCCAAAGATAACCTAGTCCAGAGAAACAAAACAGAGTTCAAGGGTGTTTGTTTGTATTCTCCTCTTTTCAAAGCAGTATGCTAATTGCATTCAAGAATACTAAAAAAGTGAAGACAAATTCATGGACCCCCAAGGAAGACAAAGATAATACACAGACAACAAGTAGACACCGTAAGTAAAGCCAAAATAACATACCTACAGATACACCGCCAAGGAACACAAAGCCGGGAGCGGATCTCAAAGGAAGGAAGTTAGTCTGGGAAGGCACCTAGGAGAACTGCAGCCTTTAGCAAGGTCTCAGAGGAAGCAGAACCAGGGTCATGCAGCTGAGGAATGAGGGCCTTCCGGGCAGAGCGGGGACCTTAACAAAACACATCCAGAGGTACCACTAGACCAGATGTGCAAGTTGTGAATAGCTTGTTGAAAGTGAAGAGATTGTGAGATGTGACTTGGAAGACAGGTATGGCAAGGATTTATTTGGAAGATCCTTGGGTAATATTAGCATTTAATCAAAGTAGTGAAGGAAAGCCAGGGTTTATACAATACACTTTTCATCATGGAAAATGTATTCTAAGTTCTTTAGTGACTATTTTTTATTGTAGATTTCAAGTCCTCAACTTATCCTTCAAAGTTCTCCTGAAAAATCTAACTCCTATCCTAGCATTCAGGGCTCTTTGCACTGTGATCCCACCTTACTGTTCTAGTCCGGTGCCCTGTTTTTCTCCCATGTAAACCTCCCACATGGCCACAATGAAACAGAGTATAGCTGAGGACATTTTTTAAATATTCTTTTGTACAAGAGTAAGCTTTACAGCACTTCTGCCATTGCTTCCTATTTTCAATTCTGCTTGAAATGCCTTCCTCACTCCTATCCTTCTGGGTCCTCTTCATCCTTCACAGTCTGGCAGCATTCTACGTCTGCCGTAAAGCCTTCTCAGCCTTTCCATTCCACTGTGATTTCTTCCCTATACACTTTTGTTTTGTGCCTATTGGTTAAAATATCTACTTAGCACTGAAATTTGACTTATTACATGTATACACTTTATATGTATTGTTGTATGTGCTGTGCTGTGTGCTTAGTTGCTCAGTCGTGTTCAAATCTTTGTGACCCTATGAACTGTAACCTGCCAGGCTCCTCTGTCCATGGGGGTTCTTCAGGCAAGAATACTAGAGTAGGTTGCCATGCCCTCCTCCAAGGGATCTTCCCAACCCAGGGATCAAACCCAGGTCTCCCACATTGTAGGTATATTCTTTACTGTCCGAGCCACCAAGGAAGCCCAAGAATACTGGAGTGGATAGCCTATCCCTTCTCCAGGGGAACTTCCCAACACAGGAATCAAATTGGGGTCCTTTGCATTGCAGGTGGATTCCTTACCAGCTGAGCTACCAGGGAATCCTATGTAGTTGTATATATACTTATAAATGGAGCAACTGGAGGGCAGAGATTTCATGTATATTTCATTTCTCATAATGCCATGTACATTTTAGGCATTCAATGAAAATACATGGACTTTTTAGGCCATATGAAAACAGGATTATTTTTGTCTTTTTGTGTTTTAGCTCAGCACCTTGTTCAGCTCCTAATATATTGTATATTTTTCTTCTCCATAAATAGATTGAATGTACAAATGATAATACAGTGAAGTGGAAGAAGCATATGCTCTGTAATCAGACAGATCTGGGTTCAAATTTGGCCCTCTACTACAAGCCTTGTGACAACCGAGGGCAATTTCTCAACCTTCCTAAGCTGTATTTTCCTCTATTGCCACTGAGGGTAATAAATCTAACTTGAAACATAGAAGATATTGCAGATAATACTAAGCATTCAATAAATGCTATCTATTACTAAAGTTTTCCACCTGAATTTTCCCCATAAATCATTGAATTCTTATACTTTATGATGTAGAAATCATTACATTATATACCTGATACAATATAAATATAATATGACATGTAACATCATGTCTAACATTGTTGTTCAGTTGTAAAGTCGTGCCTGACTCTTTGTGACCCCATAGACTGCAGCATGCCAGGCTGTAGGTTCCCCTGTCTTTCACTATCTCCTGGAGTTTGCTCAAATTCATATGTCTTTTGAGTTGGTGATGCTATCTATCCATCTCATCCTCTGCCGTCTTCTCTTTTGGCCTTCAATCATTCCCAGCATCAGGGTCTTTTCCAATGAGTCGGCTATTTGCATGAGAGGGCTAAAGTATTGGAGCTTCAGCATCAGTCCTTCCAGTGAATATTCAGGGTTGGTTTCCTTAAGCATTGACTGGCTTCATCTCCTTAATGTTTAAGGCAGTGTCAAAAGTCTTCTCCAGCAACACCATTAGAAGGTATCAATATGTTGGCACTTAACCTTCTTATTGTCCAATTCTCACATTTGTATATGACTACTGGAAAAACTATAAATTTGACTATATGGACCTTTGTCAACAAAATGATGTCTACTTTTTAATATGTTATCTAGGTTAGTCATAACTTTTCTTCCAAAGAACAAACATCTTTTAATTTCATGTTTTCAGTCACCATCTGCATAGATTTTGGAGGCCAAGAAAAGAAAATTTGTCACTGCTTCCACTTTTTCCCCTTCTATTTGCCATGAAGTGAGGAGACCAGACACCAGGATCTTAGATTTTTTAATATTGAGTTTTAAGCCAGCTTCTTCTCTCTCATCTTTCACCCTCATCAAGAAGCTCTTTAGTTCCTCTTCAGTGTCTGTCATTAGAGTGGTATCATTTGTGTATCTGAGGTTATTGATATTTCTCCTGGCGATCTTAATTCCATACAGCCCACCATTTCACATAATGTACCCTGCATAAAGGGCTTTCCCAGTGGCTCAGCAGTAAAGAATTAGCCTGCAATGCAAGAGCCACACATTTATTCCCTGAGTTGTGAATATTCCTTGGACAAGGGCATGGCAACCACTCCAATATTCTGCCCAGGGAATCTCCTGGACAGAGGAGCCTGGTAGGTTGCAGTTCATGGGATCGAGAAGAGTCAGACACGACTGAAGCAACCTAGCGCACATACACACTCTACATGAAAGTTAAATAAGCAAGGTAACAGTATAAATTTTGTCACACTCCTTTCCCAATTTGGAACCATTCTGTTGTTCCATTTCTAACTGTTGCTTCTTGACCCACATACAAGTTTCTCAAGAGGCAGGTAAGGTGGTCTGGTATTCCCTTTCTTTAAGAATTTTCCACAGTTTGTTGTGATCTACATAGTCAAAGGCTTTAAGCACAGTCAAGGAAGCAGAAGTAGATGTTCTTCTGAAATTCTCTTGCTTTCTCTATGATTCAGTGTTGGTAATTTGATCTCTGGTTCCTCTGCCTTTTCTAAACTCAGCTTGTACATCTGGAAGTTCTTTGTTCACATATTGCTGAAGCCTAGCTTGAAAGATTTTGAGTATAACCTTACTAGCATGTGAAATAAGCACAATTTTAAGGTAGTTTGAACATTCTTTAGCATTGCCCTTCTTTGAGATTGGAGTAAAACTGACCTTTTCCAGTTCTGTGGCCACTGCTAAGTCTTCCATATTTGCTAGCATATTGAGTGCAACACTATAACAGCATCATCTTTTAGGATTGGAAATAGCTCAATCACCTCCACTAGCTTTGTTTGCAGTAATGCTTCCTAAGGTCCACTTGACTTCCCACTCCAGGATTTCTAGCTCTAGGTGAGTGACCATGCTATGGTGGTTATCATTAAGACCTTTTGTGAATAGTTCTGTGGATTTTTGCCACTTTTGCTTCTGCTAAGTCCTCACTTTTTCTGGCTTTTATCATGCCTATCCTTGCATGAAATGTTCCCTTGATATTTCCATTTTTCTTGAAGAGATCTCTATTCTTTCCAATTTAGTTGTTTTCCTCTACTTTTTGCATTATTCATTTAAGAAGGCCTTCTTATCCCTCCTTTGTATTCTCTGGAACTCTGCATTCAGTTGGGTATACCTTTCGCTTTCTCCCTTGCCTTTTGCTTCTCTTTTTTTCCTTAGCTATTTATAAAGCCTCCTAAGGAAACCACTTTGCTTGCACTTCTTTCTCTTTGGGATGGTTTTGGTCACTGCCTCCTGCACAGTGTTATGAACCATCATTCTTCAGGCACTCTTTCTACCAGATCTAATCACTTGAATGTATTTGTCACCTCCACTGTATAATCATAAGGGATTTGATTTAGGTCATTCTGAATTTCCTAGTGGTTTTCCCTACTTCAATTTAAATCTGAATTTTGCAATAAGGATCTCATGATCCAAGCCACTGTCAGCTCCCAGTCTTGTTTGGCTGACTGTGTAGAGCTTCTCCATCTTTGTCTTCAAAGAATATAATCAATCTGATTTCAGTATTGGCCATCTGGTGATGTCCATGTGTAGAATTTTTCTTGAGTTGTTGGAAAAGGGTGTTTGCTGTGACCAGTGTGTTCTCTTGGAAAACTCTGTTAGCCTTTGCCCTGCTTCATTTTGTACTCCAAGGCCAAACTTGCCTGTTACTCCAGGTATCTCTTGACTTCCTACTTTTGCATTCCAATCCCCTATGATGAAAAGAACATCTCTTTTTTTGGTGTTAATTCTAGAAGGTCTTGTGGGCCTTCATAGAACTGGTCAACTTCAGCTTCTTTGGCATTAGTAGTTAGGGCACAGACTTGGATTACTGTGACATTGAATGGTTTGCCTTGGAAATGAACAGAGATCATTCTGTTGCTTTTGAGATTGCACCCAAGTACTGCATTTCAGATTCTTTTGTTGACTTTGAGGGCTACTCCACTTCTTCTAAGGGATTCTTGCCCACAGTAGTAGATATAATGGTCATCTGAATTACATTTTCCTATTCCTGTCATTTAGTGCACTGATTGTTAAAATGTCAGTGCTCATTCTTGCCATCTCCTGTTTGACCAATCCAGTTTACCTTGATTCATGGACCTAACATTCCAGGTACCTATGCAATATTTTTCTTTACTGCATCAGACTTTACTTTCACCACCAGACACATCCACAAGAGCATTGTTTCTGCTTGCACCCAGCCAGTTCATTCTTTCTGGAGCTATTAGTAATTGCCCTCCACTCTTCCCTAGGAGCATTGGACACCTTCTGACCTGGGAGGCTCATCTTCCAGTGTCATATCTTTGTGCCTTTTCATACTGCTCATGGGGTTCTCATAGCAAAAATACTGGAGTGATTTTTCATTCCCTCCTCCAATGGACCACGTTTTGTCAGAACTCTTCATTATGACCTGTCTGTCTTGGGTGGCCCTGCACAGCATGGCTGATAGCTTCATTGATTTACACAAGTTCCTTCACCGTGACAAGTCTGCAATCCATAATGGGGATGTCTATTGTACATGATAAAATAATAGTCTTTATATCCAAATTAAATTTTACCATTTTCAAAGAGATTTTTATTGCATTATTTAACTTTCTTGAACATTTCATCTGCCAACACAAAAATCTTTAGAGGTTCTCTGCAACCTAAAAGTATTTCACATGACATTCAAAACTTTTAAAAATAAATCCCCAACTGACACTTGAGATTTAGTTTGGATGCTATCCACCTTAGAACAAAAGTAATATCATCTCTCTCTTTTCTGAGCTTCATAAGTACATTGTGTTCACACAGTCATATGGTGCCATCACATATTACATTATATTGGTTGTATATTTTCCTCTGCTGCTAAATTGCAATTTCCTAGAGGAATTTTTTATGCATAGTTGAATCATTTATAGTAGTTAGCAAAATTATATATTTGTACCAGTGATCAGTATATATCTAACCCATACTTTTTCTTCACATTTTTATTATCAAATTTAAAATATTTATATTAGAATCCATGACCTAAAATTTTGTAAAAATATCTCTGTTTGGTTTATGTGTATCACATGATCAAGATAAAAAGCTTGGGAACCAAACTCCCTAGGTTCAAAATGTTAGCTCTACAACTTATTGGCTTTGCGACCCTGGGCAATATGATTAAAATCTTTTTTATATCTCTCTCATATTTAATAAGGGGAGGATAATTAGTAGGTACTTCATAGGCTGTGAAGTGGATTACTTGAGTGAAGTTATGTGAAGCTCTTCAAACGGGGGCTGGCACAGGAAAGAACTCAGTAAATGTGAGTTATAATTCGTCTTCCAATTTCTATACATAAATATGACACCTCCTACAAAGCTGCCTAGGGGAAACCACTGCCTGGTGTTTTTATTGGGATGACAGAGTTCATGTTCAGGGGACAGATAAATGTTCTCTATCATGCATAAACCTACAGAATCCTTCATTCATAACATAGATTTGCATCTCAAGCTCTTATTTTTGAGTCAAAGCCTGGGGACTTGTGTTATTACATGAATGGTACTTGATAGTAAAAGAATAGACATAAAAGATTAGCCAGCTCCTGATCACTTTACAGCCAACAATTTTGAAAAGGCACAATTATGTATTCACAGTAGCCATAGTTCAAATTAAACTCCTTAAAATTAAATTTATTCCCTTGAGAATGCTCATTCCTAAGAAATAACAGCTTTTTGGTTTTGTTTTTTAATGTTAGCATTTGTTAATGGAATCAGTCCATGGGGTCACAAAGAGTTGGACACGACTGAGTAACTGAACTGAACTGAATGGAATTAGAGATTTGACACAAACATTGTCTTCGTCCCCAGGGAACAGGTTAATAGATAAACCTATGAAAGTTAAAAGAAATTAACATCAAAAGATAAATGGCAATAAAATGATCACACTAATCCGTCAGGATTATAAGTGGTTTTAGAAAATCTTGTCAAGATTCTCCTGGCAAAGACCAGTACTTCAGGGTTTGTCATTAGAAAACCATATTCTTTTTTATTTGGTAGCTGTTATGGAAGAGAAATTTAAAAAAAAAGTTTTTTTGCATTATAAATCAAATAAACAAAACTCACATAATTGAATGCTTTACAGTAAATGTTCCCAGTTTAGATTTTTAGCTTGACTTTATGGAATAAATACCAATAAGTTATATGGGTGTGCTTCTTTCACAGAACTGTTGTTTGGAAAACTGATAAAATTCACTTTGCTTTTCCTTTTTGAGACCAGACTACTACGAAATGATCTGTTTTCATTAATATGTCCTTCAGCCAACCAGAAGGGGCACGATTTCAGCCGCCTACACTGAGGTTACACAGCCTCTAACTAAGGAGGGGTATGGTTAGACTGACCTCAAACTAAACAGAGCTATAACCAGGTTTTAAGAGAAAAAGGAAGTGGAATATGTTGTGCACCATTTCAGGCTAGAGCAAAATAAAGAAAGAAAGAAATGGGATGGCCCAGCAAAGGGATTCCCAGGCATTTTTGGCAATGCAACACCTTTTGATATTTGATTATGTGATAAGCTTTCTGCTGTCTCCACCAGTTACTTTCTTATGTCTTAGAAAAAATATGTTAAATTATACCTTTAAAATGATTTTGTTTTAAGAAATTATATGAATTTCTAATAGTTGTTATGCTGATTGAAAACTTTTCTGGTCATTGTAAAGCCACGGCCAGTAATCAATATTCAATAATCAGAGACATATTGCGAATATATGTTGTAGAGTTGAGGGTTTGACTTCACTGAGAAGTGAAATTGTATCACACTGTCTTTCTCTCTTTTCTCTCCTCTCCTCCCAATTCTAAATGTAAATACCAACTCTTTTCTTAATTGAAAAATCAGGTCACACAGTCATTAGAAACTACTCACGCAAGCACATGCAGGCATCCAGTGGTCTGCTGTGCTAAGCTGCTTCAGTCATGTCTGACTCTTTGGGATCCTATGGGCTGCAGCCCGCCAGACTCCTCTGTCCATAGGATTCTCTAGGCAGGAATACTGGAGTGGGTTGCCATGCCCTCTTCTAGGGCATCTTCCCAACCCAGGGATCGAACCCATGTCTCTTATGTCTCCTGTACTGGCAGGTGGATTCTTTAGCATTAGCGCCACCTGGGAAGCCCCAGTGAAGTCTGGTTGAAGCCGTAGCCTTTTTAAGAGCTCAGGGTAATGCAGCATAGTGATTACAGTTAGTGGCTCAAAGTGTGTATCATCCCTTAAAAAAGAGAGATATGTCTGTGACACATCCTTATTTCTTTTTAAAGATGAAACGACACCATCCCATACCTTCACACTATTGCCAAAAGAAATAAAATTAATCTGTTTTGATTCATACTGATACATATTTTTTGGCTACAAATACACTTTGGCCACCAGATGCAAAGACCTGACTCACTGGTAAAGTCCCTGATGCTGGGAAAGATTGAAGGTAAAATGAGAAAGGGGCAGTAGAAGATAGATAACTGGTTGGATGGCATCACCGACCCAACATAGCAACACAAAGTGAGGTAGGATAAATGCTGACTCAGCTAGCAGTATGTGATGCAGTGGTTGAGATGAGCAGCAACAGATATGGATATGAATTTAAGCAAACTCCAGGAGATAGTGAAGGACAAGGAAGCCTGGTGTGCTGCAGTCCACGGGGTTCCAAAGAGCTGGACACAGCTTAATGACTGAACAACAGCAATAACAACATATGATGCCTAAAATCTCATATTTGTGTGTAAGATTATTTTCAAAGCTACTATACTTGGGAAGGGAGAAAATAAATATAAGAAAAGAAGTAACACAAAGTGACATAGGATAAATGCTGACTCTGCTGGCAGCATGTGATGCAAGGGTTGAGGTGAGCAGCAACAGCTGGGTTGTAATATATACACGGATGTTAATGTACCTGTGTGTGTGCACGTGTGTGTGCAAACAGTCGGCCCTTTGCATGCACACAACCAGGTATTCAACCAGCTGCCGACAGAAAACATTAAAAAAGAATTCCAGAAAGTTCCAGAAGGAAAAACTTGAATTTGCTGTGTGCCAGCAAGTATTTACACAGCATTTACAACTATGTGGTATTTATAACTACCTGAAAATCATTTACATATTATTAATGTCAGTTTTTAGAGATGATTTAAAGTGTATGGGAGAATGAGCATAGTTCATATGTAAATATTGCTCCATTTTATGTAAAGGACTTGAACATCCATCCACAGATTTTGCTATCAGCAGGGGTGTTGGGGTATGTCCAGGAACCAATCCTCTGCAGACACCTCGGGATGACTATAAGTAATATAATGCATACATTTTACATAAATACATCAAATATACAGTGTATTTTATGTCAATTCCAATTAACACAGTTTTATTAAATAGCTAAGTTGAATTTTGTATGTGCTTTAGAGGCACCAAGGGAAGGCATGGTGGGTTTGGGCTGTCATTAAACTCTATGTGCCAGATTCACTCCAAATCAGCACACCACCGGAGTTAAAACAAACGTGCTTTGTTATTGCTTGTAAGATGAATATAAGGTCACTTTGAGACAGGGCTAATAAACAAGGGCTAAGTCCCTTGTTTAAAAATTCTGTAGCCTTGCCTGGACATTTTACCCACTTTAACCTAAAATGCATGAAGATGAATAAGACACAATGTCTCTTCAATGAATTTGTTTCCAATTTCCCTGTCTGTACCAACATGGAAATTTATTCATTACTTAAAAAGAAAACACCATATTAGGAAACAATTTCTAAAGTAGACACTACTGTGGACATGTATGCAACTTCTGAGATGACAAGACATTTTGGGGGAAAAAGTAGCAGGAAAATTCTTTTGAACGTGTGTATATTATCTCAGAATTTCATTTGTGCATAACTATATCATATTTTCATTCTCAGAACCAACATGACCTTGAACTTAAGGTTACTTTAGAATAATTGCACTTTAGAAAGTGAAAAGTGAAAGTTAATTACTCAGTTGTGTCCGACTCTGCAATCCCATGGACTATACATACCCAGCTCCTTTGTCCATGGAATTCTCCAGGCAAGAATACTGGAGTGGATTGCCATCCTCCTTCAGAGGATCCTCCCTACCCAGGGATTGAATCTGGCTCTCCTGCATTACAGGCCGATTCTTTACCACCTGAGCCACTGGGGAAGCCAATCACCTATAATTAGGTGAGACTAGCTCAACCGCTTGCATCCAATAAGGTACTGAAGTTGTCTGAATCAGTCTTTGACACTTCAATGTTCCTATATAAATCCACTCAGTAAAATGCTGTTTGCTTTTATCAATAATCAAATTGCCTATGTCATCTCAGTTCAGTTCAGTTGCTCAGTCGCGTCAGACTCTTTGCGACCCCATGAATCGCAGCACGCCAGGCCTCCCTGTCCATCACCAACTCACAGAGTTCACTCAAACTCACATCCATCAAGTCGGTGATGCCATCCAGACATCTCATCCTCTGTCGTCCCCTTTTCCACCCGCCCCCAATCCCTCCCAGAATCAGAGTCTTTTCCAATGAGTCAACTCTTCGCATGAGGTGGCCAAAGTACTGGACTTTCAGCTTTAGCATCAGTCCTTCCAAAGAAATCCCAGGGCTGATCTCCTTCAGAATGGACTGGTTGGATCTCCTTGCAGTCCAAGGGACTCTCAAGAGTCTTCTCCAACACCACAGTTCAAAAGCATCAATTCTTTGGTGCTCAGCCTTCTTCACAGTCCAACTCTCACATCCATACATGACCACAGGAAAAACCATAGCCTTGACTAGATGGACCCTTGTTGGCAAAGTAATGTCTCTGCTTTTGAATATGCTATCTAGGTTGGTCATAACTTTCCTTCCAAGGAGTAAGCGTCTTTTAATTTCATGGCTGCAGTCACCATCTGCAGTGATTTCAGAGCCCCCCAAAATAAAGTCTGACACTGTTTCCTCTGTTTCCCCATCTATTTGCCATGAAGTGACGGGATCAGATGCCATGATCTTCGTTTTCGGAATGTTGAGCTTTAAGCCAACTTTTTCACTCTCCACTTTCACTTTCATCAAGAGGCTTTTGAGTTCCTCTTCACTTTCTGCCATAAGGGTGGTGTCATCTGCATATCTGAGGTTATTGATATTTCTCCCAGCAATCTTGATTCCAGCTTGTGCTTCATCCAGCCCAGCATTTCTCATGATATACTCTGTATATAAGTTAAATAAGCAGGGTGACAGTATACAGCATTGACATACTCCTTTTCCTATTTGGAACTAGTCTGTTGTTCCATGTCCAGTTCTAACTGTTGCTTCCTGACCTGCATACAGGTTTCTCAAGAGGCAGGTCAGGTGGTCTGGTATTCCCATCTCTTTCAGAATTTTCCACAATTTATTGTGATCCACACAGCCAAAGGCTTTGGCATAGTTAATAAAGCAGAAATAGATGTTTTTCTGGAACTCTCTTGCTTTTTCCATGAGCCAGCAGATGTTGGCAATTTGATCTCTGGTTCCTCTGCCTTTTCTAAAACCAGCTTGAACATCTGGAAGTTCACGGTTCATATATTGCTGCAGGAGACCACCAATTATTAATAGTAATGAACCTTCAGGCCTCGTGAGCTCTTAACTGTGTGCATATTCTATTCTATAGTAAATATGCTTTCAAAAATAGCACTGCTGGTCTGCCAAGAGTCAACTCAAAATGATCACTTGGGCCCTCATTCTGGTGTTCCTCAAAACCCATTTTAATTTAACCCAGGGCAGGCAGAGCTGTCCCTCATTAACTCTTGCTCACTCCATCCCTAGAAAAACTGCTTAATTTGTATATTTAAGATAAACACTTGCACAATTAGGGATCCCAGATGGAGTCTGTTATCTGACTTCAAAGACAGATTATTACATTTTTATTAATCCAAAATTCTTTGTACACCTGCTTAGCCTTCTATCTTAAATAATCTCTTTTGAAGGCAATTGGGCTGAATTCTTCCCTCAGATCTAAATAAAGGAAGCATAAACTACAATTCCCACTGAGAAGGATTTATATGGAGATGGCTCTTCACTCAGTCTTTTTTGGGGGATTATACCACAGAAATCTTCCAGGGTCAAATTTAAAACACATTTGTTTTAGAGTTTGCCAAGTCTGGTATTATTTTGCAATTTTAGTGCTATTTGATTTCTATATAAAAGTGTTTTTCTGTCTTCACTTTGCTCCTCAAAGCCCATTTACTTCTTTCTGTCTCTGATCTCTCTTTTCAGTAAAGAGTGTGGAAAAGGATGGGAAATTTGAAGTGGCTCTGCTTTTGTTTGAATCAAGTTATGGTTCTTTCTGTAAAAATCATTCAAAAGCTTCCTGCATCACTACCCATTTTATCCCATTGTAATGAGCATAGGCGTATATTGATGGAGCTACTAGAAGCATCCTGAGAAATGATTCGAAAAATACTTGGTGGTTGGGATCACGTTTCACTATCACTCTATATGGACCGAATGCAGTAGCTGAGCTTGCTGACCAAATTACACTCCTTTGGACTTAGATCATTTCTTCTCCTCAGAGGACTGATAGCACTTTCATATTTTTTGTTTAATTTGGTTTATAGCATCTTTCTCTTAAGAGAACAGCAAATTGCTCTTAAGTGTAGAGAACACTTCCTATAGCTTTCCCTGACCTATATTGAAGTAGAACTATGTGATTTGTGCTCCTAAACACGTTCTGATCATAGCTGTGGGCTCCAGTACACCAGCTAGTCCAAACTGTCAGCAGGGTATGTTTTGTTTCATATCAAACCTCAGAAATCCTTAGTCTTGGTCCAGGAGAATTTGCCTGGTGGAAGTCTATGAGAAAGCACTTTGCATAAAAGATGACTAATGACCTGGAATAAAGGCCACCCGATGGCTTTGTTTATTTGTAAAGTCTTCAGGAACTCACTTACACACCTGAACATTGTCATCAGAGTATGCTAAAAATTTTCTGAAGAACGTCATTCCCCAGTCATATTTGAAATTAAAAACTTTAGGGAATTGACAGTAATTTTTGTTTTCATGATCACGATTGATACTGAGTGCTTGCAGAGGCCTTGCACTACAATGGAAATGCCGTGGACATTGTTACATTTGATAACTCTGTAAGGTGACTGTTATTGATCCTATCTGAACAGGTTTTCGCGGGAGCCTGGTGGGCTGCAGTCTATGGGGTCGCACACGACTGAAGCAACTTAGCAGCAGCAGGAGCAGCAGAACAGGTTTTAGAAACCTTATAGGAAGGTTTAGTAACTTGTTTGTTTTCACATGTTCCATCAAATTTACAAATATTCACAAAGAGTTCGAAAATTCTTAAAACTTTTCTTGCCTATAAGATGGAGAAAATAATACCTCATACATTTTAAAGTCTTGTTCTTGTCAGTCAGGAAACAAGAACATAAAAACTGATACACAAAGGACTAGAGGCAACTATAAAAAGAAATAATTTTCTCCAATGGATTTACAGAAATTTACTTCAGCCTGCTGCTGCTGCTGCTAAGTAGCTTCAGTCATGTCTGACTCTGTGCGACCCCATAGACGGCAGCCCACCAGGCTCCCCCGTCCCTGGGATTCTCCAGGCAAGAACACTGGAGTGGGTTGCCATTTCCTTCTCCAGTGCACGAAAGTGAAAAGTGAAAAGTGAAAATGAAGTCGCTCAGTTGTGTCTGACTCTTAGCGACCCCATGGACTGCAGCCTACCAGGCTCCTCCATCCATGGGATTCTCCAGGCAAGAGTACTGGAGTGGGGTTCCATTGCCTTCTGTTACTTCAGTGTATCAGCCTCCAATTAAGCTACAGGTTTTTTAAAAAGATTATTGTTGTTGCAGGTACTCCAGTTTGTATATAATGTTTGCTGTTTATTCGCTAAGTCATGTATGACTCTTTGCAACCCCATGGACTGTAGCCCACCAGGGTCCTCTCTCTATGGGATTTCCTTTGTAGACAAAAGCAAGTTCCTCAACCCACATGGGTCTCAACGATATGAGAAAGTGACTGACTAGAGAATATGATTTAAAGTTTCTTCAGGTTTTCTAATTCTAAGTAATTATAGATGTTGATGTGGTCCATCAACAGCTAGATCATAATGGTGGGCAGCAGTCAGCATCGGGGTGAATCTGTTCAGCATAAAAGTAGCATAGGCATACCAAAAGGCAAGTCCACAGGGGCCTGAAGACTCGTGGTACCTCTAAGGGATGGGGAAGAATGTATTTCAGTTTTACAGATCTATTTATTCGTATAAGTAATAACATCTTTGAGAGAACACTTTAGAATTCTTATGAAGAATAAGTAAAGGACTGTTTGTGATCTTGAAGGCAATATTCAAGGAAAAATGTATATTGTTTTCAGATTTTAAGCAAAATCAATGTTTAACTATACCGTTGGCAAAGAGCAAATTGTGAACAACATGGTATGCAGCTGTGTGTGGAAAAACTAAAAATGGAATTGTAATTTGGTCTTAAATTAGAAACACATCTGAGTTTTGTTCACAATTTGAGTGATATTAATTTGTGTCTTTCACTTCTTAATTGTGTGTATATGTGTCAGAGAGAAGAGAAAAGGAGACGGGGGGCAGAAAGGAGGGGCAGAAAAAGAAAAAAGAACAGAGGAAAGGGATTAAAGACAGGAGAAGGAGAGAGAGAAATACATGACAACTGAACATAGATGTCCCATTCATACATGAACTTCATTTTGCTTACAGTCAGGTTCTCTAAGATGCCAGGACCACTTTACTGAGAAAGAGCAAATCACTGAATGCCTTTCAAAATCCAATAAAAAGGGAGCATCTTTAAGAGAAACCTGACTTCTTGGTGGTGGTTGTGGCATTTTTAGTCTGGGCTGGGTCTTTGTGGTATGGCACATGGGCTTCTCCCATGACTTTTCCTGGCTGACTCTGAGGAAGCAAGTGGCCATTTAGGAAAAGTCCACATGACAAGAAATTGAGAGCAGCCCCCAGGGGACAATCAACAAGAAACATAGGTCCTCCGTTCAACAACCCATAAGGAACTGAATGCTGCCAATAACCATGTGAGGTTGATAGTGGATCCTTTCCCAGTTAAACCTCAGATGAGACCCCAACTCCAAGAGATACCTTGACTGCAACCTTATGAGACCCTAAAGAGAAGACTCAGTTAAGCCACTCACAGACTCCCGACTCACAGAAGCCATGAAATAATAAATCCATGATGTTATAAGCAACTAAATTTGTGGTAATATGGTTATGCAGCAATAAGTAACTAATGTACATAATAAATGGGATTATAGCAGGCACATTCAAACATAACCATCTCCTGAGACTTCTCCAGTGGCCCAGTGGTTAGGACTCCATGCTTCCACTGCAGGGGACATGGGTTCAATCCCTGATCAGGGAACTAAGATCTTGCATGCCATCTGGTGCAGCAAAACAAAACAAAACAAAACAAAAAAGTAACCATCTCAGTTTTTCCTGCAGTCTGACTACTTGACAATCTAGGCAGGATGTGCAAAGTAAAGGACTGAAAACTACATTTCAGACCATTTCCCAAACGTCTGTTTAGAATATAAAAGATTGTGGTTGAGGAGGAAAGACTTGGAGCCTGAAGAGAGGAATTCACTTGAGAGAGCTATTAACCTGCTCAGAGTGACAATTCCTGCTCCCCTGGAATACTGGACATCAGGGCTCACACTCACCTCAAGCCTACTGACAGGAACTGCAAAGAAACCATTTGGAGAACTTGATACTAGTGCTGACAGAGCTAACAGGTGAGAGAATTGAAGGGAACTGGGTGAAGTGTGCAGAGCCATTACTGGGAATTAACTGTGGTCCATCATCAGAAAGGACTTCCTAGGTGGCTCAGTGGTAAAGAATCTACCTGCCAATGCAGAAGACACAGATTTGGTCCTTGGTGTGAGAAGATCCCCTGGAGGAGGAAATGGCAACCCATTCCACTATTCTTGCCTCAGAGATCCCATGGACAGAGGAGTGGGCTATGGTCCATGGGGTCACGAAGAGTTGGACTTAATGTCTCAATGACAATAATCAACAAAAAACCAAAAGTGTGTCTTTCCTGTGAACAAGATGTGGGCCACACAAGAGAGAGTTGGTAAAGAGCTGTTATAAATCCTGCTTAAAAGGACTATCTGGGGTGGTGAAGAGACTTCAACAGAGGGAGACTGAAGTGCACCAGCAGATGCCCAGGGAACTAGGCAGAAGCTGGAAACTAGCAGACAAAGATCTGCATCAGGCTAAGCCAAGTGAATTGCAGGAAGACAGGTCCAGCTATGGGAACCTCTCCAAAGAACCCACAAACTCTCCATTAGAAGTAGTCAGCTTTAAACATTTGCCAAGCCCAGAGAGTGCCAACTAGGAGAACTTAGTCACGTAAAGTCTTCCCTGATCCTTTATGTAATTTTTGTTTCTTTTTTTCTTCCTTTACCACCACCCCTTTGATGCTGGAGGAGTCAGAAGCCATGGTTTACCAACTGTGGGAGCAAGGATAGAAACACAGGCAGGCAAATAGCCTTCCTTTTAGCATCAAACCTGAGCTACAGAGAGGAGATGCTTTAACTTTGAAATCTTTAATTATTACACTGACTGGATGTATTCAATACTGAACTGGGTCTTTTTAAAGCCAAAATGGTTGAAAGATGTTTTACTATCTAACAGCAGTAAACTACAAGTTTGCCCTAGATTTTATCCAAAAGCACAAATTCTAGCACTATAATGAACAGTTTCGTAAGAGCAGTTGTGGGTAAGAAATGCTGCTAATGAGTGCATCCTATAGTTCTGCTCTTTCAATGTTTTTCTGCACTTTTCTCACTCAACTAAGCCTCATGGAGGTTCTTACAGGTCATTTCATATAACTCTAATGCATGCATTCATGATGGTATGAATGAATCATAAATCTATTTGACCTTTTAAGGGGCACATTCTTTTCCCTCATCTGGAATTATTGCTTGTTTTGCTCCTTTGAGCAGTAATTTTGATATTAAACATGCAAGAATTAACATATATAAATGTTTTAAGATAATTTTTGATGCAAAAGAATTTATATTAAATGATTGTATCAATAACACAGGAAAGTTTAGCATTTCCTGGAGTAACAAAAAGTGCACAAGTAAGAGGCAAACTGTCTTTAAAATGCTTTTAGAAGAATTACATTTGCTCGGTACATAAACCACTCCTTGGAAAGATGTTAGACATTAGATAAACTCAAGGAATCAGTAAGGTTATATAAGTCCTTAGTGAATTACTGCTTCATGATAACAAGCAGTATGCCAATTGTCAAAAAAATTATCAACACAGCAAAATCTGATTTGTTCGTTTGAGTGGGGATAAATCTATATAAGAAAATTCCATACCTACACTTTTTGAGAATTGTTAATAATCTAAAATGGTATACATATCAAAATGAATAAGATATAGTATTGAATAGAATAGAATACAGATAGTTTTTTATTACTCCAGTTCAAAATCTCCTTAAATATTGTATGGAATTAAAAAAAAATGCTTCAAAACAGTGAAAGAAAAGAAACAAAAAGAAATACATGGAAAAGTAAAGATTGAGAAGTCTATAAGATTTTGAAAGGAAGCATGGAATGAGGCTGCAGTTGAATGGAACTGTATGAAATACAAAAAGCTCTGTTTCAACAGAAGATGGTCAACATAAGGAATTTTCATCCCTCAGAGACAGTTTTGAAAATAATCTCAGAAACTTGTGTGAATTCAGACATAAAAAATATATAATTTAATTTCAAATCCATAGATGTTGTTATGCACAAATTATGTGCCAAAGATTTTGATATATTTTATTAATAGATAGTCAAGCTTATGAAACCTGGACTTTACTTTCATATGACAAAATTTTTAAGATAACTAAAATGTTTGAGTACATTGTCTGTTAACAGTAACACTTGCTGTTAAAACACTATTGTCACCGTCAGAATATATACTGAGATAGATGTGAGTCTTTCAATGATATAGTTATCATGTTATTTTATTAAACTAAGCAATGTTAATGTTCTTCTCATTATGATATGTTTTAAATGAAGCTTCATTTTTAAGGGAAAACCTTCCTTACTTTCTTCCTCCTCTAAACTTGAAAAGCAGTTTTTAATCTATACTACTTACTTAGCATTTCTTTCATTCATTCAACAGATACGTGGAACAATATTCCAAACACCTTTTAACGTTGCTGGTTATATTTTATGGCTATAAATCTACAGTAGTATCCAACCCTTAACTATTAATAAGTTGTGAGGTCTATCATTTCAAAGAAATATACACATATATTTATTATGCACATGTATTACAATTTAATGTATCTAATATCTACCTACATAGACTCTCTTTAAATATAGCATAGCATCTGGAATCAAACTATTGTTCAAATTCTGAATCCACGATTGACCAGCTATGTGATTTTGGCCAAGTTATTTGATACGAGCCTAACTTTCAAGTCCTCCAAATTAGGATAATAAAGTACATAGTTCAGAGGTTATAATGAATAGTAACAGAGACAATGTGTGTCATGCTGTTTGGTACATAATTGACATATAAAATACATGCCATTTACTCATATTTAACTAGGAAGGTGGTAAAAGCATTTTGAATAATATAGTCCCTTCAGAATATGGAAATCAAGGCAGCCTCAAAAAATCCAGCAGTAGAAATTTTAGGAAAACAAGGGCTTTTGACAACTTACTGTCTCATTTGTGAAACTTTTAGAAATAAATTTTCTTTAGAGTCCATTCAAATCCTACCAGTTTGATTCTTTCACTAAAAGAGTACCCCAGTTTCTAATCATGAGAGGTAGCATCTGTCTGACATACAAAGTATGCAAGTCCTGTGATGATAAATTCATAATCCTTTAAATAGCTGCTTCCTTTGTGCACTCATGGCCTCTCTAAGGTGACAGAACACGGTTACATGAAGCGTAGAATGAAAGAATGAAATAGTGCCCCCAAAATAAGGCCTTATTTATTACTGAAGGCAAAATATTGAATTACGGGAAAAGAAATAGGTAACCATCTCACCATCTCACAAACAAGCCAATGTTATTCATTTGGAATACATTTGCTCAGCAATGCTTTTATCATAGTGATTCAGGAAAAAGTCCCTGCCAAACATTTTCTCAAACACTTGCAAAGGGGAAAAAAAAACTCTGTGGAAGGCAGATGTTGGCTAGCGGCTATTCTCCTTTTTCTCTTCACATCCAGCCATAAATCATATATATCACCTTTAACATTACAGTGTTTAAACCTGAAGAAAGGATTGTAATTTCTTAAATTTATTGGCTGTAGGAAGGTGTTTCTTTTTTCATAATAAAATGCATTTGAATTATTTGTGTAAAATAAATCCCGATCTCCTCACAGATAGTAAAGGACAATAACAGTGTTATCTGAATTTTGTTTCAACTACTATGCTCAGCTTAATTGCAATAAATTCCATCATCCTTTCCAATTTGATTGTGTTTCTATCAAATATTTTTGAATCCCAATCTGTGCCTTGGAGGAAAACCTTGCTTATTGGCCTCGATATAATTATCAGCATCCATCCATGAAGCACAGCATGTATTGTACAAATATTTGGACTGATCATCTACTGTACCAGAAACTTTAAAATTTGTCTTGCTTCACACCTGATTTGTCTTCTAAAAATATCAACAGACACTGTTAACTTGACAACAGAAGAAAAGAAATAAATAATTAGATGAGGGTGAGTGAAAGGTAGTGGTACTTGGTGTTCAGAAGGTAATTTTGGATCATCATTATTTACAAGAAAAAAGAAAGGGTCAGAGGCAATGGAAATGTCATGATTAGACTTTCAAAGAAATAAAGAACCAGAAATAAATAAGCAGAAAGACCCTATAAGGATTTAATCATTTCTCTCATCTGGACCTTTCTTAGATTCCTTTCTTGAAAGCTTATTAAAGGTAAAAGAAGTAATTTCAATGAGAATCAAAGAAATGATTCTTGTTAGTTTAACCTTTCAATTGGCGGCCTATGAAAAGAGACCCAGATTAGAAGACCTTGAAGGAGTTATTTCACCTTTTATGCTTTCCGCTTTCTCAACTAGTGTTTTGACTAGAAAGTTGCCACTGTCTAGATCATTTCCAATTTCTAGGATTTACATATGCATGGTTGATTTGGCTATCAAGTGAATTTAGTCATCCAAACAAGAGGTTAAATTAGCTATAGTAATTTCTAAATCAGTAAAGCAACTATTTGGGTTTGGCTTTTTTTTTTTTTAACTAACTGAGCTTGTCTATTAGTTGAAGAAAGCACACATATAAAGAAGTAGAAAATGATGCAGCCTTAGAGACTTGAGTTTAAAAAAATTCCCAAAAGAACCAAGCTAAAATAAATAATAGGGGTGCATGATTATGGAGTGATGCTTAGAATGTGAAATTCAACATTGAAGATATCAGTGTTTATGAGAAAGAGAATCTATTAAAAAAGCAAGAGAATATAAATGACCACAAAACCTCATTTTTTCTTTTTAACAAAATAAATTTCAAATAGTGTTAGCCAAAAATATATCTCTGGGAGTAAGAGGGGATAAACTAGGAGAATTCAGTACAAAGAATTAGAACATGGTTATAAGCTCAAAAAGTATTTGTTGAATGGATAAATAATAAATTTACCTGCTATTAAGATGACAAAATAGGGCTTTTGTTCTTTCAGAATACCCCCATCCAAGTCAGAGTCTTTGAGGCTATCATGAATGCTTCCTTATCCTGAACTGTTGATACTCTCATGACCTAACAGCAAACAGCTAATCTATTAATTTAAAAATGCATCCACCCACTGCTTTTTCTCTTACAGTGAAGAATGCTCTGATGAGGCTTTACAACTTTGCTCTCAGCCTCAGGTTGCCTATCTTGTATGCCATGAGGATGTGTTTATGTACCTTCAATCCCAAAACCCACCTAGAAAAACTGAACAAGTAGAAATGGTTGACTTAAAATTGTGTTACTGATTTTTCTCTAATTCATAATAGAATGAGGTTAGATTGAATTGTGGCTTATCCATCAACACACATTTATTACCCACCCACTTAACATATATGACAGGCACTTGCCAATTGCCTGGTGGTTCAGAGGGTAAAGAATTCACCTGAAATGCAGGAGACCCATAGTCGATCCCCTGGAGGAAGGAATGAATACCCACTCGACTATTCTTGCCTGGGAAGTCCTATGGGCAGAGGAGCCTGACAGGCTACAGTCTATGGGGTCACAAAGACATGGAACACAACACACACACACACACATTATTCTCTGAGATGAGAGGAAGATAAGACCTCTGTGGGCTAGAAAGAGCTGCTAATGTTTCTTGGAAAACAGTCCTGATTTAGACTTTGAAGAATTATCAGACTAGCTCTCAGGGAATGATTTACATAAACAGATTTTATATAAATTTGAATTTATATAAAGAGATTGACATTATTAAATATTTTAGAGTAGAACCAACCTAGATAGCATATTGAAAAGCAGAGACATTACTTTGCCAACAAAGGTCCGTCTAGTCAAGGCTGTGGTTTTTCCAGTGGTCATGTATGGATGTGAGAGTTGGACTGTGAAGAAAGCTGAGCGCTGAAGAATTGATGACTTTTGAACTGTGGTGTTGGAGAAGACTCCTGAGAGCCCCTTGGACTGCAAGGAGATCCAACCAGTCCATTCTAAAGGAGATTAGTCCTGGGTGTTCTTTGGAGGGAATGATGCTAAAGCTGAAGCTCCAGTACTTTGGCCACCTCATGCAAAGAGTTGACTCATTGGAAAAGACTCTGATGCTGGGAGGGATTGGGGGCAGGAGGAAAAGGGGACCACAGAGGATGAGACGGCTGGATGGCATCACTGACTCGATGGATGTGAGTTTGAGTGAACTCCGGGAGTTGGTGATGGACAGGGAGGCCTGGCGTGCTGCGATTCATGGGGTCGCAAAGAGT
Source organism: Bos indicus x Bos taurus (assembly GCF_003369695.1). Taxonomy (NCBI): domain Eukaryota; kingdom Metazoa; phylum Chordata; class Mammalia; order Artiodactyla; family Bovidae; genus Bos; species Bos indicus x Bos taurus. The sequence goes on from NC_040084.1 coordinate 29,628,837, forward strand.
CAGACACGACTGAGCAACTGAACTCAACTAAATATTGATTATAAGATCAGAATAGTGGCATACTGTGGAGGAGGTATGTAGAATTTGAGAGGATTGTTGTGAAAAACCAACTAGAGTTAGAATCAAATAGAGTGATTCCATCCTTAATAATCCTATTATTAAATTTTCAATCTGATTCATTTTTAAAGCACATGAAAGAAGAAAAATCGGGAATGGAAAAATTGGCAGATAAATAACGTAGAATTACTTTAGCAGGAAAAAAGTGTTTAAAAAATGATCATGTTAAAAATTCTCAGATTGTCTTTGGTCTTTGAAAAATACTCTTAAAGTAAAACTTGACTTAAATTTAGACTACAAAATTATCTATGACACATCCCAATCCAGGATGGGTGGCAACATGTGACTTCCTGACTCAACTTATTCTAAGCTGCACTTCACAAAGTTGTAACTTTACTAGTAAATGAAAAATTTATTATGCTCAGGCCTTAAAATTAACTTAAATACTAAGTGAAAATGCACTATTTCTCAATAATGTGAGTTAATTATTTTAAGAATAAATTGTTCTATGGATTTTACATCATGATTATAACATGTCTTCTTAGAGCTCCTTTAATATATTTTAAGTAATCTTTAAGCTCCTATATATTTTAAGTAATCTTTTTTTCTTAGTCTTAAAAGGTTGTTTTAGCCTTTGTCTCTGATTTACTTTTTGCCTTTTCCTTCCTGAAATATTGGTCTTTTTTGGTTGTTGTTGTTTATCTTTTTTAAACTACACGAAAGCAACTAATGGGTGGAGACACTTGGAAACATCTTTTTGCCATCAGTCTTAATATAATGTAAAGACTGGTGATAAAATATTTAAATTCATTTCTCCATAATAAAGGGACATCAGATAGTCAGGTACATATAAATGATTATCATTTATTTTGTATTCTCATAGTTCCTTTAAAAAATAAACGTGTAGTTTTAAGAAAAGATAGCACTGTATTATAGAATTTTGTTACACATATGGATGTAAAATATTTGACAATAGAATAAAAGAAGAGGCTAATGATTGGAATTTTATTTGAATACATACAGAATGAACTTTCATCAGACAAGACAAATAAGTATGCATACTAAAATTTCTAAACCAACTACTAAATAATAGCAAGTGATTAACTAAAACAAAAAGGCAGAAAAGGAGAAATATAAATTTAAAACAAACAAAAAAAACACTTGGGACAACTAGAAAACAGACAGCAAGATGGTAGACTTAATCCAACCAAATCAATAACAACATTAAATATCAATGATATAAACTATTTAATTAAAGATTATCAACCAGAATAAGAAAGTAAAACACATCTCTAAGGTATAAGCAAGAAACCCATTTCAACATAACACAGACATATTTGTTAGGGGAAGCACACTGATTGAAACCGCCCACCCTGGCCGGGCACCATAGTAACTATTTGCATGAGTTGTTTTACGATAGGAGGTCCTAGTAAGGAACAGGGAACTAATAAGCTTCCGCCAACCAGAAGAGTTTGGGAAAGGTCAAAAGGAGACACCCATCTGTCCGACCACCTCCCAGAATCCTTCTCGCTGGCATCCATCTTAGTTGAACAAGCTGTGCACCACCAGGATGGGCTCTGAGTCAGAATGATTGGCTAAGGACAACCTGGAAACTAATCCCATCACCATAAAACCCGAGACTGCAGGCCATGTGACAGAGCAGTTCTCCTGGGTTCCCTTACCCTACTGCTCTCCACCCGGGTGCCCTTTCCCAATAAAATCTCTTGCTTTGTCAGTACATGTGTCTCCTTGGACAATTCATTTCCAAATGTTAGACAAGAGCCCAGTTTCGGGCCCTGGAAGGGGTCCCCCTTCCTGCAACATATTGAGAGTAAAAGAATAAGAAAAAGATATATACAAACTGTTACAAAAATTAGAGGAGGAAACATTATTCTTTACCTTGTTTCATGATGCCAGCATAACCTTGATACTAAACCTAAAAAAGATATTATGCCAAAAACAAAGAAAATTAAGTGTCAATATCTGTCATTAATATAGTCACAAAAATGACACAAAATGTTAGCACACTGAATTTAGCACTGTACAGAAAGGATACTACACATGGTCATGTTGAATTGCTCCCAGTAATACAAAATTTGTTTAACATTTAAAATTCAAGCAATATAAAAATTCACCACATTAATAGAATATGATCAACTCAACAGATAAAGGGAAAATATTAGGGGGAGAGTTTGAAATGTTTGCTGTCAAATATTGACTTCATTATTTTCAATATCAGAAATATTGCTATTTATATTCTCCTGAACATGGGGTAGATACACGATCAAAGCTGATGTCTGAGCAAGATGTAATTATAATATAGACCAGCTTTTAAAATTAAAGATTTAAAATAGGAATGTTCCTTTCACAATTATTACCAAAAGTTTTTATCACTAG